>NW_011888924.1:1441603-1447465 GCF_000151845.1 Pteropus vampyrus
GTATCCCCCTTGCAAAAAGCGTCAACTTATTGCATTGCGCAACTCCGCCTCTTGCTTTCCTTCCCCTCTGCCCTGAGAATGGGCGTGTCCCAGGTAGCGTTGTCCCTTCATCCCTTGGTCCTGGATGAGCAGACAGGTGCACCTGCCCTGAAGCCCCTGACATATAACCCGAGTGAGAAATAAATGTTTACTGTAGCAAGCCCACAAGATTTGGATTTTTTCTTCTTGACTGCTTTGCTGCTAAGGTAATATTAAATCTAAAAGGTAGATGGTTCATTCGACATCACCAGCTTCAAACCATATTCAGTTGAGCTTAAACCTACAAGCTTTCAAGAGTTATAGTTCTAACCCATTCTGTAGTCCTTCATTCAATAATGTAAAATGCAATTGACTTTGAGTTTTCTGTGGATCTCTGTAGATTATATTATTATTTAAAATGTTCACTGTCCCTTTCTAAGGAGGATTATAAACCCTTGCCCTGTTGACTCACAGCTTGGCCATGTGTCTTGCTTTGGCCAATGAAAGAAATGGTAGGTGATCAAAAGCCATTGAGTGGTTCTTCCATTTCTTTATCCTTTGCTGCGAGCCTGGCAACATCCCAGATAGAGGCTGCTCTCCCTCCCATCTTGGGTCCCAGAGTGAAGGGTGAGAAGTAAATGTTTATTAGGTTAAGCCACTTACAGTTAGTAGTAACCTGTTAGAGAGTTAGTTAGTGGTTCGTTAACACAATAACCCAGCCTCCCCCGAGTGAGACAGGACCTGAGCCACACCCAGTGTCTTCGTCACTGTGAACACACCACTCGGCACACCGTAGGTGTACAATAAATAATTTTTGAGGTGAAATGAAGAAATCTGATAGCTAACTAAGAAATAATAGCCTTTGTGGTTTGAATATTTGCACATTTTCAACATCTGATTTTGTTTACCAGAATTTCATACCAAACTATCAAAGGTTCTTTTGTCATTGGTAAAACATCAATGCATGTCAAGTTGTTGTCTGGAGATAATGATAATGTCTAAAATTTATTATAAGTAGGGACTTGTTGGTTATAATATATTATTGCTTTTCATTAAGATTTCAGTTTTATCGATGGCCAGTGGTACCAAATATCTGCATAATGATCTCATATAGACACCTTCTTCTCAGCAGATTGCTAGGGGAGCTATAGACGATGCACATTTTTCACCAGATATAGCAGCTGTGACCTAATTCCTTCAATATGTGGAGGCTCTCGTTCTAATGCCATCTCATGAACCAGCTGAAATATAACCAGATATATTCGGGTGGGATTCATGGTAATTTGGATTACATAAACAATGTATGAATTCATTTTTTAACGTAAATCTTTTCAGATAATATTTAAAGGCTCTTTTCATTGTCACCTGAAGCCAGTCTGTCCCCACAGTTCCCCAGAGGCATTTTATGTATATATCTATCAAGGGAAAAGCTATATTATGGTTCTGGGTCTGGAGGTTATATTTAATCCTGTTTTTTACATAGATGTCATTATATTTTATGTTTAATTCTGTGGCTTGCTCTTTTCATTACACCGTATATCTTAGAGGTCTGTCTGAGTCTTTACAAAAAGATCTAGCTCATTTGATTGAACTGCTACATAATATCCCTTAGTGTAAATATGTTACGGTTTATTTAGCCATTGCTTCTTTGATAGAGATTTATACAGAACTTTACTTAAAGAGTTTGTTGATTCCCATTTAATAATTATAGCATCTTACATAATTTGGCAAAGGGCCCATAAGAATCCTATCACTAGCGAAGCCCGATTTGACAAGCTAGTCCAATGGTAAAAGCGGATGTTATTCGTGAGAAAGAAAAAGAGGTACCTTAAGACAAAAGAATTAACTGTCACCAGAAATGGAAGTTCCTTAGTTGTTTTTTTCAGAACAGGCAATAATCAGCAAGAACAGTGTAATCAAAGGCAAAAAAAATGCGAAGAGTCAAGCAGGCTGACTCAACAGCCCGAGAAGGCCCGTGGGTGCCTTACTCAGTACATGGAATCCAAAGTAATAATTATAATGGTACCCAAGTTACATGAAGTCACCCAGGCCATGTGATCTGGTTTTTGGTAAATTCTCATGTTAACAAAAAAAAAAATTTAGGAATTTTTTAAATCATAAAGTTAAAAAAACAAACAAACAAACCTACTTCCCAAGAAATTTAAGATCACAGAAATGGTGCCAGATTTGCCCTTGGAGCCCTGTTTTTTAGTGTTGCTTGTGCAGTCAGCATGCGGGTGACATTCAGACCCAGGCTTGGCTTACGAGCGTGATTCGTGAGAATACGTCAGATGATGAAGGTGGGGAATTTTCCTTGGTATTCAGAGGAAGCAGCTTGAAGGAGCCACACTGCTCTGGGTCATAGAGGAAGTCCCACCGCAGGGCTTCGCTCAGTTAAAAACAGTCTTTTCTAGAAACTCTTAAAAGTTTGAACTCTGACCCTTAATGACAGCCATTTTGGTCCTCTAAGAGAAATCTGTGGGCATTCCAGAGACATTCAACTATGGGTAGAAAAGCCAGGACGACTTCAAGTGAAAAGCCTGTCATTATTTTGTCTATTCAAATATCAACATCCTCATCAAAAAGCATCACCGATTGCCGGCCCCCTGGTGTACATGGAGCTTTACCTTCTCTGTAGGGTTCACACTGCCCTTTGCTAGGTTGGTCTCCAACCACGAAGACTGCAGTTTCAAACTTACCTAGAACACACCTTCCAGGTGGTTACAGCTGATATAAGGAGACATCTAGGAAACGTAAGACCCAATCATTGTCAAAATTCAGGGCAAAACAGATCCACGGGTTTATTTTTAACACATTACAAATTGACGGCAGCGGGGATGGTACTGCTGATATGAAAGACTTTGAAAAGCCCAGGTAGAGGTGCTGAGCAGTGTGCCCAGGGAGGCCAGTAAGTCGCTGTATTGTAAAACTAAGGTATGAGAAACCAGCACATGCTCTCGGTAGAACTTGAAATTTTCGTGCGTTATTTTTTTTTTTTTCCGAGAGGTCTAGATTTAGATTTGTGCGTTAGACTTCCTTCGTGCCTATGAAAGTTGGTGTAGTCAAAAACTCCTTTTTCTCCCCCAGCTGTGGAAATGACAGAAGCCTCTGAGCTGAATGTTTTTCGCTTTCATTATAATATATAATGTCAGGCTTGCGACATATGACAGCAGGTTTCATATTCCACTTAATAAGAGGCTGCCAGTGCCTAGGGAAGTAAAAAAGGGAGGTTTACCTGTGTTGTACCAAGTGGGAAGATGTTACTAACTTGGCAATAGCGAAGACGTGGCGCTAGGTGTGGCCAGACGTAACAGATGAGGAATAAACTATCTCGAAGCCTCAGGTGAACAGTGATAGAAGTGAACTCTGCTAAAAATGGAGTGTAGTCTTCCCCACAGTCCATTTATTGAAAGTCCACCACGTGCGATACAAAGTGATTTTAAAGGATGTCAAGACAGATCTATGCATCCAGGCGGCTTTGCAGTCCCAGAAGAACCTATTATGTTTCTTTTCCTTCTTTGCTTTGGTTTCCAGGAAGCTCAGAAATAACATTAATACTTTAAACTTAATTGTCAGCCTTGGTTCTGGCCCAGCCGCAAATTCAGCAGTGTGCTTTAGGACCTTTGAGACCGTGGTGTCTGCCCTCCACGTGTGTGTGCGCACGTGAGAGAGAGAGAGAGATCAATGATGAAATATTAAAGAAGAGGTAGAGAAATAACTCTCAAGCGGCAGAATGTGCTAGTAGTACATTCAAGACAGAAATAACATGCTCTGGAAGGTCAGAGGAAAGAGAAAAATCGTATCTGGTGCTGATGTCTGGAGAGGCTTCCTGTGAAGAGGAAGCAGCCTTTTGAGATGTTTTAGCAGGTGGGATCTTGGCATAAGATGGTTATGCCAGGTGGAGGGAACAGCCAAAGCAAGATGAGAAAAGCTTGGGTGCTACCTGGGGATCATCCAGAGAAAGAAATTGGATGTCAAGGTTGATGGATATAGGAGAGAATTCGGAGGCCCTCTCCATCAAACGCTGCTTCTCACAACCTGGAGACAAGCGGGATTTGGACATGAGGACACCTGAGACTCAGCTTCTCTCCGTCCTCCTCCCTGACCACACAGAGCCTCCTGGGAACACCACAGCATCATCGTGAGATTCACTCAGCACCTGTCACAAAACCTACTCGAGCCAGTGGGGCATAGCTCATGCCTTGGTGTCCTGTAGTTTGCCTTGTCTTTCTATCAGGTCACAAGCATCACCGGGAAGCCTGTAATGCACACACATTTCACTGTCCCCTGACCCCTGGCTGGCACCATGCTCTAGTGATTACTCCATCAGCTTGTGCCTCGAAATGGTTTTCGTTTTGAAAAACAGTGTTGTGATTCCTTTATATAGAGGAAAGCATTCCGATTCTACTTTTCTGACATCTTTACATTCATCCTTCTATGGCCTCTTTACAGGAGATCCAGTTGATTATATATTTGACGGACAAGCCGTAAATGATCTTTTGGTGGAGTTCTGCTTGAATTAATGCTATGTACTCAGCAAATATTACTGTATTCCCCACTCAGTAAACAGTGTATTTAATTCATAAGCCGTCCAGTAAAAATACATGCACTGGAACTGCGCGTGTAAGATCTGGTGAGACCGTAGAGTCTGTCCTTTAATTAACAGTCTTGTAGCAGCATCACTGTCCAGTGTCCTGGTTTTGCAAACATACTATAGTTACATAAGATGTCACTGGGGAAAGCTGGGTGAAGGGTATGTGAGAACAGATTGTACTATTTTTGCAAATTCTTGAGTCTTAAGTTATTTCAAAATAAAAATGTATATGTGTGTGTGTGTGTGTGTGCGCGTGCGTGTGTGTGTGCAGGCGTGTGTGTGTTACAGCAAGACAGAGAGATCATCTAGTCCAGTTGTTTTCAAACTTCTATTTTAGCAGTGGGCTCCCTCTCTCGTGCTCTCCCTCTCTTATCCTCAGCAGCTCCCAGGCACCTCGTGCCAGCCGAAGGGCCCCATGACAAACCACTGTAAAGATGCTGGTCCAGTCCAACACCTTCAGGAGCCGGATGGGGGGTCAGCGCCCAAAGTAGTAAAACGCACCGCTATTTGGTGACCGTCAACAGAAACCCGGATGCTGAGAAGTGTTTTGGTGCAGTTGCTGTCTGCACATCACGAGTCACAGCTCTTTAGCTAGCGCTGGTCTCTTCTGTCGGACTGGGAGAGATGGATTAGTTCCGCGTGCCATTTCCGGCGTGTGGGAGATGTACTCGTCCAGTTGGGGGCGGCATGCGTGGGCCAGTTGGCCTGACAGATGGTTTCGGAATTTACCACTCGGCTTGGGGCGTTTGTTTCGGGCAGAGGGGGCAGGAGCTCCGGACCTCACAAAAGTCCCCAGGCTTCTTACCACCTTGGCATCCACTCCAGCCACCTCTGAGGACTGAGGCTGATTGGCTTTCCTCTTCCTTCCCATTTGGGCCCACATCACTGATGTATCCTGAGGCGTCTTGCTTGACTTCTGAGGATAGTATAATTGTGCTAATTTGTATTCGTTTAGGGATTTTCAAGTTGCTCTTTTTTCTTATGTTCCATAAGTTAAGCCTCACCCCAGGCTATGACATAGGCAGACTGGTTTTGTTTCCGCTTTATAAATAACTGACAGGACTTTCCCAGGTCACTGAATTTGCATCAAGGCTGGAGTCAGAACACAGGCGTCCAAGATCCTGGTCAAGGCGCTTTTTCTAGGAGAGATCGTGGTTATTGAAAATTACCTATGCAAAAGTGATGACCAACACACAGGTGTCACGGTGGTTGCTGTCATTATCATCATAGGCCAGATCCTTGGCAACTCT
>NW_011888924.1:1449080-1462897 GCF_000151845.1 Pteropus vampyrus
GTGGCATATGAAATCATTTTATAGTTCAAATAGAACATAAAGACCTTTTAGCTCAACCCTCTACTTTTACATATTGATAAACAGAGGCCCAGGAAGCAGAAGTGTTTACTGCTTTCCACGGATTTACCCATCTCAGCATTTTACTAAGATTGACTTGTTTTGCCCTCATAATAGCCACATAAGGTAGGTGCTGTTCATTTCCTAGTTTACAGATGAGGCAGCGGATAAGTCATTTGTTCATTTGTCCAAGGTCACGCTACTGGGAAATAACAGCACTGAATTTTGAACCCAGGCAGTCTGACTCCAGAGGCCATGCTTTTTAATTACTGCGGTTTGCTGTATTTAGTATTCACTTCCTTATCTATAATCTACCTGTGCATTGAGGAACAAAAACTTGAAAATAAGCTGCCTAGTTGTACCTTCAGTCACATGCTAGAGAAGGTAAAGGAATTGCAGCAGGGGGACCATGGCAAGTATGCTTTTAGTGCATTTCCAGCTTTGCTCCGATTGTGCTGGAGTTTCCCCGCGTAAATGCATATAATACTTTGGAACCAGTACAGAATTCCCTGTCGGCTTGGATGCATACCTGGTCTTACAATGTGTTTCTGGAAACCTTGCACAGAAGGAGGCCGCCCAGACTCAGTTGAGCTTCACAAACACACTCTGATTTTGTGCCTACTCCACACTGCAGCCTGTGCTGGGCACGGGGATGCAGAGATGCCACAGTGTCTAAAACACGGTCCTTGCCCCCCGAGCTCTTTGGTGACTTTGGGTTCAGAAGTGATCGCTTTGGCGGAAATGCCGCTCTGTGCAAAAGACACACTGTGAGAAGAAGAAACGTGGTTACGCGTTACGTGGCCCGTAATCAGGGCAGCCTGATAAAAGGTGATGTGGCAAAGTCGCCACCACCCATTGCATGACCCCAGAGAACAGTGCACAGTCTGGGTCCATTGACCTTGGACATGGGAGTGGGGCGTGGCGGGGCCTGAGCTTGACTCGGTTCAGGAATGTGGCCTTTCTATGAGTGGAATGAGTAATGTGCTTCTTCTCCCCTAGGACCCCAGGAGCAAGCACAAGTTTAAAATCCACACTTACGGAAGCCCCACCTTCTGTGATCACTGCGGGTCACTGCTGTACGGACTTATCCATCAAGGGATGAAATGTGACAGTAAGTAAGTTTTCTTTTCCAATAGACGACAAGGCTCAGAAGCACATACCCAGGTTCAGCAACTTTTCAGCACCAACTCGTCAATAAAGACAATTCATTCAGATGTATACCAGACCAATAAAGTGTAGGGTTTCTCTACCATCAGAGTTCTGGGTTTTCGAACTATTTAATTGCCTAATTACAAATCCAAATAAAGCACCCGCTTTATAAATGGAGTTGGGGCCATCACAGTTTTTCATGGTAGAAATCGTCAATCACTGTAAAATGCAGGCTGGCCCACCCCCAGAGCACGTGCTGTGTGTTGGAGGAAGACGCCGCACCCCCAGATTCCACATTTACTTGGGCTTCAGAATAAGCTAAACGGCCATTATCTTCCTGCGTCTCTGATTGGCGGTTGGACTGCGGAACAATCCAGGCGGCTCTCCTTAAAAATGAGACCACAACGAAAATAAAAACCGAGGTGGCGTCTTAACTTCACTGGCCCTGCGTGTCCATGGACAGACCCAGTTTTATCAGCGCAGTTAGCGGCGAATCACTGAAGACACCGATGAGGAAGGCATCCACCCTCCTCCCGCCTCCTGTTTTGTCCCGTATACATCTCCATCAGCTCCCAGGAAGAAAGAAAAATCAACCGCGGAAACGCTTTGCTTTGATAGTTCTATTTTGAGATTCCCCAGGCTATTTATTTACTTCAACGAAAGTTTATCTTTTTAGGAGATGGCAGGTAATTACTGAGTCTGTTTTTCCAACAGACAAGGCAGCACTAGGGAAATACCAGCCTATTGTCATTCATTTATGACCAAACACTTTATGTGTTTATCCTCTGTGGAGCAAACACAGTATATAAAAATCAAGATACGCAAACGTCATAGAGTGGGCGGGTAGTTTCCCAGAACGCCGGAGACCCGCATCTCGCAGAGCCGTGGAGTGTCAACGAGAGCTCCGCGATGACCCAGACCAGTGGCCATCCGTGTTTCAGGAACCCCTCGGGTTCCAAAGACGTGGCTTTCGGGGGCTCTGCACGTGCAGGTTCTACGTGCATTTGTAAATACGCTTGTGACTGCTTTTAAAACTCGGAACGTAAACACGCACTTGAACGTGTTCCGCGTTCGACCGCGACAAGTCAAGGATGGCACCCGAGGCGCGGTGTTGCCGGCTTCGCGCACTGGGCAGAACGCGCAGTCACGTTTCTCCCCTGAACCGACGAGCCGAGGGGATGGGAAAGCGTGGGGCTGAACGGTGTTGCCGTTCAGACATCCTCTTCTACGTGAAACTGGATTCGGGGGATACCATAGAACTTTGGCAAAGCAGATGAGTTGTTGAGGCTGAACTGAGACTGCACTTGGCACCCCTAACACCTGGCTTCGATTTTTTATTCAGGCCACAGGGCTTTATCGGTTATCCATGAATGTCTTTCTAATAAATAAATGGTATAAACAGGAGTTTATTAACTCAGTTTATGCTAATAAAATAATCCTCCTCTGGTTTACATATTAGGATTCTGCTTAAGATTCCGTTTGAAAACGGTTCCATTGCCAACGAAATTTAAAAACCGGTATTCTTAGTGTTAAACTCCTTTCCTTGGAGTCATAGGGCATCTGAGGCAGCTGCCTGTGCCCACTCTGGGAGGGAGGAGGAAGATAAGCAGGTGGGCGCCCGGGCCCTGCCCCCTCCCTTAACTTCTGCAGAGAAGAAACCTCTGCCTGTGCCCCTCCAGGTCGGAGGGTCATGAGGCCTGGTGGGAAAATAATCTTACCAACCACTCGCTAGGCCATGCCCGTGTTGTCCAGGTCGTCTCCAGAGGCCGTGGCATTTATTTCCTTGAAGTTGCGGATTCTACCCAGGCACTTAAAGATATTTCAAGAGTCTGCATCTTCCTTAAGTCGACATACATGATTTCGAACAGTTCACTTTGGAAATAAAGCCTAAACAGAATCAACTGATTGCTTTTTCCTCATTGCATCCATCGTCCTGTGGACACAATGTGTTGAATCATAGCAGATATGCAGTCTTCATGATGCCTTGTGCAATCTATCTTACTGTGTTAAAGTTAAACACTCAAAATGGCACGAAGGCTCCACCTGGACGGTTACAGAGGAGCCCTGTAGCATCCCATCGAGGATTTGCGAGGCTTTCCGTGGCCACCTCCTCTGGAAGCCTGAAGACACAGGACCATAGAGCTGCAGCAGCTACACAGAGTCTCCTGTTTGTGTGCAGCACACAGGATTCTTTCCAGGGTTCCTTTGGTTCACTGCAATGACTTCTTTTTTCTTATCCTCTCCCTGTCTCGCCCACGTAATGTCAGCTGGTAAGGAATGGCTTATCATGCCAGGCATGTATTTGTTTTACTTGGAATAATATTTAAATATTTGAAGACAGATTTAAAATATCAAACACAAGTTCTTTAAAAAAAAAAAAAAAGCCAATGTATTTAAGCCTTTTTGAAAATACAGAGCTAGCTCAGGAAAGGAAAACTTTATGAATTTCCCATACTCAACCCACAGAGTCTCACTCTTCCTGAGTGGTGAGCTGGGAAGGCATGAGGAATTCTTTGGCAGAAAGTATCCTCTGTTTAAAATTTGCCTCTTATCTGTCTCTGCTACATAAAATATTAATTTGTCTGCGCTTTGTCTACATTTACCTATGTGTATTTTGTATATCGTTAAATACGAAGTAGTCACAGATCAGGCAGGTATTCTGCTTCAGTTAAGACTGGACAAATATGGCACGGGTATTTTAAGGATACTGTCACTCACGAGAAGCCTGTGCTGTAAGGGACATCTGCTAACAGTTCTTTATGTCACCAAAAACATTATAGCAAAGTATCAAGTTAGAGGGTAGCTCATTTTCACTTGTGCTCTTATGACCAAAACACTGAGGAAGTGATGGTTTGAGTCCATATGCCCAGCCTCACTCTCTGCTCTCTCGATTTCGCAGCCTGCGACATGAATGTGCACAAGCA
Source organism: Pteropus vampyrus (assembly GCF_000151845.1). Lineage (NCBI taxonomy): Eukaryota > Metazoa > Chordata > Mammalia > Chiroptera > Pteropodidae > Pteropus > Pteropus vampyrus. Next base: position 1,453,211 of record NW_011888924.1, read on the forward strand.
GTGTGTGATAAACGTCCCGAGCCTCTGTGGGATGGACCACACAGAGAAGAGGGGGCGGATCTACCTGAAGGCTGAGGTCACCGACGAAAAGCTCCATGTCACAGGTAAGGCAGGCTTGTGGAGGTATGAGGCACGCAGCTTCCCAGGGGGCATTCGGATGAAGGTCAGGTCATAGGGCGCAGAAACCCGGGCCTGTCATTGCCTCGGAGCTGGTCAGACTCAGAGCCACTGACTCTCGTTAGCACATCTCCCAGGAGACCACTCTGTCCACCAAATTCGCAAATGCTCGCTGTCACACCAAGTCATAGCTGCGTGTGGATCAAGGTACGCTGACAGCATGGCCCAGTGTGTTATCCCCTGGTGACAGGGACGGAGAAGCTAATTAAGCAAAATGCTGCTGGTGAGAGCGAAACTAGGGCAAGGGGAGGTGATGGATGACCCAGGTGTTCGATGGCATCAGGCTGTGATGACCTGATAAGTCCCCTATAATGACAACAGCAGCAGCAAACCGCCACTGGGTGTTTATTCTCCTTCTGTGTTAGCCCGGTGCGAAGAACTCCATGTAGACTAATGTAGTCTTTGTGACTATCCAATTATGAGCCTCATTTCCCAGAACAGGAAGCCGAGGCACAGAGAGATCAGAAACCAGCAATGTCACAGAGTAAGTGAAGAGCCAGGATTGGAACCAAGGCCTTTGACTCCAAACCCTGAGCTGTCTTACGATCACACCTCCTGCAAACAGCCCAACCATGAGCCAGAATTCCCTGTCCCTGAGCCAGGACGCCACCTCCTTAGGACTGTGTCTGGGTGGGCCCTGCCATAGCGTGGCTTTTCCTTTGGTTTGCCCACCGAATCCACCTTAGGTATATCGACGCACTCGATCCGGTTATCACGGAGCGTTGCTGGCCCAGGACCCATCCCCGAGCCGCAAATCCTTGGCGTCTCCACCACACCCCACTCCGTGTTGATTTACGGTTTGGCTCTCAGTTTTCAGCCTGGTGTCCTGGCTCTTGGGGCTCCCTCCCGTACGACCAGGCCTTCTCTTTCCTTTGCTAAGGGCATTCATGTTCCATTTGAACTGCAAAGGTATTGTTTTCATTTGTATTTAGGAATGTTAAGCTGTGACAAAACTGGAAAGACTAACTTTAATGTCATTTATTTGTAGAAAACAAAAGATATTATAAAAAAAATATATATCGAAAGGGTCTATCTGGGGGGGTAGAGGTACGAGAGGAGTTCCAGAGAATGCTTGCTTTTGAAAATATCCTCGTATTTTTTTTCTTTGCAAAATAAGCAAATTTTCTATCCAGCGCTGTCCTCTCGGGTACGAAACCAGGGAAAATCAAAGGCTTTTGAGGTGTTGCTAGGAGAGCCAACACTGAGCCTCTGGATGTGAAACAAACCAAACGAAACAACCTTGTGAAAGAAATCAGATACAGCTAACAGTCCAGATCGAGTTGTAAATAAAATCCGCATCATGGACACGTATGGCGGTCACGAGCGGGTCCGCACTGCCACGATCTCGCACTTGTTTCTCTCTCTCTCTTTCACTGAGGCTTCTGCCTTGTCAGCGTCATGTATTGGGGACACGCAGGTGAAGAGTCCAAGCTTAATTGTGAGGTTTCCAGCTCCCGTCGGGCAAGAATGCGGGGCAGTTTTTAAACGCTCAGCTCTCATTCATTTTGCTTCTGAACACAGCAAAACACATGCTGGACCTGGCCCATGCCTTCTCCCGGGATAAAAGCAGCCACCATATGGTGCTGCTTGAGTTCACCAGTCTCTTCTATGGGCCTCAAGAGGCTTGCAGATGTAAAACTGCACAGACGGGCACAGATGCTCTGGTCGGGGTGGCACATGGTACACAGATAGAAGAGAAAGGTCAGGTCCCATCGTGCAAGGACAAAGAGTGTTTTCCTAGGGCTTATATGCTAATGGCTGCACCATTGCTAAGAGTCGAACTTGATTCACAATTGTAGAGTCATCTTAGGAGACAGGGACCTTCACTGAGATAGATAGATTTTTCACACGTGAAAGCTACCCGCTATAACTTACGACAACGGTTTAGGTCAAGTCTCTTGAGAATTAGTGTAAAATTTTTTGCATAGATATAGCACTGCCCTAGGACTATAAATTCAGCAATAGTTTAATAATAATAGCAGCAACAGCAGCTAACACTCCGAGCCCTTCCCACAAAAGGGACTCTTCGTTAGCACTTTACATAGTCAACTTATTTAAACCTATGTGGAAATTTACTTTATTGTCCTTACCTTATAGATAAAGAAACCGAGGCACAAAGAATTCAAGTAACTTATCCAAAGTCACACGGATGGCAAATTTAATGGTTAGATACTTCATTGATAGACATAGAGATAAGATATTTTAATGATAGCATCAGTAAGAATCGGAATCTTACGTTAGTTCAGGCTGCGATAACAAATCCCGTAGACTGGGCGACTTCGGCAACAAACCTTTATTTCTCACAGTTCTGGAGGCTGAGAAGTCCAAGATCAAAGTGCCACCGGTTCGGTGCTGGAGAGAACTTTGTTCCTGGTGTCTAGCTGTGTCCTCGCAGGGCAGAGATTGGGAAACAGGGAGGGAGTCGAGGGAGAGAGGAAGCCGGCTCTCGGGTGCCCCTCCTGTGAGGACACTCATCCTGTCGTGAAGCCTGCACCCTTGTCACCTAATCACCCCTCCTCCGAAGACCCCATCTCCAAATGCCACCGCCTTAGCAGTTAGGGCTTCAGCATCGGAACTGGGGGGAAGGAGACACAAATATCCAGTGCACAGCAACTCTGTTTTTACAGTACTGTTGCTATTTGTGTGAAGGGAAGCCAATCCTAAGTGTAGAAAACCAAACTCAGTGGAATAACTAATAGGTGATCATGTCTCTAAAACTTTTATTGTGGAGTACTTTTAGATCGTCGTGAATCGGAATTAGCCTGGCTTCAATGGGAGATAAGTATAAACAGTAAACCAGAACGAGTAGCGCTTATGATCCATCCACGTAAGAAATGTCCAAACCTGTAGAGAACTTTAATGAGTTTATTTGAGCCAAACTGACGACAATTGCCAGGAAGCAAAATCTCAGTGGAATAGGAAATGCTGCAGAGAGTGGCAGTTTTGCAGTTTATTTTATACATTAGAATCAAAGGAGGAGACGTTAGGAGGGTTCCAGGACGTCCACTGGTGGTGGATGAAGCGGGAGGGAGAAAGCAAAGCGGGGAAATCTCTGGGATGGGATCAAAGTGAAACGGAGGGAGAGACACATCCTCCTCTTACATTGGTGGATTCAGGGGGGTCAGTATTTACAGCACACAGACATGGTCTGCAGGGCACAAGATGACACCGAGGGGTTCTGCGGTCTCGTGCTCTAGTGCTGTGGGTTGCACCCAGAAGGATCTGGAAAAAAAGAGATTATTCCAGGAGTATGTTACCTTAGGTGCAAAAAGACAATGAACAGGCTCACTTAAGGTCCAGAAAGCTACAGGCCAAGGACGTGACCTCCCGCCATGACCCACTTTTAGTTCGAACTTTTGATGTGCAGACCATCCTGTGTGTTTGCTTCCGGGCTCTGGGTTCGTGGAGCCGCCGTGCTGGCCTCCCCGGAGTTTGTCAGGTTTAGTATGTGGCCTTATTGTTTCCATTCACAGATCCAAACTCACAAAACATAAACAAAAACAAAAAGTTGCTAGAGTCATACAGAGTTTCCTACACACTCTCCACCCAGCACCCCCAATCCTGACATCCTTACGTTACTGTGGTTTGAGTATCAAAGTGGTCACCTCTTTTGAATACCCGATAAACTTGTGGGAAATAAGTACCTGTGTTAGTCACTAGAAATTGAGTTAAGGAGCCAAAGAGAGGACATCAGACATCTTATTCCAGCATAAAAAGACTGCAAGAAATACAAAGGCCCGTCAGAGCAGTCCCCGCCAGTGGCGACACCCCTCCTACGGGACCTGCAAGACCCCCTCCCTGCCCAGCAGTCCAGGCACCAGTTTGCCATGACAAATAATTTCAATAACAGTAGCTACCATTTCTTGAGTACCTACTATGTACTTACTGTTCACAAGACTGGACCTTTATTTGTAACAAGTACTTTACATTCATTATTTCACTGACCTCTCAATACTACAAAGGACTATGCTTATCCTCATCTTTGAGATGAGCCAGCGTGCTCGGAGGAGGGAAGGACATCGCTCCACGTTATAAGGTGGGAAGTGAGGGAGCCGGGGCTGGAGCCTGGGTCTGACCCCCACCCCAGAGGCTGGGAACCTCCCAAGTCTCTTACTCATTAAAGAGGCTGTTTGTTTTTGAATAAATAGCAAACCCATAAATATTTGCTGAACCCATATTCAGCATTCCACAGAGGTTGAAGTGCTTTGATGTTCCAGAAGGTCCAAATGTGGGATAACCAGGGGGAAAAGTTACACGTGACGGCATGAAAGGACAGTCCAAGTCCACGTGTAATTAAGCACTTAATTACACGGGCACTAAATAATGCGCCCCTGGGAGATGCTCAGGGCGGTGACGGGGAGGGAAGGATGCCATGGAGAGACACGAGGACCGCGGGCATTTGAGAGGCAGAGGGAGGGGTGCACTGGCGAAGGGCTTACCTGGCTTGTGGGAATTGGCCTGGCTCTCACGAGAACACAGACATGAACAAGAAACTCTAAGAAGTGGAGCTCATCTCCAAATGCCAGGATTTCTTGGAAAATGCACTTAAACCCTGCCCAGCTCCGTTAATTGCAGATCAGCTCCCTCTCCGTTTTACCTGCGCAGAAAATAATTCCCAGAGTAAAATAAAACTCCCAGCAGACGCCGGCTTGGGGCAGAAGCCTCCCTTTGGAAACCAGAGATGAGTCTCCTTTCTAGGTCGGTGCAGTATTTATGGGAAAGGCCTCGCTTTCCTGGTGTGTTTTTATTTTTTGCCTTGGGTCAGTTGTGCTGATGATGGTCTCTGAACAGTGTCCTCTCTTTTTGCTTTCACTATGAGATTTTAATAGGTTTTCTACATTCTCGTGTGCTATTTTATTTGGTTTGGAGGAGTGGTAAAAAAAAAAAAAAATTCCCCCAGGGGAACAAATTTTCAATTTAATGTTGTAAGTAAGTGGAAAAAATATCGTATGCTTTATAGCTGTTTAAGAAACTCATCTCTCCCATACCTAGATTATTCTGCAGAAGAATCTTATTTTCTCTCGTGCTTTGGGTTGTTAATTTGGCGTGGAGACTGAGGTTCTAAGATGAGCTCCGGGGCGGGGGCAGGTGGGGCCTTCTTACAGCATAAGGGTCACGTCCTCTGTCTACCTTCTAGGACCGTGTGCAATTTCGTGCCCCGTGTCTCACCACCCCAGCTATCCAGACTTACCATGACACTGTGATTAAAACAACAATATTCCCTCTGTGCTCCTTCCCCCTTAGCGTCGAAGCAGGAAGACTCAGCTTCATGTCATAATAACCATTCATTCTTCGATTCATTCATTCGTTATACACGTACTGAGCATGCTCTCTCCAGATGCGGCCCTCATCGTGGAATGTGCAGTCTTTAGGGGGAGTCGAGACATTAAAAAGAATGACAGGGCGTTACGCCAGGTGCCTTTAGGGGTGGCGGAAGGCGGGAGCACAGTGCCTCACCCGAGGAAGCTGCAGATGGCTTCACGTGGGAAGTGACCGTGGAACCAGGAGGACAGGTGGGGAGGACATAGTGTGTTCAGGAAGCTCTCCACGGTCCAGGATTTCCAGAATTTTGAGTGTAAGGTGGGAAGAGCCGCAGGGGAATTTCTTCCCATTTTGAAGGCGGGAATTTTTTTAAGTGACTTCATCTGATGCTTCCGCTTCTGATCCTCGCCCAGGGCTCTTCCCTTCCTTTTCCAGTCCCAACTCCTCCTCCCTTCTCCTCAGTGAGATCCCTGGCCCTCGATGACATACACCTATATGTTTACTCGTGTGCTCTGCCCCACGTGACATGCAGCCACGCTTCAGAATTAGTGTACTGATACCCCTGCCAAGAGCAAGCCTCCTAAACAAAGTTCAGGATTTTATTGCCATTTTTTTAAATCCTTAGACAATATCCCACTAAAGGTAAATAGTCAGAATACTGTTACCTGGATTAAATACTTTCCTGTGTAATTATGTCGGATATATGACGCCTTAACCAAATGATCACACTCAGCCTCCCCGCCCCTGTGACAAACAGAGAGAGAGGGTGTATACAGCCTGATGTGGTACAATAGGAAGTACTCAGTGTCACCTGTCTGGTATTTTTGCCAAAATTTTCTACCCCAAATCTAATCATGGGGGAGGGGGAAACAGACAAATCCAGATATTGGGACGTTCTGCTCGGACTTTTCAAAAACGTCAGTGTCATGAAAAAAACGGGGGAATGTTCTCGATTAAAGGAAGCTAAGGTGACATGACAACCAAATGCACTCTGTAACCCTCGATTGGATCCTGGAGCCAAAAAAAAAAAAAAAACGCTTATTAAGGACGTGTGGGGGACGCAGAGAGAATCCAGATCTGGACTGTGTTTTGGGTAATGTTTCTGTGTCCGCGGGAGATTTTTAGGTGATGACGGTGATGGTGGAGGGGAATGCTGAAATATTTTAGGGGCGATTTTTTTCCTCATGTCTGAAACTCCCAAATGGTTCGGCAAAAAAAGAAAAAAAAAGTGAAAATACATGTACACAGACACACACACACACCCCTCACATGCACAAAGTATGTGTGCCAAAATGTTAACAGTGAGTGTATAGCTGTTCGTTGTACTGCTCCTTCAACACCGTCGGCTTGAAATTTTTCACACCCACCAAACCTCCAAGAAGTTGGGCCGTGTGAACTTGGAGCCTTTTGTCGGGGCCGGTGCAGCTCTGAAACGCCCCCTGGAGGAAGCACCGTCAGCCGGAAGGAGCCCGGGCCTGAACCCACATCAGAGCTTTTGATGGCGATGCCAACAGCCAGCCGGCCAGTCAAAATACAAGTAGCACCTGCAGAAAAGGGAGACATGAGAGCCAGCCAGAAAAAGCTGCCGGCATCTGAGCGCCTAGGTCCTGCAGGGAGCGGAACCAGCATTGACGAAGCACCTTCTACGCACCAGGCGCTGACCGGATGCCTTCCTATGTGTTATATCGTCACGACACTCCTTGGAGAGAAATGCCGTCATCGTCATCATCATCGTCATCATCGTCATCGTCATCGTCAACATCATCATCATCCTCATCATCATTTTGTAACTGAGGAAACAGCCTGGAAGAGCTCCCGTGTCTCGCGCCAGGTCACGTGGCCTGCCCAAGGTCACACGGCTGCTGTGTGGAGGACACCTGGCCCCCAGGCTCCGGGCATGCACCTCCCACTCTCACACGGCTGACTCCAGGCTCTGGCCAGGGGAAGATCATGTGCTAGTCCACAAGCCCTTCCCTCTAGGGCAGATGCGGCCACGCTGCAGTTTCTCGTTTCTATCCTGTAATTTAACGGTTGAGGCTGCTCTGCGATGGCCCCGTGGCACCCGTGATTACTGCGGTGCCGCAGGCACCGTCGTGGGTGAGGCTCTGTCATTATTTCCCCGAGCCTCCACTTTCCGAGGCTTAGATAATGGCTGGAAATAAAAATGGCAGCAGGGATCTGGCCCAGCTCTTCCCTGCGTTAAAACGAAGCATGAAAACGGGCGGGGACGGAAAAAAATACCCCTTCAGGGTGTGTGCTGACTGCACAGGAGTTGGCCAGACAGGTGACCTGACTCGGTCCTTTCTCCACGTGCCCTCAGTGGCTTTTTCTCACTGGCCCAGGTTCCTTCCTCGCATTCTCACGGTCTTGGAAGAACCCATCTCTAGCGGTTGCCTGCCTTACGTTCCTCGTGCTTAACACCCAAGCACGTCCTTTGCAAAAGGAACAGGCACGACGGCTAAGTCGAAAACAAACAGCGGTTTGCTTGTACGGAAGAGGACTTCTAGGACACCTGCTCAAATGCACGTGCCTCTAGGTGAGGACTCGAGTGTTTTCAGCGGGTTTATCTACTGTGTCTTCTTCCTTGATTGGACATTCCTGAGTCTCAGGTGTCACGTGTCTGTGCGACCCCTTCAGCAGCCAGCACCTTCCTGCCTCTCCGGTCTGATCCCTTAGGCCCCCAACGCCCCTCAACCCCATTCTAGTTGTAAAGAAAAGCTACGTGCTGCTTCCCCGTGGGCAGGCTCCTTCCCACACCTCCCCTTTGCTTCTGCTGTCCCCCTGCTCCCCTGGGCACATATTTTTAACACCCAGCTCCAGTTTCCTTCATGAAGCCTCTCCTAGCATTTTCTGCCTTGCCTACAGTTGGCCACTTTCTCCCCATGCCCTTTATAACATTTATAATGTGATTTTACTTATGTGTTGATCTCCCTCTAACAGACCGTCGTTAGCCTTTTGAGGTCAGAGGTGGAGTCTTGTCTCCTCTGCCTGGTCCCATGCCTCAAATTTGTGCCTAATATATGTTCGATGAGCAGATGACGATGGTGGCAGCGATGGTGGAAGTGTCCAGTAGGCCCGACGTAAAAATATTACTCAGCTTTGTACTGTGCTCCTCTATCCCAAATGTAAGCAACTCTTCCAATTTTAGCCCTATATCTGGATCAAGTGAAAACGATCCTGTTTTAGTCTAATTCATGAAGCCACATGACTTCTGGGGTCCTTCGGAGAAACACACATCAGCCAGGAGAGAGGTCGCATCTTCTCAGAGAGACATTTCATTATTTACATCCTGACTGTGGTACCCCTGACTGTGGGACCTATCTTTGGCAGAGCTAAATGTCAAATGCGTACTAACCAGCCGTGTGCCCTCCTACGGATGGTTATTCCTGCATGGTTCTCTGTGCGGTGATTCCGGGGCAGCTCTCCACCCTGGTGCTTAGTCACTGGTGGTCCGTGGGAGGCAGCAGGACTAGGGCAGGGGCAAAGAGGCACCAGTGTCATTTCTTTAAGGCACCGTTTGCCTTTGTCTAAAATACCTTGGTATCCAAGCTCCAGGCAACATGGCTTCTCTTTCTGCTGCTTAAGACGATCTCAGGCCCCTGGAATCTTTGATTTCAGTGACTCCTGCCGCGAAGAAGCGTTCTTAAGATGGACTCTGAATGCCCGCATCCTTGGGAAGAGGAGAAACAAATTATTTCTGGGGCCTCTTTGGAGATTAGCCCATTAGCATACAGGGACATTGACTGAGCAGGTCATTCTCATGCCGGATTTTAATTGCTTCTAATTATAGGATTATCGTTTAAGCAAAAGATTAATTGCCATGAAATTATTGCAAAGAACTTGATCTTCCTCTAGAAAATAAATGCGTTAGCCAAGTGAGGAATCTCTTAGAAGCTTGCAAATGATGTTTTTTAAGTCACTTTCATGGAAACTGTCTTTTAACTCTTTGATGGGGGAGAAGATGTAAAAGGGATCAGGATGGAAGGGAGAACACAGAGCAGGTCGGTGCCTCTCTGGACAACTTGGACATTCAATGTTCGCGAATCATTTTGTTCACACTTGGGAGCGTCCCCAAATAAACGCAGAGACGTTTCCTCTCTCGCCTCACTTCAAGTGCAGGTGAGAGTGACCCATCAAGAAGCTGGAGGAGGCAGGCACCGTCTTCTGGTTCCCTCCAACACCACGCTTCTCCCCCATCCCACAAAGCCTTTGTTTTTCAAATGTTTTGCAAAGGAACCTCCAGTTACC
>NW_011888924.1:1463332-1466013 GCF_000151845.1 Pteropus vampyrus
ATTCCCAGCTAATTCCCTGGGTGACCCTGAACTTACTTCAGTCCCCCCACAAGAGAGCAGGGACTCTGTTAGCCTCAGAACTCTGGGCTTTTGACGAATGCCAGTATGTTTTTGAAAGAAAAAAAAAAAAATCCTCAGCACATAGAATCGACTAGCACTCCATGAAGAAAGGGAACAGGAGCTTTATAAGATAGTAAGAGGGACCTCAGCCAGGCTCAGGAAAGGCTGTCTCCCCCTGCCGTTGGTCTTCCTCGGCCACCAGGTTGATGCCCGCCAAGCACTCCCCGGAGACACCCTGTGGAATCGGCGCTTTCGGAAGGGAGAGCCGCTCACGCGTGTGACAGCCGCACGTTCAGCTCAGACTGTTCACCTCCAAGAGTCAAACTCGCAGACCTTGGCCTCATCCCTTCATCGCTCCGTCTCCCTTTCCTCGTCTGCACATTCAAATGAAGGCACTTGAACCGGGCACTTGGCGGTTCCCTGCGGCCCTAGCATTTTGTTGCTGTGAGAGTCATTTCAGAGAGAAAGCTGATCAATGGCCGCGCCACTCAGCAGGCCCTGCTGGAACCCAGGGTGCAATTGGGGACTCCAGGAATTCTGAGGCCCGAGAAGCCCTGGGTCTAGTGACTTTCCAAACGGGTTTGAGCAACGAACGCCTTCAAGTGGCATCTTATTTGGAGCGCTGTTTCCATCGAAGAGGAGAGACTGTGGCACCCACTTTCCTCTTCCTCTTCCGTGACCCGACCCCCTCATTGTCCGTGTGTAAATACCACGGAATAAAGAAGGAACATGACGACTAAGTGGAGTGTTTGGGGTTGTCAGAGATAAAACCAAACTTCAGCCTAACTCTTAGAAAAGAAAGTTATCAGGGAAAAAAAAAATTGGGGGACATTTTCTGGAACTCGAGAGTTGGAATATACTGCGGGCCCATTGAAATAGCTGGAAACAGACTGGCTTTCTGTATCTCGCTTCTTTCTGCACACTCCTATCGTTCCGGCAAGTTAGACTTCCTCCACAGGGTAGCAGACGTGGCCAGTGACAGTCCTACAGCTTTGTGTCCCTCACAGCTTGTCTCCTGCTGTGTCAGGCACAAATCCAAACGTCCCAGGAAGGATTCGTTGGCTTACTTTGAGTCATGTGCCACCTCTGGAGTACCCGACTGTGGCTGAAGGGCAAGGCCTTATAAGAGGACAGATAAAGGTAGGGGGCACAGCGGATGGTGCTAGGCAGAAGAAACAATAGGTCACGCTGTCAGCATAAGCCATTCGTCAGGGTGGCACAGAAAATGGCTTTGGGAGCAGGGACTAGGGCCAGACACCGGCCTTCTGCTTCGATGCCTTTTTTCTTCAACCATGTCACACATCCACGAAATTGCTAAAGGGAATGGCAGAGTCTGAGCTTCTATACAAGCATCGGATATGACTCATAAGTCCCTTTTGGACAAATGGACATATTCCTGGCCTGGCCAGTTTCCAGAAACAGCCACGGATAAAGAAACAATTTTGACTCAGCGACATTTGTCCGATCCAGCCACCCGGCACGTTAATTACCCCTCTTATTTATTTAGAAGCTGTGAAACAGCACGCTGGGTTCTAAGTGTAAATGGTGTTGACGCAGAAGAGGTTTGGTGATAGCAGAACCTGCAGGACGCTGAGTTCTTAGAAGGGGGCCACAGGTAGCTTGCGGAATAAGTGGCCCAGGAAAGGTGGAGACATGTGATTAGGGCCCGGGAACTGGACAAAGCCCCGCGGCCTGCGTTTTGAGCTCTTTGGCCTGAAACGGCTCTCCCCTTGGGCAGCTGTGTCTGCAGGCTGCTTGCGTACTTGGCCTTGGCAGCCCTGTGACTCTGACCCCTGGAACTCTGCTTTCATGAGGAATTCCAGCCACGAGAATAAACGAGTCTGCAACATGCTAACAATGCCTCTGGATTCTCAGGCTCTCTCCCGGATGGAAGAAAAAAGAAGCCAGGCTACCTAGCTTTCATTCAGCGAGGGAAAAGAAAAGCAAGGTGTATTTTATCCAGGAATCGTCACCATCAGTCGCTTCCTCGGTTAGGAAAACGATGTGTCTCCTGCTTGCTTTGTAAACTGTGATAATTTTGCTGAGAACGGCAGGTGCCCTCCCCATTCTGTCCTCCCCCCAAAGCACTTAGATTCCCAAATGCTCATCTCTTAAGGCCTCGTGGGGACTAGGATCTTTATCCTGTGACTCGTCTTTGACTTGCGGGTTCTGCCACGCTGGCCGTCTCTTCATTGAGTCTCGATGCTTGCGCCGGTTCAGTGAGTGCTTTAGCAGCTGGGTCATGTCACTGTACCAAAAGTTTACATCCAAGGCACACACGCAGCCCCCAGTCTTGTCTTTCCAGAATTAATCTAGTGTTGCATTAGGTTTGATGTAGGTGAACACCTTGTGGTGGCCTAAGGTATTGACAGATGGGCCCAGTCACACAAAGACCCTGAAGGTAATGGGAATGTCCACATTTTTTTTTCTTTTAACGGAGGTTGAGGTTTTTGCCAGGTAAAAATCTCTTAGCCCTGACATCATAAGTTTAATTAACGTTTATCTTCAGCTTTGTAGTCTCAGATTAAAGACTGCAATGGTACAACAGAGAGAAAGGCTGGGAAAGAAATGGCTTCTTATCATAATTTTGTCTCTCCAAGGACGGTAGCATTCCAAAGACA
>NW_011888924.1:1466063-1467557 GCF_000151845.1 Pteropus vampyrus
CGGTTCCCTGCGGCCCTAGCATTTTGTTGCTGTGAGAGTCATTTCAGAGAGAAAGCTGATCAATGGCCGCGCCACTCAGCAGGCCCTGCTGGAACCCAGGGTGCAATTGGGGACTCCAGGAATTCTGAGGCCCGAGAAGCCCTGGGTCTAGTGACTTTCCAAACGGGTTTGAGCAACGAACGCCTTCAAGTGGCATCTTATTTGGAGCGCTGTTTCCATCGAAGAGGAGAGACTGTGGCACCCACTTTCCTCTTCCTCTTCTGTGACCCGACCCCCTCATTGTCCGTGTGTAAATACCACGGAATAAAGAAGGAACATGACGACTAAGTGGAGTGTTTGGGGTTGTCAGAGATAAAACCAAACTTCAGCCTAACTCTTAGAAAAGAAAGTTATCAGGAAAAAAAAAAATTGGGGGACATTTTCTGGAACTCGAGAGTTGGAATATACTGCGGGCCCATTGAAATAGCTGGAAACAGACTGGCTTTCTGTATCTCGCTTCTTTCTGCACACTCCTATCGTTCCGGGCAAGTTAGACTTCCTCCACAGGGTAGCAGACGTGGCCAGTGACAGTCCTACAGCTTTGTGTCCCTCACAGCTTGTCTCCTGCTGTGTCAGGCACAAATCCAAACGTCCCAGGAAGGATTCGTTGGCTTACTTTGAGTCATGTGCCACCTCTGGAAGTACCCGACTGTGGCTGAAGGGCAAGGCCTTATAAGAGGACAGATAAAGGTAGGGGGCACAGCGGATGGTGCTAGGCAGAAGAAACAATAGGTCACGCTGTCAGCATAAGCCATTCGTCAGGGTGGCACAGAAAATGGCTTTGGGAGCAGGGACTAGGGCCAGACACCGGCCTTCTGCTTCGATGCCTTTTTTCTTCAACCATGTCACACATCCACGAAATTGCTAAAGGGAATGGCAGAGTCTGAGCTTCTATACAAGCATCGGATATGACTCATAAGTCCCTTTTGGACAAATGGACATATTCCTGGCCTGGCCAGTTTCCAGAAACAGCCACGGATAAAGAAACAATTTTGACTCAGCGACATTTGTCCGATCCAGCCACCCGGCACGTTAATTACCCCTCTTATTTATTTAGAAGCTGTGAAACAGCACGCTGGGTTCTAAGTGTAAATGGTGTTGACGCAGAAGAGGTTTGGTGATAGCAGAACCTGCAGGACGCTGAGTTCTTAGAAGGGGGCCACAGGTAGCTTGCGGAATAAGTGGCCCAGGAAAGGTGGAGACATGTGATTAGGGCCCGGGAACTGGACAAAGCCCCGCGGCCTGCGTTTTGAGCTCTTTGGCCTGAAACGGCTCTCCCCTTGGGCAGCTGTGTCTGCAGGCTGCTTGCGTACTTGGCCTTGGCAGCCCTGTGACTCTGACCCCTGGAACTCTGCTTTCATGAGGAATTCCAGCCACGAGAATAAACGAGTCTGCAACATGCTAACAATGCCTCTGGATTCTCAGGCTCTCTCCCGGATGGAAGAAAAAAGAAGC
>NW_011888924.1:1469557-1472847 GCF_000151845.1 Pteropus vampyrus
CACGTCACCATTTCCTGTTCCGGGGAAGGTGAGGCTGGTCCCTGAGGGTGTGTGCATTTGGTTCGGACGTGAGAGTGACCCAGAACTAGAGCGATCTGTCCCGGTTTTATATGCCACTTAGGAGGCGGAGCGTTGTATGCCCACTAGAGTGTTGGTCCCCAAGCACCCAGGACCCTTATGGTCTTATTCCCGGGGCAGATTCCCTGCACTTATCAGGGTCCTGGCATATGGTAAGTTTCAGTGCATGTCCACATGATGGCTGGTTTTTTTGTCCTGGATGATCTGATGATGATAATACCAGAAGTTAAGAGTTACTGGTTGCTTATTTTGTGCCAGGTACCATGCGAAGGATTCTACTTACATAATCTCATTTCATACTTATAGTTCCTATTGGGTCAGACTCTTCTTATCTCTGTTTTATAAATGAGGAAATGGAGAGTTAGAAGGTTTCAAGGACTTGCCCTGTGGCAGGTGGAGAGAAACTTGAATCCATGAAGAACATTTCTATGATGGGGACTTCCTATGTGAACATGACCCAAAGGCTTTTTGGTGCAGGCTGATGAGTCGCCTGTGTCAGCGTTGGTTCAGAACCAGCTCTCCCATCACCCTGCTGAGTGGAGATGCCCCAGGAGAGGGATTATTGCTTGGTTTGGGGCTGAGCGTAGGAATGGCCAGAGGAGGGGATCTCAGGTGGGCCAAGGACCCTCTATGATATAACAGTCCAGTGGGGCTGTTAACTACTCACTCTCCCATGCCAGGTTTCTCAAAGCATGATGCCGTTCAACTCACAGACTACCGCTCCCACCCCAGACATCCCGAATCCAGTCCTTCACGAGTAGAACCTGCAAATCTGTGTAATTAGTGAATTCTCCAAGGTGATTCTTAAGCGCAATAACATTTGAGGATTGCAGTCAAGTTCTAGTCGATTAGATTTACTTTTAAAAACATACATATTCTTGGGATGGTGTTGAGGGAAGTTACTAAAACCAGAGCTCTCTAGAACCCCAAACAGACATACATATGGAGGGGCCATAGCATCTCAAGGCAGGGGAGGAGGTGCGGCTAATTCTGGCCTTCTGTTTCCAGAACTCCAGGGTTCCCTCTTCTTACCCCCCAGAAATGGCCGGACCTATAGAGACCAATTCCAGTACAGTTTAGATTGAGCAATGTATCAGGATGCCAGTTTATTAATTTACAGAGAGAAATAAAGCTGTGTGTCTGTTGACTTGACCAGAGCAGCCCCTCCAGTAGAGTCGAAATGCCCAAGAAGGCAAAACACAATGAACCCATTTTATTGATTTGCCATGTAAAACACCATCCCATAGATAACACAAAGAGCAGAAATCCATTGGGGCAATGCCTTTCATTCACTGTAGACAGACCTCAGGATTTAGAACGCTGCCAAGTGAACATGGAATTATAGCAAGGGGATTAAATAAATGTTTAATGGCATCAGGCTCAGATTTAACATTTATCTCAAGAGAGAAGCAGCTGTGCCTCTAGGGCCAGAAGCACTTGAAGTCAGATGCTCAGATGCTTCTCTTTGGACCAGTCTCACCGACAGTCCTGGTGTTTGCCTTGGTGCCTCTGCTTTTTCTCTCTTATCTGAATATATTCATGATGGACACAGGCTGGTCCTGCAAGTCTGAGAAGCTTCTGTCTTCTTTAGGGGACGTGGCAAAGCTCTGCTCCGATCCAGTACTGATGGAGCCTGGGGTTTGTATGAAGTAACCCCGAATAGTAGAGGAGTGACGTTTATCTTAGAGCAGTTGCTGAGCTGCAGGTCTGTGACAGAAACCCAGCCCTACCCCAGCTCCGAGAGATCAGGGAAACCTCCAAACTCACATGCAGAATCTTGTATCTACATGCAGGCAGGGAGAGCGACCACAGCTGTCATCTTCAAGGCATCCTCTGACTCCCCCGCAAATTTAGGAATTATTTCCAGGTTAAAGGACAACGTACAGGGCCTTTAACTACCAAGTATCCAGACTAGAAACATACAGCTTTGGGCATAGGTGAGGTGTCCAGGAAAACAGGCATAAGCATATGCTATCAGTGCGTAGGCAGCTTGTGTTCAAAGCAGAAAGAATCTTGGAGATTTCCTCGTGCAGCCAACCTAGCTGCTCTCTAGACAGATTACATGATTCAGTAGAGATTGCCCAAGAAAGCGAATAGTGAGCAGAGTGGGCTGCACACCCACCCTACGCCTCGCCCGGTGCTCTCCCCTGGCCTCTGCTGCCCCTTACGTCCCATCTGGAGTATCTGAAGGTTTAGTAACATAGCTGGAGGTGAAATGACCAATGAGACGATATAGAATTGACTTGAACAGACAGCTTTGACCTTTCAAAGATGCTGAAAAGCTCCCCACACAGTGACAAGGTGACGGCATGAAAGCAAAGGTGGAGTGTTTGCCATGAGACATGATGGTGGGGATGCAAACTGAGAGTGGTCAAGAGGCATCTGTCTTTTAATCAACCAGGTTTTCTAAGAAGACAGAGTGAAATTCCAAGAGCTGCTAGGGAATTCAGTAGATTTCTCTGTTGAATTAAGGTAACCAGCTGGGAACCTCTGAAATGCAGCCTCTCGTGTCCCTGTGAAATGTTAGGAAGACCTAGGAAAAGACGGAAGCCCACAGTCGAGACAGACAAACCACTGACTGCCATCTTAGAGAAATTTCTGACTATTAGCCGGCGTGGTTCTGCATTAAAAAATGTATCAGTGGTGCGGCCATGCTTGGTGCATGAATCAGCAAAGCCCTGTGCAGCTGAAAGCAAGCAGGAAGACTCTCGATGCCTCCCCTAGGCTCGGAGAAACAGGGTCTTCACCAACCAGGACACTGGGAGTACTGAGAGGCGCCCCTGTACTCCAGAGGTTCTCGGATTTCAGGGGGCCAAAATGCTGCCCTCTCTTCTCATTCCACACAGCGTAACTTCCAAAGGAAGAACGAAAGCATCAGCCATAGGATAGCGCTGGTCTTCGCGGGTTATGTCCCGAGGTGGATGAGCCCCATGTGCGAAGGACAGTGGACAGGTGTGGAGGTGAGGAAGATGCAGTGTCAGCAGGACTCGGAATGGACACCACGGATGGATGCAGCGGTTCGGTTTCCGCCCACTGTGAAGTGGATGTAGGACAAAGCGATACGGGGCCAGGAGCCGTGCGTGGGAGCCCGAAATCCAGCTGTTCGCAGGTAGCCAAGCAGCGGCCGGAGCTGCCAGCCAAGGGAA
The DNA here is from genome assembly GCF_000151845.1 of Pteropus vampyrus. Lineage (NCBI taxonomy): Eukaryota > Metazoa > Chordata > Mammalia > Chiroptera > Pteropodidae > Pteropus > Pteropus vampyrus. Next base: position 1,472,782 of record NW_011888924.1, read on the forward strand.
AGCCAAACACAGTGCCTGCGGCGGCCCCCAAATCTGCATACAGCTCGTTCGTTTGAAAATGAACGA
>NW_011888924.1:1472897-1475034 GCF_000151845.1 Pteropus vampyrus
GAGGCGCCCCTGTACTCCAGAGGTTCTCGGATTTCAGGGGGCCAAAATGCTGCCCTCTCTTCTCATTCCACACAGCGTAACTTCCAAAGGAAGAACGAAAGCATCGGCCATAGGATAGCGCTGGTCTTCGCGGGTTATGTCCCGAGGTGGATGAGCCCCATGTGCGAAGGACAGTGGACAGGTGTGGAGGTGAGGAAGATGCAGTGTCAGCAGGACTCGGAATGGACACCACGGATGGATGCAGCGGTTCGGTTTCCGCCCACTGTGAAGTGGATGTAGGACAAAGCGATACGGGGCCAGGAGCCGTGCGTGGGAGCCCGAAATCCAGCTGTTCGCAGGTAGCCAAGCAGCGGCCGGAGCTGCCAGCCAAGGGAAAGCCAAACACAGTGCCTGCGGCGGCCCCCAAATCTGCATACAGCTCGTTCGTTTGAAAATGAACGAAGAAGGAAAATACACACATAATACGTAGCCCATTAAAAAAATATATGTGGAGGAATAAAGGGAAGCGAATGCCGTTATGGGGAACATCTCTGAAAATGGATGGCTGAGGAGAACGCACGACAGAAGAATTTTTGAGAAAACGCCGTCCAAGCGTCTGTGGAATGTGAGAATACACCACCTCCATAAAACAAGACTAGGAAGCCACCCGAGCAAACAGGTCGAGAGGAAAGGCAAACAGAGCGAGATTTTTTTTCATGACACAGATACAGAGATTTATCAGGTGAACAGAAAGCAACAGCTGAGTGGAATGGCCCCGAGTCATAAAACGATGCACCTGGATGGAAAGTGGTATTTGAAAACACTGTTTGGAAACCTAGAATAACTTAAAACATGGGCTTATTATAGGAATTACCACCAAGTTGACTCTGTTAAAATGTATGGCCTCATGGAAACGGACAGAAGCCACATGATCCAGTGGAAAAGGTACGGACGGCTCAAGTGTCGCTGGGAAAGTTGTCTAAACATTTGGAAGAAAAAAAAATAAGTTCGATCTTGCCTCACACTGTACACTGAAATAAATTTCAAGTGGATTTAAAAATTAAATATAAAAAAAGCAATAAAAACATAAGTAAGTATTTAGCTACTCTCAGAAAGGGCAAGGATTTTCGAAACGTCAAAGAAATGAAAAAAATAAAAAAAGGATGTGTTTGACAAGTTTCACTGTGTAAAAACTTAAGCTTTTGTGTTCCTGGAAGCACAGCGAATGCAATCTAAATGCAGTTTGCAGTAAATATGACAAAGGGTCATTATCATTCATTTACCTCTAAAGAGCTTTTCTGAGCCAGTAAGAAAATTCTTTTAACACACGCCCTGTAGGAAACTTGGAGAAATCAAAGGAAAAGAAAGACAAGGGGCTAAATAACCATATTTAAAATTAAAAAAATAAAAATGTTAAACCTCAAAAGTAATCAAAGAAATTGATTACAATCTTTCTTTCTTTCTTACTTTCTCACCACACCGTTGAGAAGACTTTGCCATGACATTCGGGGGAATACTTTGGCAACATATGTCAAGAGTCTGAAATGATTTTGTACCCTTTGATCTACTTCTAAGACTATGTCCTGAGGAAAGAAAATAAAAGCTTCAGATGGACTCTTATGCATAAAGACGATCAGGTGCTATGTTATTTTTCAACGTGAAGAATTTTAAACTACATAGATAGCCCCAAACGGGATTGAGTAAATAAATGACGATCTAGCTGAAAAATGAGATGTGAGGCGTGTAAAGTGTGTTCATAGCATGCCTCGTTCTGTTGTAAAGGCAAGATCTAAAACTGCATTCATAGATACAAACTCTATAAAAACGTTTCAATATAGATATATGCAGAGCAAAGAGACTGGCACTAAATACACCAATATGCCAACAGCGGTTCTCTCTTACAGCAGTAATGTAGGTGGTTTCCGTTCGCTTCTTTATACTTTCGTGGATTTAAATTTTGTATAATAATAATAAAAAAAAATTGTATAAAAAGTGTATCCATTACTCTTATAATAAGAAAAAAATAGATATTTCTTAAGGTCTTCCTATGTTTGTAGAGAGTCATCCCATCTCTCAGAAACTGGAAAATATCATTTCCCTCACAACCGGATGCCATTTCCTTCGAGACCATCAGCGCTGCGGAACTTCGATGGAAATT
>NW_011888924.1:1475084-1478854 GCF_000151845.1 Pteropus vampyrus
AGACTTTGCCATGACATTCGGGGGAATACTTTGGCAACATATGTCAAGAGTCTGAAATGATTTTGTACCCTTTGATCTACTTCTAAGACTATGTCCTGAGGAAAGAAAATAAAAGCTTCAGATGGACTCTTATGCATAAAGACGATCAGGTGCTATGTTATTTTTCAACGTGAAGAATTTTAAACTACATAGATAGCCCCAAACGGGATTGAGTAAATAAATGACGATCTAGCTGAAAAATGAGATGTGAGGCGTGTAAAGTGTGTTCATAGCATGCCTCGTTCTGTTATAAAGGCAAGATCTAAAACTGCATTCATAGATACAAACTCTATAAAAACGTTTCAATATAGATATATGCAGAGCAAAGAGACTGGCACTAAATACACCAATATGCCAACAGCGGTTCTCTCTTACAGCAGTAATGTAGGTGGTTTCCGTTCGCTTCTTTATACTTTCGTGGATTTAAATTTTGTATAATAATAATAAAAAAAAATTGTATAAAAAGTGTATCCATTACTCTTATAATAAGAAAAAAATAGATATTTCTTAAGGTCTTCCTATGTTTGTAGAGAGTCATCCCATCTCTCAGAAACTGGAAAATATCATTTCCCTCACAACCGGATGCCATTTCCTTCGAGACCATCAGCGCTGCGGAACTTCGATGGAAATTGTGATGTTCCAGCGACTGTAAAGGAAAAAGTAGAGAAACATTTACAGCCTTTTCCAAGGACCACGTGTCACCCTTCCTCGTCTCATGCCATAGGAGAGTCCTCCAAATTCTCTTTCCTGAGTTTCATTCCAGCGGGACTTTGGTTGAAGAGTTGCTGAGACCCGCTTTTCAGTACGCGAATAGCCGCTGGGTGAGCCAGGACAGAAATTACATTCTTACCACACCAAGCAGTGATTCTCACCGATGAAACAGAACATTCCATAAATAAGTCCTGAAGTGCGAGATGCCTTATGTCCCCGAATCCAGATTTATGTACGGGTTATGTGTAGAGGGATGGGGATGGCCGAGCAGGTGTATTTTTAGTGTCTCTCGTCCTTCCCGCCTTTGTCTTTGACAATAAAGGAACGGCTCTTAAACTTACGGGTCCTAGTTTATTACCACAAGGGAGAGCAAATCCAAAATTCTGCGGGGTTCATCGACACAGATGGTGTCAGCGGACTTGACACAGCATGAGTTGGACAAGGAGATCACACTGAGTTACCGAGACCCCGGTTTGTTCACAGAATCAGCTGTCGTTCCCCAGTCAAAACCTGTCCTTTGTCGTTGTCAGTGTAAGCAACGTCTGAACCTAAAGAGAATGTTAATGAGTCTATTGGAGCCAAACTGACAGCAGTTATGGGGAAGCAAAAATCTCAATGGATTGAGAACATGCTCCTAAGAATGGCAGTTTCGCAGCTTATTCTATCCATTAGAATCAAAGGAGGAGACGTTGGGAGGGTTCTAGGGAGTCCTTGGATGAAGGGTGCGGGAGAAAGCAAAGCGGGGACCCTCTGGGAAGGGATCAAAGTGAAACGGAGGGACACTTTTACTGGTGGGTACAGGAGAGTTAATAATGAACATTCGTGGGACATGGAAATGGCATGGGGGGACAGGATACCCATGAGGGGTTCCGTGGTCTCGTGCTCTGGTGCTGTGGGTTGTGCCACGGAGGGGTCTGGGAATAGGACGACTCTGACATTCTCAGGGCATGTTATCTCGATGCACAAAGACAATCGACAGGCTCACCTAAGGTCAAGATTGATCTTTGTCGAGGAAGCTACAGGCCCCGGACGTGACTACCCGCCAGGACCCGTTAGGAATTTTTATGTTCAGACCATCCTGTGTGGTTACTTTCGGTCTCTGAGTCTGTAGGGCCCGCCGTGCTGGCCTCTCCTGGCCTTGTCAGGTTTAGTATGTGGTCCCTTTTTCATCTACGTCGATGACATCTTTGCATTCTATTCTTAAAATCTGGAGAAGTTCTACATGGTACTTTTTTCCCCAAGAATACACTGCCCCGTCTGATACGTTTTTTCCTGAAAGCCGGAGCTATGTCATATCTCCTTTTAACGCGTTGTGGGCTCAGTGATAACTTCTTCAAAGTATTTAACGTTTTGTACAAAGTGTGTGACTCCTTTTGGCCTGTCTTTACTCTCCATTGCACAGGCCTGTTCTTTTTTTTCCTTGTCCGAGAGTCCCTCCAGTGGTCACTTTGTGTGCTGCAAGCAAAAGATGAGAATTTCTCCAGCTTCCCTATTGTAGCTTTTCAGCCAAATGAGAATCCACGGGGCACTCGTGGGTTTCTGGGTTTCGCCTCGCCCTGAGCTGAGCCTGGTGGGGCGGGGGTTGGGGGAAGACTCCAGGTGTAGGATATGATGCAGCCTCCGCTCCGAAGTTGCTGTCAGTCTGTAGAGATGCAACTCCGGGGTGGCAGGACAGAGAAGATGGGTCTTGTGCCGAGGGAAGGGCTGGTGATACCGAGATAAACGGAGGGGTGAGCTCCCCGTGGCCCAGGGATGGCAGCGTGAACCCAGAAGCACAGGACAAGCGTGGCCTGGAGGTTCGTGTAGTTAGCAGGCAGAGCCTGCGTACTTTAGAAAGAAATACTGAAGTGAAAAATAGAGAACACAGGCTATTGGCCTCTTTTTTATATTGGGGGCCTCAGAGATACTGAGTCGCTCAAGCTGTGATCAAAAATCTCTCAGTTCTAATTTGTTCGTGAGAGAAGAATGTGACTTTTTGTTTCTCCTAGCTAAACAGTTCTATTGAACTGTTTAGTTTGTGATCACCTAGCCTGTCAACACTTCATCATTAATTTGGCCAGACCGAGCTCCACCACGAGTGGGCGCCCACTAACACGCACCCGCACGCACGCTAACAGAGAACTGTGCCACGGCAGCTGTGGACGGACCACTTACTTGCACCTCCCATCCAAGGGCAGTTCCCAGCCGGTTCTCGACCCCATCGGCATCACCTCTCCCAGCTCCCGTGCCTTGTCCCATCCCCAGCCAAAGTAGGAGTCCACCTAGAAGAATGCTGTCTGTCCCTTTGCATGCTGGTTCTGGAAGCGTGTGCCAGAAGGAGGAAGACCCCTCAGTCTTGGAAAGGGGGCTCTAAAGGCATACAGTGGATGTCCTCAACCCAGCGCCCATAGGTGCCCTAAAATGGTCATAAACACTGTAATATTGTGTTAATCTTGATGGCTACAAGAGAAGAAATGATCTGGCCTGAAGACTTTGGGGATGGGCCTGTCACCCAGAGTTAAAACCTGCAACTTGGGAGCTGTAGCTCTGTACGCCCGTTCCCTTGTGCCAGCCGGAGCCTGCCTAGGCCCTTCTGCTGTGGTGTCCGACCTGATGGCCTTCGGCCTCACGGGTTCTGGTCCTTCCCAGGGTCCTGCGCCATCACCTGTGACGTGCCCCGCCTTTGCCAAGGCTCGTGTCTCTGCTGGTTTGAGAGACTCCAACTCAGACCCCTCATCCCGGAAGCTCGCCTTTTGCTACACAGCTTGACAGCCCCCGAAACATCCCGCGTGAAGGGCATTCGGTAAACCCTGTTCCAGAAGCAATCTGTCACTCCACGAGCTTCTCCACCAACATTTGCAGTGCTGGCTTCTGGCTCCTGGTGCAGAACTGACTTGTAGCGACATGAGGGAACTGGCAGCCTCGCAGACACAGTTCCTCTCTTGCAGCATCCTCGGAAGGGGCCCTAAGTAAGGCGAAAACAACCCTTGAGGACGCGGTGTTCTTCCTAGTAACTTCCTAGACCAGGAAAGTGTAATCTC
>NW_011888924.1:1481564-1482444 GCF_000151845.1 Pteropus vampyrus
TCTGATACGTTTTTTCCTGAAAGCCGGAGCTATGTCATATCTCCTTTTAACGCGTTGTGGGCTCAGTGATAACTTCTTCAAAGTATTTAACGTTTTGTACAAAGTGTGTGACTCCTTTTGGCCTGTCTTTACTCTCCATTGCACAGGCCTGTTCTTTTTTTTCCTTGTCCGAGAGTCCCTCCAGTGGTCACTTTGTGTGCTGCAAGCAAAAGATGAGAATTTCGCCAGCTTCCCTATTGTAGCTTTTCAGCCAAATGAGAATCCACCGGGCACTCGTGGGTTTCTGGGTTTCGCCTCGCCCTGAGCTGAGCCTGGTGGGGCGGGGGTTGGGGGAAGACTCCAGGTGTAGGATATGATGCAGCCTCCGCTCCGAAGTTGCTGTCAGTCTGTAGAGATGCAACTCCGGGGTGGCAGGACAGAGAAGATGGGTCTTGTGCCGAGGGAAGGGCTGGTGATACCGAGATAAACGGAGGGGTGAGCTCCCCGTGGCCCAGGGATGGCAGCGTGAACCCAGAAGCACAGGACAAGCATGGCCTGGAGGTTCGTGTAGTTAGCAGGCAGTGCCTGCGTACATAGGCAGTGTGGGTTCATGACCATTAGTAGCAAGGAGACCGGCCTCACTGGGGTGGAATAGGTCTTTCGGGTTATGTAACTAGTAAATGCAATGGGTTGGGTGCAGTTACATATTTAACACACTTAACAACCTACCAATCAGAACCAGTGCCAGCTCGTGATGCCACCATGCTCTCGGTGAGTGTGGACCAGAGGATGCAGCATCCCTAAAATTTAGAAAGAAATACTGAAGTGAAAAATAGAGAACACAGGCTATTGGCCTCTTTTTTATATTGGGGGCCTCAGAGATACTGAGTCGCTCAAGCTG
>NW_011888924.1:1485298-1487373 GCF_000151845.1 Pteropus vampyrus
GAGCGTACCATCCAGCGGTTTTCCGTGTATTCACAAGATGGTGCTGCCATCACCACTGTTTCGTTCCTGACCATTTTAATTTTCCATCACCCCACGAAGGAACGCTGCAGTGGCACCCAGTGTGGCCTGAATAATGACCGCTGGAAGACGTCAGGCCTCAATCCCTGGGATCTACAAATGGGACCTTATTTGAAAAGTCGGAGGTGTGTCCTAGAATATTAACTGAGGCAGGGCGCTCTCCAGCACACCCCAGTTAGTGGTGCAGCCTGCCTCGGCCAGCAGGCATTAGTCGGGCAGGGGCCAAACATTTTATGAACCCAAACCATCCTTCCACTCTCACATGGGGCTAGAGGATGCTTTTTAGACAGGAAAAAAAAAGTCCCAACGGACAGGCCTCCCATGGCGTGCATGCGATGGATATTTTGAGCTTTATTTTAGGGGACGAGGACGTTGTTTTGGATGCATTGGTGCTACTTTCTGGAATGTCATTTCCTTTGGTTTCACTAGTTTTGTGATCTGAGAAGTCTTTACATTGCCTCGTGTTTGCCCAGCTCGCTCTGCCCCCACTGCGATCATCTGTCTGTGCTTTCCACGTGCCGTTTGCCCTAGAATTAGCATCTTCCGCAGGGAGACGAGACGGAGGGAGAGCCTGCTCAAAGCGCCGTCCCTGAGTATGCAGCGGCAGAGAGCTCTTTGGTATTGCGACCACTGGACGTCCCTGGGCCCTGTGTCTCAGTGACATCGTGGCTGGCTTGGCTCAGGCATTCACCTCTTGATTCTTAGTGACCGAAACACCCCAACGTGCTAAGTGATTTTAGAATTTGCGTCTCAAAATCTACCACACTCACATCTTTAAATCCAGTGCTGCAGCCCCCTTAGCTAACTACATTCAAGGCACAGAAGCAGGAATGTCTTTGTAGATGCTTCACCTCCCTTCCTACCCGCCCTGAGGTACACCCACCGCTCCCCCCAGGTTGTGTTCACTTCACCCCTCGTGCTCTGCAGTCTCCCATCCTCCACTGGAGCGGGGTGCCGTCTCTTCCTCCCCGTTCTCCTGGGCAAACTTGCCCCGATCTCCTCCTAGCTGAGGACAGCTTTACCACCCAGAGCAAGGCTTGTTCCAGTCATCATTATCCAATGACAAGCAAAAGCTGGGTTTTATACAATTAACACGCTAATCCCGGTTTGGCCACCTGTCAGCCTGCGTGGCAAGCAGGTAGAAACACCTCTCTGTGCTTCAAGACCCCCCATCTGCAAACGGGCTTAGGAATAGTGTCTCCTTACAAAGAACTGAAAACGGTGCCAGCCCCCTAGTCATCTCTCCAGGAATGCTGTCCCTTACCATCCCCATCACCATCGTCATGTTCATTAGCTCCCTGGGTACGATAGGGTCAGGGATGTGGCTGCCACCCCACTGCCACGTGGTCCAAATCAGCCGTTCTCAAGGGAGAAGCGAGAGATCACGTACGCACACCCACCTCTGCCTTCTCTCTAAAGGCAAACCTCTTGGAAATAACCCCTGAAGTTCCTCTGACGTGAAACATATCCAAATGTGATTGTATTTTTAAAAGAAATCACAGGTCTACAGTTCTTTGAAAGAAGGCGTTGTGGCTGTCTAACAATTATCAGAATTAGTTCTCTGGGTTGGCTCTAAGACTTGGTTCCTGGCTCTGGGAAGCCTCCATCACCGTTTCCTGAGGTTGAATGACACCAGGTCCTTTTCACCCCAGGTACTAACCCCTCGCTTGTTGTCCACACTCCCCTGTGCCCTCGGCATCTTTCTTCTGCTGTTGGTAACTTCAAACAAAGAAGAGTTTGTGTGTGGTGGTTGTTTTCTCTGTAGGGTCAGAAAACATCAATCTTGCCTATGCACGATGCGGGGTCGGATTACAGACTCTTGTTTACTCTTGTTTTCGTTGTTGAGCAAGGGTGGCAGTGGGCGGGGGTCCCTGAGTCAGCACACTGAACAGTGCTGACTTCTGCAGCAAGCCCCCGTCTTGAGCCTCTGTCCTTGTTGTTGGCTTTCAAACAGAAACCATGAACAGAGGTGCTCTTAGAGCTGGGGAAAAGGCACT
>NW_011888924.1:1487423-1487797 GCF_000151845.1 Pteropus vampyrus
AGCAAGGGTGGCAGTGGGCGGGGGTCCCTGAGTCAGCACACTGAACAGTGCTGACTTCTGCAGCAAGCCCCCGTCTTGAGCCTCTGTCCTTGTTGTTGGCTTTCAAACAGAAACCATGAACAGAGGTGCTCTTAGAGCTGGGGAAAAGGCACTAAAAATAGAGAAGTATTTTCTAAAGCAAAACAGAGCATTCGAAGGACCATTGTGTCCTTGGATTTGGATGTACTTGATATTTCCACATCACCGAACAATGTCCCTATACAGATATGAACCCTGATGGGCAAGGTTACTGTGGGTCAGTGTGGACAAACTCAGTCTGCAGGCGAAGGGGATTCAGCTGTGGCCTCAACGAAGCTTTGCGTTTATGTGTCATG
>NW_011888924.1:1487847-1489701 GCF_000151845.1 Pteropus vampyrus
GGCAAGGTTACTGTGGGTCAGTGTGGACAAACTCAGTCTGCAGGCGAAGGGGATTCAGCTGTGGCCTCAACGAAGCTTTGCGTTTATGTGTCATGGATGAATCCGTCGGTGCCTCCACATGCCCTGTGCCCAGTCCCAGTACCCTAACACAGCCTCAGAGTGAGGGCGAAAGTCCACAGGGTGACAGGGAGGTGGCACGGGCAGGAAGACACTAGGTGGATTCGGCAGTGTTGGCCCTGATCTAGCTTTTATGTTAGGTGGTGATCTCACGGGTGTTTATTTTATTATTACACTTCATATATTCTCTGGATCATGAGACCATCTGGACCACCCTCTGAATGGATCAAGGATTGCATTAATTTTCTGAATTCTAAGCTATTTTGGAACAACGAGGAGCTGCCTGTTGAACTCCAGCTCACCCTGAGGTCTGGAAATTCCGGTCCTATACGAACTGTCTCTCTAACTTCCTAGGTTTCTTTAACCTGAAGAAGCAACCCAGCCTCCTGGGAGGTGCTGGCGGTGATGGCGATTAATAAAGATAGCAAACCCTTGTTGACATGACTGTTAGTGAGAACAGCAAATGTTTGCGTAACACTTCATTTGTGCCACATCCTTCTAAATGCTTTATGTGTTAACTCGTTTAGTCTTCAAAACAACCCTGTGAGTCAGGCACCATTCTTGTGCCTATTTTACAGATGAGCAAACTGAGAAGTGGGGTGACTTGTCCAAAGTCATACAGCTAATGAGTGGCAGAGCAAGGATTTGAACCCAGCTTCTAGTCGCTATGTTAGGCTGTCCCCTGAGGAGCCAGCCACCATCTGCAGCCTCTCTCCGAGGACAGTGAGCCTGTCACGCTGTATCCTCAAATGCACATTACACAGTCACTCGACTGCAAGTCTTTGTGGGTCTAGGTTGCCTGTGCCCGAGAAAATATGGCGGTCGCTCCCTCCTGCCCACCCACCCACCGGCATCCACATCTCCTCTTTCCCCCATCAGGCAGGCCTTTGGCAAAACCCCGGCTTCGTTCCTAACTGTCGGCTGTTCCAGGTACCGTGGGACGCCGGTGATGGAGGTGCCCGAGTCTGGCTAAGGCTGCCCAGCCCGCGGGGCCCATGATGAGAGCCACACGCCCGAACACTCGTTCCTGACATGTGTTCTGGGCTCGGCCCGTCGCCTCTGCCAGGTGCCTCTGCAGCACCACGGGGCCATTTCTCAGTCTTCATAATCTCCTTCAAGTGGGTTTTGTCCAGAGATGATGTCTTACATTATCAGGAAGTTATATAACCTTTCAACCGGACTGGTTTTTCTCAGTGCCGGGCTCGACAGCTGATCTCAAAACAGGCACCTCAAGCCAAAAGATGGCCAGATCATCCGATGCTATATTTCTATTAAAGTTCTGGAATCACAAAACAGACATTCATTCTCAAACGGCGAATCCCAGGGCCCAGATGGATTTCTTCAGCAGATGTGTCCTCACAGAGCCTGCAGGACCTCTAATGAGATGTGAGGGCAAAGCGTTCCCGCTGCCTGCTTCCCCTCTGGGCTTGGGGCTCGGGGCTCGTCTGCACAGGCTCCGGGAAGCACAGTTAATGCCTCTGCCACTGAGCGAGCACAGGAAACGTGGGGCTGCTGTGTGCAGAGACCGCCCACCGTGCCGAATTTGAGCCAGCATGATGGGGGGTGGGGGAATGTCATTCTCCATAGTTTATTTATCAAAGTAGCATTCTGTTGTTGTTGTTGTGTTGTGTTGTTTTTCCGATCTTAATTCTGTGGGTCAAAGCAGTTCGGTTCTTGTAGAAGATGAAAGACAAGAATCGAGCCGTGGGACCTGTGCAGAGCCTGTTCTGAGACCCA
>NW_011888924.1:1489751-1492553 GCF_000151845.1 Pteropus vampyrus
TTCTCAAACGGCGAATCCCAGGGCCCAGATGGATTTCTTCAGCAGATGTGTCCTCACAGAGCCTGCAGGACCTCTAATGAGATGTGAGGGCAAAGCGTTCCCGCTGCCTGCTTCCCCTCTGGGCTTGGGGCTCGGGGCTCGTCTGCACAGGCTCCGGGAAGCACAGTTAATGCCTCTGCCACTGAGCGAGCACAGGAAACGTGGGGCTGCTGTGTGCAGAGACCGCCCACCGTGCCGAATTTGAGCCAGCATGATGGGGGGTGGGGGAATGTCATTCTCCATAGTTTATTTATCAAAGTAGCATTCTGTTGTTGTTGTTGTGTTGTGTTGTTTTTCCGATCTTAATTCTGTGGGTCAAAGCAGTTCGGTTCTTGTAGAAGATGAAAGACAAGAATCGAGCCGTGGGACCTGTGCAGAGCCTGTTCTGAGACCCACGGGTGCTCGTAGACTATGGAATGTGCCCCAACCCGCTGTTTCAAAATGGGCACGCCCCCAACCCGCTTCCCCCATGCGGGCGGGGCCAGTCACGCTTGAGATGACTCCTGAAGGTACGGAACTGACATTGAAAAGCATTAAATGGCATGGTGAGAAAGTTATTCCCTTTTCAGTTTTCTTTCCATCTTGGTTTTAACCTTAGCGAAAGTCTCTTATCTGGGCCTGGAATATCCTTAACACTCTAACTAGACACTCTCAAGGCTTGTTAATGTCCCCTTTGTCACTAAGAGCAGGTCTCGGGCAACTGTATCAGCAGGAAATAAGGGAGCCTTGCATTTTCATTGTATTTACTTTTATGGTTACTTTCTATTTATGGCAGACAATCTTGGTTTTCCATTCACCATAGTGATCAGGTTTGAGTGATAACTTTTTGAAACCTTGAGTGTGAAGAAGTGAGTAGATTATTACTTTTTTTTTTTTTAACGTGAAACATGGTCTGGTCCTCAAATGATGCCGGCAATGCCAGTCCAGAGACCACACTTTGAGAATGACTGCCAGGTGCATCGAATGGCTTCGCATACTACTCAACTGGGAAGCTTACGAGGCGCCAATTCCTGGGCCACAGACCAGAGCAATTAAATCAGACTCTCTGGGGGTGCGGAGGCCCAGGCATCCGTGTTCCACTCAGACATGCCAGGTGTTTCCAGCGCACAGCTCAGGTAGAGACCCACAGCCCCAGTGGCACCTGTGCCGGGGCAGCATCCTCACCGCCTCTGACACCCGCATCACCATGTCTCTAGCCCGTCTTCTCATCCACTCCCCGACTTGTTTCTGCTCTTTCCGAGCTTAGCCTCCTCCAGCTCCCCCACACCCGCCCCGTCAGGGACACCCTCCACACTGCCACTTCGTTTAAGACGTTGCCGGCACCCCGCATGTGCAGCCACGTTAGAAAATTTCCACATCGCAATGTTCTTCGCGGCATGTGCTTGCCAGTTCATAAGCTGTCGGTCCAGTTTCTGAACATCTAAGCCTCGGGGTTGTGTTCTCAGCCAGGAGCTTTTATTACCAGCAATGACCCTACTCGCACGGGGCTGTTTTCAAGCGCCTGTCACCGTCCTAAGCTCTTTGCACATATGAACCGACGTAATTCTCATAGTGAGGGATGGCTTTCCAGGTGAAGAAACTGGGGCACAGAGCGGTTAAACATTTTGCCCGGAGTTATACAGCCACAAAGTGGCAGAGCCAGAATTCAGACGCAGGCAGCCTGGTCCCTGAGCCCACATTCTGAGTCATAGTGGGACTCCAAGTTACTCACACCCAGTCCTGAGTCAAGTGTCCCAGCATGCAGTGAGTCGCACATCCGGCGGCTGTTCACCATGCAATAAGAAATTGGGATTGGGACCCACTCACTGTCTGCATCAATGACATTTGCAATTGACAGCTTTTAAAATTTTTCAACTTAAATGGTAGTGTCACAGGAGGAAGCCCACAGCTTTAAATCCTATCGAGATTTTAACTCGTCACCATTCAGAAGAGATCAGCCTTAAATGATTTTGTGTGTGCTGGCTGTCAGGACTATAAATTGAAGATGATAAGGCCCGCGCCCACAATTATTCTGCAACTGGCAGAGCTGTTGGCAGCCTCGATGGTTCTTTATGAGCTTATCCGGGATGTAGCCTCAGTGTTAGACATTCTAGGGCTTTTTCCGCCTTTCAAAAAGCATCTGATTCTCATTCCAGTGCTCAATTGGAGAGAGACTTTGGGCTCATTTTCATTCCTTGTGGGAGAGTTTTATTTTTGTGCTCAAATTTTTAATCTTTTGTGATACGTGGGTTGCCATTTGAGGAGACTAGATCTTATGCATTGCATTAAAATCTTTCTGCCTGAGCTTGGGGGAATTCTCAGGCAGCCAGTTCCCCTGGAGATCACCTGCCTCATTGAAAATTTTGAAATCGTGGGTCGTGGGGTTGGTCCAAAACACTGTGCCTGGGGCCTAGGGGGCGCTCGCACAATGGGATCTTTTTTTTTTTTTTTTGGCTCTTCTATTTTCTAAGCCACCAACAGTATAAAGCACATAGTATATAATTTCATTTAATTCTCCCAACAATCCTGTACCACTAGAGATATGCCCCGGTTCTAGATAAGGAAAGGTAGGCTCACGAACTTAAGTTCCCCAGTGCTTGGGGTTACATGGCAAAGGAGGCAGGATTTGAAAGGGGATCTGCCGAGCTGCAAAGCTCATGCTTGTTTATGCTCCATCCACTCGCCGCTGGGTGAGGATAGATATTGTCTTATGGGGAAAAATTTCTTGGAAGGCATAAGTGGACTATGAGGAACATACGCTCGGCTTCTCTGTGGCTGGTAGAC
>NW_011888924.1:1493535-1503161 GCF_000151845.1 Pteropus vampyrus
GTAGCACGCAGGTGGAGCACATTCTGCATGACAGCCGTGCACACCGGCGGCTCTTGCCCCTGATGCACAAGAGAGAAAATCACCCGGGGAGCTTTTTAAAGCTGATGTTTGGAGCACGGCCCTCAGAGATTCTACTTCCGGGCACTGGAATTTTTAGAGCCCCTCCCAAGTGATTCCAGGGTGTAGCCAGGTTGGAAATCGTGCCCTTTGCAAAGAGAAGAGCAGACTCCTCCCAGGAGCAACGCCTGGGCCAGGCCAGCTGGTGGCATGTGAGGGAGGACGCGCCAGTCCTCCCAGGAAGGGCTGCTGCTGGCCCCGGGGGCTCAGTGCACATTCTGCTTCCGCGGGTCGGGGTGGGTGCAGGGGGGGACTCGGGTTTCTCTTTCCTCACAGGCACCCCGGTATCACAGATGCTTCTGGTCTAGGTCCATGCTGTGTCTCGCGGCTTGACCACAAAAGGGCCCGTTATCTTTGGTGATGGGGGGCAGGCGGGGGCAGCAGGTAGCTTTTCTGTTGCCGAGGGTCAGAGACTTCCGGTCCTCGCCTCCTCTCCCCTCAGACACCATCTTGCTGTCTCGTTCATTCAGCTCCGTACTGACACCGGGCAAGATGGTTCCGTTCTCTTTGTAAAGTGATCCTTTCTCCTTCTCTCTTCACAGTACGAGATGCAAAAAATCTCATCCCTATGGATCCAAATGGACTTTCAGACCCTTACGTGAAGCTGAAACTTATTCCCGATCCCAAGAATGAAAGCAAACAAAAAACCAAAACCATCCGCTCCACACTGAACCCTCAGTGGAATGAGTCGTTTACCTTGTAAGTGTGGTCTTCTCTCCTTGACTGAAGTCCCTCCCTGCACACTGCAAAACTGCCCGCCTCGTTGTCGGAGATAATGCGGCAGGCTTGTTTTGAACGTCTTTAAACACTGCTTCATTCCTAAGACTCGACTCTCTCATACTGCTGCTGGGGTTGGGGAGAGGTAGCTTTTCTCACCGCTGTCTGATGGACAGTAACTTGGTTTACCAAGAGTTATGTGATGCCAGCCCCAAAGTATTACTAGTGCGTACTCTGTACGAAAATTCTCTTACAGAAGGTATAAAAACATGTAAGGTGTGTCCCACCTCTCGATGAACTTAGGGTCTTTCTAGGGTTAGGGGATGATGTAAGGTAAGAATTGGAATATTTTTTAAAACGTGGAACACATAAATAACATAGAAGCCACCATTGCCCCTGAAATGGGAAAACCATCCTTACTTTTAAGCAGGGAAGACTTCTTGGCAGAGGTGGCATTTAAAGTGGGCCTTGATGGAGTGCTAGGATTTCAGAGGCGGAGACAGTAGAAGGAAAGAAGGAAGAGGGGCATGGGAGGAAGGAATGGCACAAATAAGTCAGGGGTGAGAAAGCGCTGACTGCAGCTGCGCACAAGCAGATGGTTCCCTCCGTAGACTAGAGCCCAGGAAGCAGGTTACCTGTGGACAGCCAGAAAGGTAGCTTTCTGTTTTATAGAACAGGCTGGCAAGCTTTGCTCCGTAAAGGGCCGGATAGTAAATACATTAGACTTTATGTCTCATAGTCTCTGTTGCAAGCACACAATTCTGCTGTTCTAGAGCCGAAGTAGCCATAGACAATCTGTAAACAAATGACTGTGGGTGTGTTGCAATAAAGCTTTATTTACAAAAACAAGCAGTGGGCCAGATTTGGCCTGTGAGTCATAGTTTGCTAGCGCCTAGTCTAGAACTTTGGTTGCCAGGGGGCTGCTTTGTTGGCAATGAGGAATCACGGTAAGAGAGTTGAACATGTGTTTTTATAATCTCAGGCTCAGGTCATGAGCATGGAGTATCTCCCAAGAAACCGTGATCAAGAGAACCTCGTGTGTATGTTTATGTATGTGTGTTCTTTTGTAGCAAATTAAAACCTTCGGATAAAGACCGACGACTGTCCGTAGAAATCTGGGACTGGGATCGAACAACAAGGAACGACTTCATGGGCTCCCTTTCCTTCGGCGTTTCGGAGTTGATGAAGATGCCGGCCAGTGGATGGTAAGGAAGCCCAAGGCCATTACGTCTGTGTCAGGCACGGGCTAGTCATCTCACAATGTTAGAGTGTTTGGAGATTCCGCAAACAAGCTGGTTTAAGTCTAAAACGGACACTGACTATGAAGTTAGCTGGCTGTAGTCTCCCCACGGGATGCGTTTCGGAAGCAGCTGGAATGGAGAGGGATGGACGGGAGATGCTGGGCCTGGGGTGGTGCGGACGCAGAGCGCCTGACTGTTCTTCTCTCCTGGGTCTCCAAAAGGTACAAGTTGCTTAACCAAGAAGAAGGTGAGTACTACAACGTGCCCATTCCAGAAGGAGATGAGGAAGGAAACGCGGAGCTCCGGCAGAAATTCGAGGTGAGGATACCAGTGAAGTTGCTGGAACTGCCCTTCCTTGAGAAAGCGTAACTTTGAGGAGAGCCAGATTTTTATGGTCGGTGGCACCGCTGAACGGCAAAAAGTAATTTAAATGTTAATCACCTTCTTTCTCTAAAAAACGGCAGTATTACCTAATCTTTGACCTCTGCCAGCCCTCCCGACATTCTGTGCCTATCGTCATTGAGGGAGTGGGACCTGGAAATGTCCCAGAAAAGGACGCGGTTGACTTCCACGTGAGAAGTCGGTCTGCCCATCGTGCAAGGCAGGCGAGGCGCCGAGTGCCGCGCTCCCCCACGCGGCGGACGCCACCTGGGCCTTCATTTCGGAGTTCATGTGGATGAACTAAGTCACCGGACCAGCCTCTGAACGTTTGCTCTAGGTCTTTGGAAGAGGCCAGTGCTCTCCGTCCTCCCCTCTCCGGTCCATTCGCCTCGCCTCTCCCTCCTCCTGTTCTCCCTCTCTGCTCCCTTCCCTCCTTCTTCTCTCTACCCCCACTGCTCTTTCCTCCCCAGACTTCTCGGCTCTTAATGAACATCCTTTTCTCCAAACACTTGCCTTGTGCTTCCGAGTCACAACTTTTCTTTTTCTTTTTTTTTTTTTTCTGTTTTCTCTAATCACCCTGCATGTAGGCTTTTTGAGGGATACATACAACAGGCAGTTCAGTCTAGGCAGCCGGCTACCTCCTTTTTGAATCTTTCTCTTCCTCAGGCTTAGGATTCCATGGGATCCCCCTACTCAGACGTAATACACACGTACGCACACGTACGTGCACGTCGCCTCCGTACCGTGACTGAAATGTCGACACAGATGGGATGTTGGTCTTATTTTCCTCTTTCTGTTGTTTCCTTCTCTCGGATAAAGTTTCGTCCCAAAGAAACATGTAGGTCATGTCCAGGTAGAGTGAATTCCAAAGGATGTAAAACATAAAAGTGTTCGAAGTGTTTTGTTATACTGATATTCGATTAAAGTGGATGCTGATGGCAAATATTTAAAAGCAGCAGCTGTGAGCCCCGATGCCCTCAGGAGCGTAAATGAGTGAAATGAGTCACAGATGATGCACGTAAATGGCAGCTAATAGCAGGCCTCAGGGCTGATGAG
Organism: Pteropus vampyrus; assembly: GCF_000151845.1. Classification (NCBI taxonomy): domain Eukaryota; kingdom Metazoa; phylum Chordata; class Mammalia; order Chiroptera; family Pteropodidae; genus Pteropus; species Pteropus vampyrus. The sequence goes on from NW_011888924.1 coordinate 1,497,048, forward strand.
GTAATATGGAGCAGTGGGGACTGGGGTGTGCTGGTGAGTGCAGGCCTCGTCTAAAGGTGGCAGCCACGGCTATTCGGTGCCTGTTGATTATTGTCATGCACGAATGAGTGTCCCGTGCTGCCAAATCTTCCGGTTCTTCAAGAGAAACCAAAAGTCCAGATTTTTGCATGACATGTTCTGATTTCTTTTACTATTAGTAGCTTACTGAAACTTGAACTCTGGGTGGGTCAAACACATGTCCGTTGTTTTAGACACAGGTAGGATTCGGCTAGCGGGAACCAGCTTACAACCTCTGCTTTTAAAAAATATAGGAGAAAAAGAAATAGGAAAAAAATGAATAGATTAATAGATAAATAGGCAGACAGATAGAAAGAGATTTTATGACAACCGTTGTGCTGCATTTTAAATAGAATATTCAGGTCGGGTTTAAGGCAGGGGTTTAATCATATAACAGTGTCTTGTCAAGGTTTATAAATGTGATAGTTGCAACAGTTCCCTAGTGCCAAACCGTTGGGAAGCTGTGTGCCAGGACAGAAAGGCTGTGTCAACATTTGAGCAATTCTGGGTGACAGCCAGCCTTCCCAAACAGGGTGCCATTTGCCACTTTACATACGTATAGATATAAAATGAAGTTCATTCCAGAGGCCTTATAATATTTAGAGGCAATCCAGGATGGAAGCTGGGCTTCGGGGTAGCTTCAGGTGCCCGTGTCAGCTCTGTTTCTGTTTGTTTTTTTTTCTTCACTTGCTTCATTATCTACGGTCATCTCCACCCCACAGCAGAGGCCAGGAGCCTGGAATACTGGACAGGAGTCCCCTCCCCAATGTCACACCACCCCTGTGAGGGATGAGTCCTTCTTGAGAGAGTTTGGGGACACTCGAGTGCCAGCGTTAACTACTCAGATGTCCCAGGCAGGAGAGAGGCCTGTGGAACTAAAAAGAACCTTACTGAGTTGAATGCCACAGTGGGGGTCATGAGCAACCAATGGGTCGGGAACAGGTGGTATAGAACGCATTTAAGAGAAAAACAGTATTGGTGCATCACGATGGTGTCCCTTTGGTAATGGCTGAGACTTAGCATTGCTGATAGAGAAATATTAACCCACTTCTTATGTTCCGTTTCCATGGCTTCCTAGTGAGTAACCTTTCTGTTTTTCTGGGCAGCGAGTCCAGCTTTTTATAAAGGCCAGAGTTCAAAAAAAAAAAAAGATAAAGAAAAATAAACCAGGCCAGAGGGCTTGAGGCCAGAAGTGCAGCATTTGTCTCCAGAGGCTGCTTAGAGGCCGTGTGTGTGTCATGCTGGCTCCTCCCTCCTGGGGCACCTGTGCACTTTGCAGGGGAGCATCCGGCCAGGGGTGAGTGGCATCGGAGAGGAGAGAGAATATCAGCAGAGTTTCGTGGGGGGCTGAGCCTCTACCATCCAGCTCGCTGAGCCCCGAGCCCCGAGCCCCGAGCCCGTGCGTGAATTGTTTCAGCTTTTTCTTTAAACATCTTTCAGCTTCTATTTCCTAGATTTTACTGGAATCCATATTAGCTCATTTACTTAGAGCATTTGTAAAACACACTGCAAGAGACAGAGCAGAAACTCACGAGACGATGGTGTCCAAAAGATGCTGAGAATTTTATGACAACTGTCGTGCTGCATTTTATTTATTATTTTTTTAATTTATTTTTTTTTATGGTGACATTGGTTAACGAAATCCAATAAGTTTCAGCTGTACATTTTAACAGTAAGGCATATATGTTTACATTGTGTGTTCACCTCCCATAGTTAAATTTCTTTCTGTCACCACATCTTTGACCCCCTTTACCCCGTCTACCTCCCCATTTCTTTCCCCCACCCCGCCCCCGCGCCGACCCTCTGTTAACCACTAGTCTATTGTCCATGTCCCTGAGTCTTTGTCTTGTTCATTTGTTGCTTTTAGGTTTATATCCCACATATAAGTGATATCATGTGATTTTTTAACTTTTTCTGTCTGGCTTATTTCGCTTAGCATGATTACCTTGAGGTCCATCCATGTTGTCACAAATGGCAGTAGTTTATCTCTTCTTACGGCTGAGTAATGTTCCATCATGTATATGTACCACAGCTTCTTTAGCCAGTCATCTATCATAGGACACTTCGGTTGCTTCCATGTCCTGGCCATCGTGAATAATGCTGCTTTGAACATTGGTGTGTAAATATCTTTTCAGATATGGGTTTTCCAGTCTTTGGGGTAAACACTCAGTAGCAAGATTGCTTGATCATATGGTGGATCAATTCTATTTTTTGAGGAATCTCCATACTGCTTTCCATTGTGGCTGTACCAATTTACAGTCCCACCAGCAGTGTATGAGGGTTCTTATTTCTCTACATCCTCTCCAACATTTATTATTAATTGTCCTGTTGATTATAGCTATTCTAACAGGTATGAGATAGTATCTCATGGTGGTTTTGATTTGCATTTCCCTAATAGCGATGTTGAGCATCTTTTCATATATTTGTTGGCCATTCGTATGTCCTTTATGGGAGAAGTGTCTGTTCAGGTGCTCTGCCCACTTTTTGATTGGATCGTTTGTTTTTTTGTTGTTATTGAGTCGTACTGCCTTTTAAACAGAATAGTCAGGTCTGGTTTTAGGCAGGGGTTTAATCATATAACGGTGTCTTGTCAAGATTTACAGATGTGATAGTTGCGACAGTTCTCCGGTGCCAAACCATTGGGAAGCGGTGTGCCAAGTGCAGAAAGGCTGTGTCAGCATTTGAGCAGTTCTTGCTGACAGCCAGCCTTCCCAAACAGGGTTCCATTTGGCATCAGGGTGCTCTTTATGGGATTTTCTTTAACCTTCACCCCATTTCCTCCGTCTCAGTCCCCAGCCACAGTATGATTGCCTCTCTCTGTCTACAGACTCCCCTCTTTGTGTGTTTCTCTCCAAATAATTGCCATCCTGACCTACTTTCCATCATGCTCGTCCTTTTCCCCTACCCGCTCTTTATACTTTCCCATCCTCTGGTAACAGTTGGATTTGGCTAAGTGACATTTTTTTAAAATTTAAAGGTCAGTGGTGAATCACAATGGGAGAAACACAGCAGGATGGCCAAAAAGGCCTCGCTCGGTGGGAGTGCACAACGTCTAGTCTCGAGGTTATTCTTTCCACGTCCAGCTCTAGTTTCCAGAAAGAGTTAACTAAATGTGGCTTTCGGATCCTTCCCCAGGAATGAAAAGTCATTCCATACGATGAAAGAAGAATCAAAACACACGAGCATTTGTAACTCTGCCACTGCATTCGTATTCTCACATGGGAAAAAACATGTTTAATTTACCGTTGATTCGACAGTCTTGGCCAACAGAATGATCAGTGAGTGAAGCTCATAGGAGCCAAAGAAATTCCCAAGATGGTTGGAAATGACCTTACTCTGTAACGCACCATCCCTCTAGAGTAGTCTGTCTGCCTGAAGGACAGAACAGACCTGACCCTGGGCCACGATCTCCACGGACAGTGTGCCTGTGGGCCTTTAACCGGTTCCATGTTTGCCTCAAATGAAGTACACCTGTCCCCGATTCACAAAGATGAATCGTACATTTGTTCGTTCGTTCAGCGATGTTTCAGAAATAAAGCAAACAGACCCTCCCGTCTGTGGGGTTCCCATGGGCCTTGCTGCGGAGCATTTTGGGAATGAGGCAGGAAGCTTGTTGAGCAATGAACACATCACAACCCCCTGGGCTGGCGGGCGATTCCCCCTGGGCTGCCCATCACGGTGGCAGGCTTCAGGATTGCTGTTCCTCCTGCTTCTAGGCCTCCACGGCCCATGTGAGACTCACAGCCAGCATTGGAGAAAAGGTGGCCAGAGGATGCTCTAGCCCTTGCTCAGCACACTGTCTGTAAAGAGTCACATAATAAACATTTAAGGCTTTGCAGTTCATAGGTTTAAAATAAGTAACTATGAATTAGGGAATCTCCGTTGCAGCTACTCAACTCTGCCTTCATAGCACAAAAGTAGCCACAGACAACATGTAAACAAGTTGATGAGGCTGTGTTCCAATAAAACTTTATTTACAAAAACAGGCAGCAGACCAGACTGATTGGCCTGTGGGCCATTGTTTATCAACCCCCGGTTAGGCCCATGGACTCTAGAATCGAATCCTGGTTTCTGTCATTTATTAACCATATGACCTCCCTGTGCATGTCCTTCACTGTAAATAGGACTAATAAGCAGTATTTACTTAATAGTAGTGTTTTAAAGATTGAATGAGTCAATAAAAGAGTCCTAAAAGCAAACTTAGAAACAAATGTTAGCTCTTATTATCAGTAGCAGCAGCAGCATTTTATTGCAGAAACTGGGTGATAGAGGATACTTTTTTTTTTTTTTTAGCTTCTGGAGCTTCTCTAAAAAAAAAAAAAAAAATGGATTTCGTGTTGAAATTGCACCCTAAATAGTGGGCATATTTTGTGTCCTCTGGTCCAGCCACATTATGAAATAGAGGCATATTAGTGAGAACATCACCATTTATAACATTGTTTTTGTGGGAAAATATATTCTCATGTACATTTAGATGGATTTCTGGAACATAATGTGTTCGTAAATTGGGAACTCTGTGTAACTGGCAAAGGATCAGATAATCTCTGGAGAAAACAGGGTTTCAGTGGTTGTCAGGGGAGTAAACAGTCTCCCATTAAGGAGTCGTCTGCACTGACCTTGGTGCAGTGGTTTGGCTTAGGGTCCTCATTAAAGACTCAAGTGAGCACATCTGACAGATGTTCGCTATAAACCACACCAAGAATGAGCACAGTATAAACAAGGATAGTCGCAGTAGAAATAACAGTTGATTTGTTACCAATTCCATGAAAGTCCAATATTTCTGTTGGTGGCATGTTGCTATTTTGATCTTTCACAAAATTTGTGATCTGGATCATTTGCATCCCGAGCCATGCCTAGGGAGTTACGGGTGACATTCAACTTTCCAGTTGGAAGAAAATGTATCTTCTAACCACATCTTTTCCTTGTTTAAAACATTTCCGGAGGATCTGACCATCATTGGTCCATTGCCATGGTTATTAGTGAGCTCGAGCATTGTCGTGTTGTGCTCATTAGTCAGCTGGTTCTTCCCCCTGAGCCCTTTGGCCCACATCGACCTCCAGAGTTGGGGTTGTCTTAAATCACAGGAAGGGGAGGAGTCTGGGCGGAGGCGGAAAGGTGAGGCAAGTGACCGAGCTGCTCTTAGGCTCCTCCGCTTTGGAGCCCAGGTCACAGTCCCTGCTCTGCCATCCCCTTCTCCTCTGAGGCAGAGCCTTCCTCCTAAGGCTTGGCCCCTCGTCTCCAGGGCCATTTATTTTTAACCAAGACCTGCTTCCCCAGTCCTGCTTCCCATAGAGGAATGGAGCCAGAAGGACTGATGACCCCAGCCCTCTACCTGGCTTTCTCAGACTGACCACACCCAAAGACAGGCATAGGAGTCACTTTTCCCTCCCTCCATTTTCATATTTCCATATTTAACAAAATAAATCCTAAATGTAGGTCCAGAAACTACTAGAAGGATTACCCTGGAGACTCTGCAGATTGCCTCAAGATCACATATGTATCTCCTCTTACTTCTTCCATGGAAACATTTCGAGATTATTATCCCTGTTACTAATTAACAAGCTAATAGAATCCAATTACTGTTATAGTTAAGATATTTAAATCAGCATAGACGACACTCTGATGCTAGGCTAGATGTAGAAAGAGCAAGCAAGCATTTTTCTGTTTACCACTGTTGAAACTGGATTTTCCAAACCCTCCCTTGTCTTTGAAGACTTTATCTAATTCAGAACGTTCTTCTTCTCCGGATTGGGAGGTGGGGGGGGAATAGTTCATTGGAGACTCTCAGATAAATAGTAGCTATTTGTTGATATGATCAGACCTGCTACTGTTACTATGGAAACCTGAGTACTTTCCAATGACCTTTTGGACGCTAAGCAGAAAATCTCTGTGCCCCTGATATTGATACTGCTCCCCTTTTTCTTTTAGTCCCTAAATAGCTTAATTACTTTCTGAATTGTGTGATGTTAGGGGGAGAAAGCTATAAAATGTACATCAATTGAAAGAGATATTTTTAATCTTTATACTTCAGTTCTGTCTTGGAAGCAAAATCTTAAA
>NW_011888924.1:1503211-1506941 GCF_000151845.1 Pteropus vampyrus
AAGAGTCCTAAAAGCAAACTTAGAAACAAATGTTAGCTCTTATTATCAGTAGCAGCAGCAGCATTTTATTGCAGAAACTGGGTGATAGAGGATACTTTTTTTTTTTTTTTAGCTTCTGGAGCTTCTCTAAAAAAAAAAAAAAAAATGGATTTCGTGTTGAAATTGCACCCTAAATAGTGGGCATATTTTGTGTCCTCTGGTCCAGCCACATTATGAAATAGAGGCATATTAGTGAGAACATCACCATTTATAACATTGTTTTTGTGGGAAAATATATTCTCATGTACATTTAGATGGATTTCTGGAACATAATGTGTTCGTAAATTGGGAACTCTGTGTAACTGGCAAAGGATCAGATAATCTCTGGAGAAAACAGGGTTTCAGTGGTTGTCAGGGGAGTAAACAGTCTCCCATTAAGGAGTCGTCTGCACTGACCTTGGTGCAGTGGTTTGGCTTAGGGTCCTCATTAAAGACTCAAGTGAGCACATCTGACAGATGTTCGCTATAAACCACACCAAGAATGAGCACAGTATAAACAAGGATAGTCGCAGTAGAAATAACAGTTGATTTGTTACCAATTCCATGAAAGTCCAATATTTCTGTTGGTGGCATGTTGCTATTTTGATCTTTCACAAAATTTGTGATCTGGATCATTTGCATCCCGAGCCATGCCTAGGGAGTTACGGGTGACATTCAACTTTCCAGTTGGAAGAAAATGTATCTTCTAACCACATCTTTTCCTTGTTTAAAACATTTCCGGAGGATCTGACCATCATTGGTCCATTGCCATGGTTATTAGTGAGCTCGAGCATTGTCGTGTTGTGCTCATTAGTCAGCTGGTTCTTCCCCCTGAGCCCTTTGGCCCACATCGACCTCCAGAGTTGGGGTTGTCTTAAATCACAGGAAGGGGAGGAGTCTGGGCGGAGGCGGAAAGGTGAGGCAAGTGACCGAGCTGCTCTTAGGCTCCTCCGCTTTGGAGCCCAGGTCACAGTCCCTGCTCTGCCATCCCCTTCTCCTCTGAGGCAGAGCCTTCCTCCTAAGGCTTGGCCCCTCGTCTCCAGGGCCATTTATTTTTAACCAAGACCTGCTTCCCCAGTCCTGCTTCCCATAGAGGAATGGAGCCAGAAGGACTGATGACCCCAGCCCTCTACCTGGCTTTCTCAGACTGACCACACCCAAAGACAGGCATAGGAGTCACTTTTCCCTCCCTCCATTTTCATATTTCCATATTTAACAAAATAAATCCTAAATGTAGGTCCAGAAACTACTAGAAGGATTACCCTGGAGACTCTGCAGATTGCCTCAAGATCACATATGTATCTCCTCTTACTTCTTCCATGGAAACATTTCGAGATTATTATCCCTGTTACTAATTAACAAGCTAATAGAATCCAATTACTGTTATAGTTAAGATATTTAAATCAGCATAGACGACACTCTGATGCTAGGCTAGATGTAGAAAGAGCAAGCAAGCATTTTTCTGTTTACCACTGTTGAAACTGGATTTTCCAAACCCTCCCTTGTCTTTGAAGACTTTATCTAATTCAGAAGGTTCTTCTTCTCCGGATTGGGAGGTGGGGGGGGAATAGTTCATTGGAGACTCTCAGATAAATAGTAGCTATTTGTTGATATGATCAGACCTGCTACTGTTACTATGGAAACCTGAGTACTTTCCAATGACCTTTTGGACGCTAAGCAGAAAATCTCTGTGCCCCTGATATTGATACTGCTCCCCTTTTTCTTTTAGTCCCTAAATAGCTTAATTACTTTCTGAATTGTGTGATGTTAGGGGGAGAAAGCTATAAAATGTACATCAATTGAAAGAGATATTTTTAATCTTTATACTTCAGTTCTGTCTTGGAAGCAAAATCTTAAACTGAAATAGGACAAGGTTTAGTGTTGGAAGTCATTTTCACGCTTTCATTAGATCCTTGTCGACAGAGGTTAACACTGGCACTCAACTGAGCAAACTCAGAACGCCTCCGAAAGCAACAGCACAGAATTCATGATTAGTCCGTAAGGGAGAGTGAATGCATTTATATTATAGCATTGGCAATACGTTTCCCATTTAATTTGTCTTATAGAAATGACTTTGTTTGGCCCAGATAGCTCAGTCGGTAGAGTATGAGACTCTTTCTGTAGAAATGACTTTGTTGAGAAACCAAAAAAAAAAAAAAGATTGTACATTCTAATTGTCTGTTCCATCCTAATGGATTCCTGAAATGACATAAAAAGCCTTGTGTTTATAGCTACAGCGGTGGCCTTGTGGGTGGATGTTGCTGGTTGAAGAAGCAGGGCGAGCCTAATATTAAATGTTCAGAGCAGCTCTCACGCGTCCCCAGGCCCTGGTACCCACAAGAGATTAGTAGATACCAAGGATGCTTCTCTCTGTTGACAGGAATGGAAGGAGAGAAGGCAGAGCCAGTGCCTGTTGCCCCTAACGCAGACATGGCAGAAACATGTTGACACAGGTCTTTATGGCTCTCTATCTTATGCACCTAAAAAGTTAAAGCTTCAAAAAAGAAAAGCCTGGAATAAGAGTGACATCACACATAATGCTGTTTGCTGTTTTTCCCGAGGACTATGTCCTCCTACAGAGAATTAGGATCAGGGGGTCCCTAGAGAGGTCAGTACCAAGGGTTCTGAACTCCTGGGGTCTCCTGACAAAGAAAGTGATGACTACCCTGGCACTCCAGATTCTTGCAACTTCAGTTCTGTCTTGGAAGCCAAATCTGAAGCCAAACTAGGACAAGGCGACTTTAAGTACAGGATGTGGGCCAGCAGCAGCAGCATCTTCCGGAAGCTCTTTGAAAGTGCAAGATCTCAGACCCTGTCTGAGACTTTCACTGAGTCAGAATCTGCATTTTCACAAGATCCCCAGGTGATCCCCGTGCTATTAAAGTCAAGGGGATGTGACATGTTAACCAACGAGTAAACAAATTCAGGTTCTTCCGTGGTGGTCGTGAAGATAGCGAGCACAGACTCCGTCGCCCCCAAGATTTATGCTAAATAGGGTGACAGTCACCCCCAACCACCTGTTTTTGTGTGGCCTGTGAGCTAAGAATGGTTTTAATATTTTCAAATGCTTGGGGAAAAAATCAAAAGAGGTATTATCTGTGATCCTTGAAAATTAGACGAAATTCTCATTTCATTGTCCATAAATAGAGTTTTCTTAGCACGGCCATGCTCATTCATTCACTTATTGTCTGTGGCTGCTTTTACACTACCATGGCAGCGCTGGGTCACTGCAATAGAGATGGAATGACCCCCGAAGCCTAAACTATGTGCTCTCTGGTCCTTTTCAGAAAAAGTTTACCGACCCCCGGAATAACGGAATAACTGAATATTAGAGGGATGTTTAAAATAACTGAATACTGGGGGGAATGTTTAAAATCATCTTTGTCGATGGGAGGACGGAAGCACAGAAGGGACTTCGGCGAGCGAGGTAGGAGCAGGGCCGCGATCGCCTGTCTGGGATGACACTCCTCCCTCATTTCTTGTCCCCGGCCCCCTCCCTGTGACACTCACACTTCCCATTCCGTTCCGTGCCTACGCCATGACTTTCATCATGCCCACGTCCCCTCGGAAAGGCCCTCCTTCTCCTTCACGTCCCTCTATCTAAAGTCCTGCAGATCCTACCTGTACCTTTACATAATTCTCAAGCCTTTTAAACGGGTCCGATATTTCACTGTGCAGACTGAGACTCCTCACTCTCTGGACCCCCCTGTAA
>NW_011888924.1:1508916-1532617 GCF_000151845.1 Pteropus vampyrus
ACTTATTTTTCTCAGATTAGTACTTGAGAAAGTGAAATTATCGAGTCACGATGGGCTGTTTTAGACAGAAGGTGAAGGGTGAAAGGGAAGTATGCCCGGAAAGTAAAACCTGGTTACCTGGCATTTGGTTAAGCAGCCACCTGGCCAGTTGATGTTTTGTTTTTGTTTTTTTTTTCAGTAATCTTGGGCACCTTGAGATACTAAAGAGCCTTCTGCATCACAAGAAAAGATGAATGATTTTACCGATAGTTTTAATGATAAGTGGGTTTGGTGGTTTTATTCTCATTTATGGAATAATGGCAATCTATGTATAAAATGATCAGGTAACTAGACACTTCATTAACCAAATACCCGCATTGCTCCATCTTTTAGATTGGCCCAGAGCAAAAGAAACATGCATGAATGGAACGGAGCTGTTGATGTGAAGCCATGTGGGGCCACTTAAAGGCCATGAGAGGGGAGAGTCTTGACTCCCTGGGGTTTGGCACGAGTCCTTCCACCATTCCTACAAGAAAGAGTTAGTTCCCACGCCTGGGAGTGGCGCCCGTCTGAGGGGTCACCTTCCTTCTCTCCTTGACCCTCACACCGTGTCCTGGGCTAACTGCCTCTACCTCATGCTTTCCGTCTGCTTTGTAAGGGGAGCCTGTGGTGTGTGATACTGGAGCTTGATTTTTCTAACGGTGCTAACTGTTGTCTTGCGTACCCAGCATTTCCCCCACTAACCTAGCAGTATTTCTCCTTCTCCTGTCTTTTACAGGGACGTCATGTCCGCTTCTTAAAGGTAGTTTTTCCTCCACACCATCCCCTTCCACCTTTTCTTCCACAAAAACGTCTGCCCTGGTTTTTGTGGCTCCCAAGCCTGAGCCTCCACCCATGCTCTGCACTCTTAAGGATGCACTGTGTGTTCTTGAACTTCATGCCTACTGTGTCCTAGTTTATCTGCCTCCGTCCGAATGGCCACAGCCCTCCAGTGAGGAAAAATGCCTGTGTATCGATCACCCAGAGAGTGTACCAGCCCTCCCTGCTCCTCAGACTAGATTCACTAAAAATTTTACCAAGGACATAGCAAAATCTCCTATGAGTCACCGACAATAAGTTCAAGTCTAATTTGAAAGCATCGAATGAACAGAAAGAGTGCATCTTTAAAATGACAACACATCTTCCTTTCTTTCTGTTAGCATCTGTTTCTAATCACATATTAAGACTCATTTCCAGTTTTATATAGGCGTGCATCCACATTAGCATGCAATCAGTATGGCGTGCTTACGCTACGTGTGTGCATTGATATGGAAGATGTGGTGTAGGGAATCGTGGGCTGGAGTCATCAAATGGTTCTGACATTCTCAATGCCTGGCTTAATACTACTCACTGTTTTTCATTTTTTTCTTATTTTTTTTAATTTCTTCTCAACACAACTGTCACTACATAATCAACCATTCTGTCTCCAAACTATCCAATGGAACTTTGCAACTTGCATGTAAATTATTTCAAAAATCTGCTCTATTGTTATCTCTGACAACACCCCCCTCTTTTGGGGGAGCTGGTTGGGGCCATGGACCAGCTGTGCTCTCCATATATTGCCTTTGTTAATAATTAAAATCAGCTCCGGATTGTTATAGCATATTCATGTTAGAACCAACTGGAAAATTTAAACACTCCAATACTTGGGTGAAGAATGTGCAAGGGGAAAATCCCACCCCCTACCCCGAGCTAGATCAACGTAGAATACTCTTGTTAAAAACACCATACGAAGTAAAACATCTAGTAAATAATGTCGTTAAAGTTTCTCATCTCTAGAACTTGGAGCTGACACCACAGATGTGTCCCCATAGCCACGAGAGATTAGTGGCCCAGAGTTACTGACAGTGGGGAGGAGGAAAATATTCTTCGAGGTTTCACAGGTCCTGCAGAGTGAGAGAGCTTTCACGTAGGAAAACGTCAGCCCTTCGAGACTCCTGCCGTCACTGCTCCCTGTCATTTTGTGTTTTCAAACCCTGTCGCACGGGACGGTGCGCTCACTTAGAAACGGCTTCAGAGCTCGGCCACCCTGAGCCACTGGACGATTCCTTCCCTCAGAATGAAAACGTCCTTCGTCCTCAGAGGGAGCAGGTGCCCCGTGACCGTTCCAGGACGGGAGACAGTTCCTGCTTAAAAACGAATACGTCATCTGTCATCTCGTACCCTGTGATTTCAGAGGTCACTGATGAAACGAACTCACGCGGGGTCCTCGGGTCCTAATTGTGTCCCAAACGTCTCTTCCCTGTGTGGTATGACACGCCTGAGCAGTGTGCTTTTTGTCTTTGTTATTTTGTCAGAAGCTTTGTTATTCCGGGGAGAATAATACACGTCTTGTGGGGCTGTATTTCCCAGCGTGTAGAGAAAGCTGGGTGCGGGTGGCAGAACTCAGATGGGGCTGCAGTGGGAAGAAGAAGAGAAGATGAAGGCAAAGCCTTCACCTCTCTGGGCCCCGTCCTGGCAGGTAAACTGTGGCTCCTCCCAACTTCAACGAGGGGCTGTCCCCTGTGCAGAAGGACTGTCCTCTCCCGGGCCCCTCCTGCTGGCAGGACGCCTCTCCCTTTGTCACTCAAAGGAAGCAGCTCAGTGTAGTGGTTAAGGTCAGGTTACTGGCCTCACGTCCCAGCTCCACCACCTCTTAGCTACGTGGCCTCGGGCCACTTGGCTCATTTCTCTCACCTCGGCTTCTCCATCTCTGAAATGGGGCAGTTAAAGTACCAGCCACATAGGGCTGTCGAGAGAAAGAAGGAAGTGACTGAGGAGGCACTCAGGGCAATGCCTGGCGTTTACCCCTCTCAGCAGCCTCCCTGCACCCCCACCCCCCAGTCCTCCCTAACGGAAGCGTCGCTGTGCCCTGCTGTTTTTCTCAGAAGCCGCCCTTAAGTGAAGCCAGCCCTCGGTCGTGCTTTCTAAACCACCCGTGGGCCCTGGGTTGGGAGGACCCCAGTTGTGCGTTAGAGACAAAGAGCCCATCAGGAAAGAGCGTGAGCCCCTACCCCGCCCACAGAAGTGACGTGAGGCGGCCTGAGCTCGTGCGGGATCAGGGTCCGCAGGGGCCCAGTCAGCCACGCCTCTCTTCTCACGTGCGTTGTGTCGGTGCGTGGTCCTGACGTTTCGCGTGCTTTTCGTTGTGGGTCTTAGGACAAGAAACAGATTATTCTACCTGAGGAACGAAATGTCACCTGTGCGTCGGAACTCCGGTGAAAATGGGGCGCCATCGCTCACTCACACCCCTTCTCAGAGTGGCCTCGCTCACCTGTGCGTGAACTAGTCTTCACCTCGGGGCTTCTTCTGAAAAGAGGGTTGTCAGTACCCCGTCCGTGGCTGGTCCCCAGGGACTGTTTCTCTCCGCCGACGGGCTGGGAAGAAGCATGGAGACAGGACTTTCTCCGCCACTCTCTCCAATGGCCATGGGCGAGCAGCCACGTTTGCACAGAACTGGTGGCTTTCGGGGTGGGGGATAGTCATGGTCTCATTCCTCACTCGGGGTGTACCTTTTGTGGCCCTTATTTCCCCAGACCCCCCCCCCAGCAGCTCGTGGGTACCCATAGGGTCACAGTAGTTGAGTTATTTTAAATTTTACTGGCTCTTTCCCGGCCTCTTGACATAAGACCCCCATCCACCTCCAAGGCAGGGAACATTTTCTCTCCCACCCCTCCAAATCTCACCCTCTCCCAAAGTTCCTACGCAGAGGTCCCCTCCTGCCATGGAGACCAGCTCTTACAACACACGGGGGGCTGCTCTGTCATGTCCCCTGAGGGCGGCCGAGAACCCCCCGCCCTCCTTAGGGGGGGGTCCTACTGTCCCTTTGCTTCGTCTCTGCTGCTCTCTGCCCACTTCCTCAGGGAGGTGTGTTTTCTGATGCCCCGGCCCGGAAGCAGCTGCTGAGCTCTGATCACGCCCTTGACCCATGGGGAGGAAGCACCACCCACGTGGGAGGTGGCAGAAAGTCCTCGTCCACTTACAAGTGAAACCGAGGCCTTGGCAAAGTCAGAACCATGGCTGGCGTTCCAGTCCACTTCTGGTGGATCGGTGCCCCTGCTCTTCACCAGGTCAGCCCCGCCCCCCCCCCCCCAGCTGCCTGTCCACCGACTGCCATAGGGACCCGGAGAACAACCCAGAACAGTGCAGCTGCCGCCAGCCTCGAAAGCAGGTGTCCTATTGAACTATAATTAGGTCCCTCATTTTTAAAAAACTGGTGTGGTTTAAAACTGCTCAGTGAAGATAGGATGAAATCAACGATTATGGAAATTTTGTGCTAAATTTAATTGCTGTCGGCTCCGCTTTCAAAATGCTGCTGTCAGTTAGAGACATTTTATTAAAAAAATTTAAATTGATTGAGCAAGCGTATCCAGCATTTTAGGGAAAGGATCCTATTTTTTTATTTTACCTCCGCGTGGGTGAAGGTTGGAGACCCTTTCACTAGGGGTCCAGACCAGCTGCACGGGGATGGAGAGGGTCCCGGGCTTTATCGCCATTACTGGCTTTCATCGTGGTTATCGTTGTCATTTGTGTTGTTTTTAATTCAGGAGCTGCCGTTCTGTGACCATTTAGCTCCAGTCAGATTTCCCGAGTGGTAGCTTTTGTATTGAATTCTGCCCTCGTGTGACTGTCATCATTTGTCATCATTTCCCAGATCGCTCTGTGTTTCTGCTTTTAAGACAAACGCAGCGGCTCTCTCAGACCCCTCCGGGGCTTCCGGAAGCCCTCGCCGCCTCCCTTTCCCCATTTCTTGCATCTGTGACTTGCAAAGTCTGGGCCCAGGCACAGGTTTGAGAAGAGATTCAGGAGACACAGAGACATGCAGAATAGGTTGGCGTTTTATTGTTTTCTAGGAATAAAGCACCCCGCGACTCTAAAGCACACTTCTGGCATCATACAGATTCTGTTGGCATTATGCAAAGCCCTGGCTCTCACATGAGAGATTAAAGGTATGACTGGGAAGGCAGAATGTGTGTGTCTTGTTTGTGCTGTTTTGCAACACTTAAGGGAACTTTACCTCTGCACCAGACACTGAACCTCAAAAAGATCCTAGTCCAGATGCAATCTGTTCAGAAAATAAATACCACAAGAGGGCAGTAAAGATTTGCAAATAAAAGAGTCCATTGAAACCTGCACGTGGATAGCAATGAACTTGTGCCTGCATCTCTTCACTTTTTGATGGATGTGAAGATGGGTTACCTCTTTATGCTCCCAATTGCTCCGTGGTTTTAGGGACTCATCGGGATGCTGACAAGGCAAGCTGTCCAGGGTTTCTTTATGTCTGCATGGCACCTGCAGTCTGTTCTGGTTTACACGGGCGCCAGCCCATTTCCTATCTATTCTGCTTTCCTAGCACAGAAGAGAATTCTCTACTTCTAAGCAATGTTGGTGGCAGCCTGGAAAACAGATGGCATCTGTGAGTTCACGTGGCTTCTGACCCTGCCACGGCCAACTGATAAAGCTGGGTCATTGTTAGTCCCAAAGGGAAACGTTCCTAGCGGGAAAAGGATGGAGGGCTCAAAAAATTACTTAAGTGCCACAAATACCATAACAGTAACATGCCGTGGCCGTATCCACTCACCCAGGCCTTTCTCTAAGGTAGGCTTCAGACGAGTGTGTCCCGTCAGCCTCCTAGTGAGAGAAAGACAGTCTTTTTGCAAGAGAGAAAACTTGGAAGGGGTAAGTTTTCGGTCCCAGTATCCTTCCGTAAGTCTGGACTCAGCAGCTGGGCAGAACGAAGGGCATCAGCCTTCCCGGGATCTTTTTAGCAGGTCAGACAAGTAGCAGTCCTTGAGCCAGGCAGTGACAGCTAGCCTAAGGTGTGTGTCAGCATTCACGGGACAGCTCCAGAAGGGCGGGGAAAACTAGGGTAGCTGGAAAGAAAACAGCACGGCAGGATGCTGGAGGCGTGAGATGCTCGGTACAAGAAGAACCAGGCCCTCTGCATTTTCCACATTGGGCAAAGTGCTAATATGTCACGGGTCCCACGTTTCTCCTGAGAGTATGGTTCAGTTGCCGTGACAACGGAGGCCTGCCTGCTTCCTGTGAGTTGGTTTCGACAGTGGCAAAAAGCCTAAGTGGATGTGTCCATAAAAATATTTCTCATTAAGAAAATGACTTAATGTGCTTTCCCTTACATTTCTGCTCCAGTGAGTGGGGACTTCACTCACCAGGCTTTTTGGCTGCGAGAGAGCTTTTTCCTGTACGAGTCAGCGTATCAAGCATCATGAAAGAGACTGAATAGTAATTTAATTCACATGCCTTTGAGGTTCTTAATTGTTGCTGTCCTGATAAGTTAGCAATGAGATACAGATGTTTTATTTAAATCTAACTGCAAATGAGGATGAATGATTTGAGAACCTGCATGATATAGGGCAACAGTAGGCAAACGACAGCCCACAGGCCAAATTCTGGCTGCTGCCTGATTTTGTAATTAAGGTTTTATTGGAACACAGCCTCACCCATCCCCTCATTCATTCATGTAGCTTTCACACTAAAATGGCAGAGCTGGGTAGCTACAACAGAGACGGTATTTGGCTTGCAAAACCCAAAATATTTATTATCGGTCCTTTTACGTTTGCCTCCCCTTGATATAGGAGGATGAGCACTGAATTCAAAGACCAGAGTTCTCGACTCAGAGCCCAGGGAGGAAAATTGATTTAGGCTCATTACTCAGCCTCCTCATCTGGAAGGTAGTGGCCTTGATGAGCTTATCTCCAGCTTCCCTGCAGATACTGAAAGCTCGGTCCCAGTGGTGCTGTCTGTTGAAGATTACATCCCCCATGGAGCAGCTCTTGGCACAGGGGAGTGAATCTCTGCAGGGCAATCCAGGTCCTGTTCCAAGGACCAAAATAGAAGAAATAGCATCCTCGTCCGCCTCCCCCAGCGCTGCCACCAACTTGCTCCGTGGCTGGAGAGAGTGGAGTTAGTTCCCTAGACCTCAGTGTCTTCACCTGTACCCACGGCAGGTTGGACCTTCCCAAAGACCCTCCTGTGACTGTCAGGCTCCGGTTCTGGGATCCTCCCTGTGGTGCCAGCCGGAGAATGAACGATGCGCCCCTGTGATTTGCCCGTCCAGCTGTGATTCCCGACCCCAGGAGAAAACTTCCTCGGCAGGTGCCCACACAGTTGTGTGGGAGGAATCACAAGGCCCCTCGCCTCCAGGTTATAGTTGCAGATTGAATGGCCAGATCTGAAACAGAAGTAGTATTAGAAATTCCAGCCATGAAGTTAGACACAGGATCTAAAAGAAACCAAGGTTCTGCCGTCAGGAATTAGGCCGCCCCGGCTCTCTGGGTTACCTTGTTTCTCTTTGACTTCGCATGGTCAGATTAAAACGTCTGGCCTTGTCCACCAGCCTTTGCAATACCTGTACCTCTTGACCCAGAAATTCCACATTAGGAACCTAGCCTGGAGGAGATTAGGGATATGCATAAAGATGGGACTACGAAATCGTTTATCTGCATGTGAATGAAAACTGGAAATAACCTAGGTGTCTAACAGTAGGGGAGTGGTCAAATCGACTAACATGGAGCCACGCCAGTGGGGCATTGTGCAGTTACCAAAATCACGCGGCAGAAGAGTGCTTATAACGTGAAAAGTTCACATCGTATGAAGGGGAAAGCAGGTTGCAAACTAGAACTCTACATATTTCAAAGGCATTATTGAATATATGAAGGAAACATGAAAAAGAATTAGAAGCATATCCACCAAAACGTCAACAATGTTTATCTCTGGGTGATAAAATTATGGATGTTTTAAATTGTCTTTTTTTTTTTTAACTTATCCACGCATATTAAATTTTCTAAAATAATTTATAACATAAATGTAATAAAATGTATTATATTTATAATAAGAAGCAGCATTATAGTAGAAATTACTTTAAAGCAATCATTCTGCTTTAAAAAGTTTTATATCAGAAGTAATTGCCTTCCCCGCATACATGTTCATTCATTCCTTCTAAAAGTATCTGAGGCTCTCTCCTGGACACTGGAGATAGATCAGTGGACAGAACAGATGAGATCAGTGGAGGGAGAAAGAGAAATACACGATAGGTAGTGAGAAGAGTGTGAGGGGACACACACCACGAGAAGGGGACCTCGGGGTGCCATGTCGAGCAGGGCGGGGCAGGGAAGCTCAGGGCTGAAGCATCACCTGGGAAAGCATCCTGTGTCTGGGTCAGAGGAAGCCGAAAGCACAAAGGCCCTCAGGTGGCAAGCATGCTGGGCATGTTCCAAAGATGAAAAAATAGCCAGAGAACAACAGGCATTTTACTTACCTGGCTGTGCTGCCCAGGATGTTATGATGCCCATTAAGTAGCATCATCTTAACCCGTTGCCTGGTTACTGAGTGGGAGGTAATAGATGTCGTGACTCGTGGCTTGTTAGAAATACATGAGCTGTGCTTTGTTGACAGAATCATTGAAGCACCTTCCCGATTCCTTGGAGGCTTTCCTCTCCAGAAATCACTCGATTTCACTTAACTAGTGTTGTAGTGGGTGCAGGTGAACACACAGTCACCTTAGACGTAAGATACTCTGCTGAGGTAGGTCCCTGATTACATACGGCATAGCTATTTCTGTTACTCGTGGAGCGGCACCGAAACCCCAACAGTAGTATGTTGCCAGGGTTGTTCGGAGAAGCCCTGAACATGGAACATTTTCATTGTAGGAAAGAAAAGTATAAAAGAAACCCACAGTTCTTCATTTGCTTCTACCGTCGATCACTGTTGTCCTGTCTGCCCTTGGAATCTTAGAAGCAGAAAGAACCTTCTGTTGTAGGGTTCATCTCTTTACACTATGCAAAGGTCTTTGATAAATAATTTCTACCAGGCTAGGAGACACAGTATCATTGAAGACACATTCACAAAATAGATACAAATGGATGCAGTTACCATAGTCGAATGGTAAAGCGTTCTTTGGACGGTTACCTGAAGGTCCTGTGCTGTAGGCTAGACCACTGGGAGACGGGATTCCATTTAAGTCTCTGCATTTGTACTGGAGAGGAATCTTTGGGTTTGGGTTCCTACTGCAGACAAGTCAGCACCTCTTGAAGGAAGTGCTGGGCAGGATGCTGTTGTGTTAGAGGCTGGCAGCTTATGACTCTGTACTTTCTCTGTGTGTTTGTTCTGTTTCCCACATACCAAAGTTAACATATGATTATTGTACAAAATTCAAACACTGCCGAGTATCTACAGTATTAGGTTAAACCACTGGGAATTGCTATTACTGTAGGTCAGATTGTCACATCTCAGCTGTTGCAAAAAAATGGTCCAGCTTAATAGAAAATGAACGTCTACCGCTAGCCCATCCTGCATAGATTCAGTGTCATAGTTTGGCACATCCACCTCTCAGTTTTAATTCGTTTCTAGCCCCCTACTCATGAGTCGAATGTGGAGAGCCTCTCACCATCCACACAGACAGCTCCTCAGACACAGTGCACGCTTCAGCCCCAACCTCCGAGAATTTGGATTTGCAGTATTCAGATTTACTTTGTGTGATGTGCTTTACATGTGCCCCCATGAGAGTCCTTTAAATTGAGAACACCTTCGATGATTGCAAAACCATTATGACTTTTCAAGAATATCTCTTGTATGAAATGAGACGCATGTCGGTTATTATTAAATTTTTGATGGGGAAAGAACACAGCCTGTTCTCACAACCTGGTCATCCAGTTAGCATCACGATGACCTGATGCTAATGTGCCATCTTTCAAGGAACTTAAAATTCTGAATTCTGAGTTGTTTCATCATTGCCAGTAAACCATGTTTCGGTCTAATTTTTTTAAAAAGCGTGCTGACTCTTCAGCATCTAAAGTCACTTTAGTCTAGTATACAACACTATCTATCATAGTTTTCAGTTTTATCTTCTCTCTTAAAACTGCCTTTGCCTTTTTAATAAGTCAGGGTCTTTGTTTGCACAGTCTTCGCCCCTAAGGAGGCTACCGCAGATAAATGTTTACCAGTTGCCATATTAGGGAAAGACCAGGTGATGTGAGGGAGAAAAGTAGGAAGTTTGGGAGGAGGAGTTCTCTGAAGACACGACAGGTAAGCTGGACCTAGAGGAGGAGGAGAAGTCAGCCAGGTGAAGGTCAAGGTCAGGGGAACATTGCAGATACTGTCTGGGGCAGGATTGCACTCTGGCAGCTTGGCAGGGAGTGATGGACCGGGGCAGGAATCGACAAGGTGGCTGAAAGCAGACTGGAGGCCGAGGTCTGGGCCATGGAGACCCCCTCTCCTGGGGGTGTGGAGACCCCCCTTCCTGGAGTTCCTGTGCCTTCTCTGAACGCAGGCCCCCGGCAACACAGCTGCCAGGATGGCCACTGGCTGTCTCCTCCAACTCCATCATTTACTAGACCCAGGTTGACAGAGGGACTAGGCCCAAGTCAGGCCCAGACTACTGAGATTTTGAGACGATGGAAATTCTTTTACCACAGAAGAGCTGCTTCTGAAAACTCAGTATTGGAGGCGCCTCTATGCCATTCAGCAGCAAGACCTACGGATGACCGTGTGGACACGGCTCTGGAGGCACATTCTGTCGGGGAAACCTGGACACGCTGTCACTGCCATTGGCTGGATGACCACATAGAGAACCACTAGCTGCTCTGATGCTCTGTCCGGCTCCACCTCCTGGGGCCGGGAGTCTCTTCTGTGACATCCCTCCTAAACCTCACCCATCGATTTCAGAGCCGAGTCTAAGATCACTTTGCAGTTGGGTTCCAAAATACTCAGATGCAAAAAACATTTTGTTTTGTTTTGTTTTGTTTTGTTTTGCATTTACAGCCCGTTAGCCTGACTTTGGGGGCAAAATCTTGTCCTTATAACTAGACTAAGGTCAGATCATAGCACAAAGCTCACAGGGCCCTTGCTGGGCGATGGCCCCAGTGACGGCAGTAGATGCACATGTGTCAAAGCCCCTGTCTGTACGCTGGGGGCCGACACCGACATCAGCCCGCGTCCCTCCGTCAGCACCCACGGCGGCAAAATGTGTCGAAGGAGCAGTGACTGGGAATGCCCGTGAGTCAGAAACATCTGATGAGGGCCACACTCAGCTTCCCAGGTCAACATGCTCTTTGTTTCAAGCACTTCAAAGCAATGCGTCTATTGTGTCTGGGTCTTTTTAGATGTTATCGTCAAGTTCCTGATGATATGAAAATAATCTCTTTGTACTTCTTTCTGATAACTTCATCTCTTTATACGTCGGAAGGGCAGAACAGAGTGGCAGAGTCTGTACTCTCCTCTCAAACTCAAACTTCTCGATGATTCCTTTAAAGTGGGACACAAACCAGACGATTTCTCAGCTTGCCGTCATTCCTGGGGCAGCGGGTCGGAGGCCGGGGGCTGGCCCCGGCTCTGATGTCATGCCAGGGGTTAAGTCCTGGCGCTTTGTCGCAAGTCTGTCTTAAAGTTCCTTCCATCCGCTGTGAAAGTGGAGGCCAGTTCATGTGCCGCCGCCGTTCAGGTTCTGTCTTCACAGAGCTTGGGCCCCAAGTTCCTACGTGCGCTGCCAATTGGGGTGTATTGCAACTGTATTAAATACTCTCAGCCTTGAAACAAAAACGTCAGGGCCGCCTTTCCGCCATGTTTTAATGTCTGTGGTTAAACGGGTGTGCTCGTTCATCAGAGCACCTGCTTCCAGCCGTGAGGTTCGACCCCCTTACAAACCGGTTCTATTTATCAGAGAGAAGCGTGGCCTCGCAGCCCCGCATCTGATGAACGCAGTCTGGCTTCATGTCTTCCTTCATTCAGCAGAAATGTCGAGGGCACACCCCACGCCCAGCGCTGTGTTAGAGCTGGGGTTCCGGAGACCGCTGACGGAGTTCATTCTGCTAAGGCTCCTTCAGCAGAGCCTGGCGCGAGGCAGCTCACTCTGATTGTGGGATGGAGAGCTGCTCAAAGTGTAGATGGCCCCTCAAAAGGCTTCTCTGCTGCTAAAGAAAATATTTCAAATCCTACATTTTCCCCCCAAGAGCTGGTGCCAGTGCTTCGATCACATGATAAAGCCCCCCAAATGTCTTCTTTGCTCCCCACGTGCTCTTGGTAACCCCCTCATTGACCCGAGTGATAAGCTGGCACCTGCTCCATAGCTCAGAGCTGCATCTAGTCATGTCTTCTGTGCGGGAGACAGGGGTGCACCCTGTCACTGAGCATGTGCCAAAGCAGGAGCCTTGGCCCTGCGACTCAGGGCTGTGGCCCCAGGACCCTGGCCTGTCAGCAGCTGACATGTCTAGCACCTGGATCCCTCACCGCCAGGCAGATTTCGAAATGCAGAATCCCGGCGGGAGCTTCTCCGTCCCCTCCAGACTCCTTTGCCGGGTGTTGAGATGTTCCCGTGGGACCTCACTTGTCTTTCTTTCTTGGCTGAGCCCTCTTACTTTTTCCCTTTGACGTGAGACGCTAACGTCCCCTTCCCATCCCCCTCTCAGGAGAGTGGTGAGGGCATCATCTCTCGAGGACCTTCGTGTGGCATGAGTCTCATTTATAAAAACTCCTTTTGGTAATTGCCATGTCCCTGACCAAGTATTCTTCAGGCCCAAAGGGCTGAGCCTGTTTTGTGTGAAACCAGAGTCTCGGGCGTCTCACTGTTTCTCTTCACGAGTTCAGTTCTCGACTTTAAAAAACACCCTGTTTTTCATTCCGTGGCTTTTAAAGGAGAAATAAATCACCCCCACGGCGGCGTGCCTTTTAAGCAGTTCCTCTCCAGAGGATACTCTTCCCCCCTTTATGCGTGGATACAAGTTTCCTCTATGCAGATCCATGTTAAATTGGAAAACCTAGAAATAAGAAAAATATCAGCACACAGTTTATTTCTTTTATTATGTTAACTGTCACAAAGCACCAGTTTCTCCCCAGAAGTTAACCTTTTATATTCCAGAATGAGACTCAGCCTGCCCTTGATAGAGCCCCGTGGCTCCATGCTTCATTAACTGTATAAAGAGTTGCCTCTTGATAAGTAAGGGCATTTTTATTTTTTTGGTACTTTGCAAATGCTGCCCTTTGGGTAAGTATAGCTACTGAGTGTGAATAGGTATTTCATCATCCTCAGGTTCTTTTTCTTACCCTGTCCCACCTCCCACCTCCTACCTGGCATCAAGCTTAGTTACAACCGTTTTCTATCAATCTTTTCCCTGGGGGGAAAAAAAAATGATTGTTTTCATTTGTGTGCTTGTTGTTTAGAAAGCCAAGCTTGGCCCCGCTGGTAACAAAGTAATCAGTCCTTCAGAAGACAGGAGACAACCTTCCAACAACCTTGACAGGGTGAAACTCACCGACTTCAATTTCCTCATGGTCCTGGGGAAGGGGAGTTTTGGAAAGGTAAGCAGGAGGTCCTGCGAAGTGGCCGGGCTTTTGCACAGCATGCTGGGATCATCTCGTTCTCCCTGAGCTTTCCAGAGCCGCCCTTTAGGTCTCTGCTCTCCTTACTCATTTCCTGGATATATCCTGCTTCATGTCATTAAATGCAACTGTATCCAAAAAGCCACAGGGTTCACTGTGTGTCACTATTTCAGTGTTTAGAACAGAACGGGTGCTCCAAAATGTTGGCTGGATTCCAGAATGAATAATTTTCACAACTAAAATTAAGTGTTGACTCGTGGGGTGGTGAGCGAATGTAATAATTAAGAGATACTGAGCTGAGTTTCTTCAGCGATCAGCCTGTATGTCTGTCTACATGTGGCTTTTCTGGCCCCGAATTTCAACATAGATCCAGGAACTGATTTCGACCCTACCTTTTTCACTGTCCTGGATTCCTGACTCGTAGGAAGCCTATAAAGAACAGTCACATTGTTGCCAGAAGGATGCTCCCGAGAAATGTGCATAATTCAAAACTTAACGCTAAGATTAATGTTGCAAAGTCCTTTAAGCGGGCGCAACAGCGCCATCGTGTGGCAATAGCCTACACAGTACCCAGATGGGACAGCTTAGAAATTATACAGTGCTGGAGGGATTTAGTTTGCAATGACTGGCAGGCACTATTTCATAGTTTGCACAGAGCGGAACTTGACAGATGTGTTCGTATCACACATGTCCATCATTGCACGTACTGTCCGAGCTGTCACCCGGCCTGGCTCCTCCCCACCCCAGCGCCAGAAGAATGCCTCGAAGTTTCCCGGTTGCCCTTTGTCTGCTC
The DNA here is from genome assembly GCF_000151845.1 of Pteropus vampyrus. Taxonomy (NCBI): domain Eukaryota; kingdom Metazoa; phylum Chordata; class Mammalia; order Chiroptera; family Pteropodidae; genus Pteropus; species Pteropus vampyrus. The sequence continues at coordinate 1,523,039 of NW_011888924.1, forward strand.
TCAGGTGATGCTGGCCGACAGGAAGGGAACGGAAGAACTGTACGCTATCAAAATCCTGAAGAAGGACGTGGTGATCCAGGACGACGACGTGGAATGCACCATGGTAGAGAAGCGAGTGCTGGCTTTGCTCGACAAGCCGCCGTTCCTGACACAGCTGCACTCCTGCTTCCAGACGGTGGTAAGGACCCCCGGGGACACACCACACGGCGTGCTCTCGAGGGCTGCCCCCCAACCCAAGGGTTCTCAGCATCTGTGTCCGCCTTCCTCCTGTGGAGAAGGCTGGAGAAAGGCATAACCAGGGAACTACTCCGCCCCACATTCTTCTCTGCCAAGCAGAGGTGACCTGGGGACAACCTCTCAGTCTTGTGCCACTGGCAGATTTGGAGCGTCCCCTCTCTGTAATGTGCCCTACTTAGAGACTTGGCATTAATTCCATTTAATTCAGCAAACGTTTGTGTCAAAGGTTTTCTCCACGCCAAGCAACGTGCTAAGACTTAGAGCTACAAACACAATGAGGCGACTCACAGTCCTGGCATTTTAAGACCGCTAAGCCAGCTGCCAAGCATTGCCTTGGGACGTTAGGAGATTCGATTTCATAAAAGAGAATGTTCTTTTTTATTTTTTTTTAACGCACACAGCAGGGGTTAGCAATCTGGCCTGTTTTGTACAGCCCACGAGCTCTAAGAAAGGTTTAAGAAATAACACTACTTCATGACATGTGAAGATCAGACGGAATCCAGACATCAATATCATAGTCTTCTCAGACTGTTCATGCTCGTTCATTTACCTGTCATCCACAGCTGCTTACGTGCTGCACAAGCGGAGTTGAGTAGTTGCAAGACACACGCAAAGCCTGAATCATTTACCGTCTGGCCCTTTATGGGAAAAATTTGCTGAGCCCCGTCGTATGGTATAACTAAACAGGACAAAAAACTTCCAAAGCACTGATCAGCTAGCGGTTCGTGAGGCCCGGGTGCTGGCATGGTGTTTGCCAGTGGCCTGCCAGAAATATAAACATCGAGAAGGGACCCCAGCGAGGCTTTCCACCTCGCAGTGGCTGTCCTTTTTAAGATACGACTTAATAATCTGTAGTTGTACCTGTATCTGTAGTTGCAACCATTGTGATTTTTATTATTCTCATCTTCCCATTGGCCAGAAACTGATTTTCTGTTTTAAGTCTCTCCTCAAAATCTCTCGGGAGGCATCCCTGCATACTCTCGGATTTTAGAATCTCGAAGTGGTAATAGCAGCCACACAATCTCAGGATGGGCAGTGGGGCCGCAGAGCCCTGCGCCGGCCACTGCGTGTCAGCCTTGTGCCAGTGGCCTGCACAGCTCCCTCCTGGCAGCATCTAAGTAGCACCAAGGAGAGAAGGATGATGGGCCTGGAAGAGACAACTATGTCTTGAATCCCAGCCCGGATCCCGTAACCCTGGTTACACTGATTAAGCTCCAGAAAGCTCCAAAGCAGAGAAATAAAGATGAAATTAAAGTTCATAACAGGAAAGCTAGAGATCGAGGCTCCCAGAGCCATATCCTGGCTATTAGCAGCAGCTTCATCATTTTTTTCTCCCCGTGCAACACTTTAATGTTTAATAACCTCTGCGAAATGGCGATGTTTTCTAGAAGAGAGCAGAGGTCAGCTCTCGCCTCGGGGTGCTGTGTTGTTAGTTATTTCACCGTTAAATCCCCTCCGTTTCCCCACCTGTATTAGTGTCACATCCTCAGAAATAGGAAGGTTCGTTTGGTTCTCAGATGCATGCCCTTCATGGGGCCAGCACTTAGCCTGACAGTGACATCAAAAACAATATTTTGGGCTCATGATGGATGCAGAAGGACATTTGGTTAGCCTCTCCGTTTCCAGCCCCCTCCCCCACAGTAAATGTCATTGAGCATTTATAATTTATAAGCCCGACCCAACTCACGAGATTTGTCTTCAGAAGCATCCCGTTGAGCACATGACCACATTACTCTGGCATGCCTCTGAGACATGCCTCAGAAACACTAGTTAAAATTAAATAAGTGGCCCACATGGAGTCTTCACACCCTCCCTGACTTAGAAATGTATCATGTCTGTATCATGAAATGTATCATGGGAGAAAAGGGAAGACCGTCAGAGGCCGTTGCTATCATAGGGGCCACACGTAGCCAGGAGGGAGCTGACATGTTGACAGAGAGCCAGGATTTCAGACTTACGCCATGGCTTTCTGCTTCATGCGGTAGGGTTTTCTATTGATTCTTTACTTGGGGGGGGGCAGACATCGAAAGGCCCCACTGAGCAGATCTGTCCGTGCGGCCCACGTATTTTACTAATGAGAAAGCAAGACACAGTCTGCGAAGGGCGAGGGGGGCCGCCCCGCCCGCAGAGGCACCACTGACGTGTTGACCCTTGGTCCCCAGGATCGGCTCTACTTCGTCATGGAATACGTCAACGGCGGGGACCTCATGTACCACATCCAGCAAGTAGGAAAATTTAAGGAACCCCAAGCAGTGTGAGTATTTTTTTTTTAAGTCCCTTCCTTTAGACACACAGTCTCCCAAGTGGGAACTTCTGCTGGATGAAACAGGAACGCAGGGCTCTGCCCAGTTCGAGGTGCAGCGCTCTGCCCCACCTCCCCCACCCCCGGGGTCAGATTTGTCAGCAGCGCCCGTCTAAACATCTCCTAGGGAGAGGATTCTTCCATGTCTTGTAAGTTGGAGACGCTGGCATAACCCCTAGTCACCAAATCCCACCCTCGTCTCGAGTCAGTCTCCTTTATTGAACACGTGGTTGGCCACCCACAATGAAAGGGGACCGACCGACAAGACATCTCAGAGTGTGAAAGGAATGAGGGGCGCCCGGCCCTCGGGGGGCTCACCGCCTGGCCTGAAAAGGGAGACACCACTCAACAGCTGCAATGCACTGCCGTAACTTTAGAGGTGGCACAGGACACCATGCAAACCCCCCGGAAAGAGGGGTGTAGGGGGAGGATGTCCTCGGAGAATGCCCAGCCCGGAGGTGTGAGAGATGGAGCGAGGTGTGGAGGGGTAGGGAATGCGGGGCGCGGGAGTGATAAGCCTGTGGAGGGCCTGGCTGAGGGGCAGCAGAAGGCTGGATGGGGCGTCATGGGGACTCAACATTGGCAGGTTAAGTTTTCACAGAGCTCAGTGGCCAAGAGGAGGAGGGAGGATTGGGGGGAGTGCAGTGGCTGGTGCACGGGGCTTGGTAAAGGTCTATGCCGAGGAGAAAGAATGGAGCCGTGATCAGGGTTTGACCTTGGAGCCAACGAGGGGTGTCTTTGAGAAGCATCCTGGAGGAAGAAAACCGGAACTCGGTGACTGGGGGTGCTGAGGAGAGAGGAACCTCTTCTGGTGACACCCCACTGTAGGTTCGGGCGGGGGCAGCCAGCAGAGAGGAGGCGGTTTGTGGGGAGAATCGTGAGCTCGGTTTGGAAGTTTTCATGGGGACGTGCCTCGGAAGCCGGGATACAAGAGTCAACAGCCCAGGGATGAGACGTGGGCTCTGGGGGAAGATGAGATTCGCCCATGTGAAGGGCGGGCCTGGATACCTGGAAAATCATCCATTTTTCAGGGGCCAGGAAGTCACAGGAAACTCAACGGGAGCAAATCTAAACAAACAACTGTTTCATTTCCCTCAACAGGGATGCACAGCGACCATGTTCCCTGATGAATCAAGTTTGCACATGCTAACAGGACTCTGGCCGATAGTCCACCCACAAGATAACTCTGAAGAACTTGTGGCCTGCGTGGATGATCTGTCCTGGGGAATTGACTGAAGGCAGACTAGGGAATTCATGGGTGGCAAGCTTACAAAATGCAAAGGCGGATTTTTCTGTTTCCGTTTTTCCTTTTCAATTTTCAGAAATGCCTCCGCTTATCCCCTCTCTTGTGTTCTCAGTCATAAAGCTTTAAAATGCTCCGATTGTCAAATAAAGCTCGATAAGACAGAGCCGTGAACAACAAATAGCAGAAAAGCCTCCTTGTGTTGTAAAGTAACGCGAGGTGTCTCGTCGGCCCCCTTCCTTGTCTCCGTGTTGCCAAAAGGTTTTATTTTAAAAATACGGAAAAGCAGGAAAAGTCGTGGAAAAGTCACTTGTAAGCCCATCTCCTCTCCCTCCCTGCCGCATCGCTCTCTCCCACCAGCTCCCAGAGCTGCCGCCCCCCATTCTGCGAAGAATTCCGTCCTTATCACTCATCGGGGAGCTTTCTCTGCTCATGTAGACGCATTGCTTATTTTAAGTCTCCTGGGTGTGATGTTTGCACAGGCACAGTTTTGTGGCTTCTCAGACTTCAAAGACTCCCAAATGCAATACAAATTTTAAAACATCCTTCAGCGTGTATTCTGCACTTCAGATATTAACCTATTAACAGTTTCGAAGCGATGGCAGTAACTGCTTTTTATGATGAAGTATTTAAACGGGTAAACTCAGCTATGAATCACAGTGTGTCCCATTTATCCCTGCACTTGGGGTTGGCGGGGGGGAGGGGTGCGGTGAGGTAACCAGCTAAAGGGCTCATCACACACCATACTTTGTCTTCCAGGGCATAATTGGATTTTCAAACACTAACGTGTTCTGTTCCTGAATAGGAAAATGGTCATTTTCTCCACCCTGCCGTAGTCCTGACATAGAAGAGCCACTCTCAAAAAAAAAAAAATTGTATTACGAATTTCTCTTAAGCAGTAAATTACCTGTCCGCCCACCCCAGCCAAGAAGTGCTTGTTTCTAGGCAGATAATCGACGCGTCTTGTTGGTTTATTAGCTGTATCATTCCCAGGGGAAAGTGGAGAGAGGAAGCAGCAGAGGGCAGGGCGAAGGGTCAGCAGAGGGTCGGGAGGACATGTGTGCGGCATTGCTGGTCTCTGAGGTCTCTCACAGGTCTTACACTCTGTTACCTCTTGGACGCCTGAACTTGGGAGGTACCAAGTCAACAGGAATTCAGAGAAGCAAGCCAGAAACCTGACCAGCATTTTTTTTTTTTTCCAGATTCTATGCAGCAGAGATTTCCATTGGATTGTTCTTTCTTCATAAACGAGGAATCATTTATAGGTATGTAGTGAGGCTCCACCACCATCGGTGAAGCTGAGCGTTGTGCTGGACCTCTGGGCCTCCGTGGGCATGTGATTCTGAGATGGGGACTTAAGACACAGAGTTGATCATCCCCGAGGTAGCAGAGACCTGCTGGGACCCACCTTTGTCCGGGCAAATCAGAACCACCTTCTGATTTCTGGACCTTGCAAGATGTATCTTGTTTCCGCTTTCCACGAGAAAACACGCTTTTCTCTCCACCAACACCTCCTTCCACTGCCTTTTATTTGGACGGAAGGTCAGGGAGCAGTGGAAGCTGAATTTCTATTAGATGCTCAGCCGGAGAAGAACACGAGGAACCAGAGAGAGGCGAGGGGCAGGTGACGGAATTAAATTCTTCCGGTGGTTAGCTGCAGCGGACGGTCTGGAGCCAAAGAAAGAAGAATGTTTTCCAGTGTCAAGGGAAGAGTAATTAAAAGGGCACGTGGTGCTAGGCAGAACAGCAAGGGTGCGAGTGTGACCCAGTGCGGTGAAACACTTGTGCTTTTTGCAAACCTGGTTGTGCGTCAGACCCCGCTGTGTGGGATACTAACAAATCAAATGACCGGGCTCTCCCCGGACCTGCCAAACAGGTGATTCGCTTGCACAGCCATCGCTGGGAATTGCTAGTTCAGCCATTGAGTCATTCATTCCACATGCATCTATTAGGTACCGACTGTCTCCTAGGCCCTACATTAGGCTCTGGAGATTAAAAAGTAATAAGAATAATTCCTGGTCCCCACTCTCTTGGGCCTTGTATTTAATATGCTGTTGAGATGGCGGCTCGTCAGGCATCCGCCTGTCTCGCTAGCTCCAGAGCAGACGAGGGTACGTCGGGGGAAGGACGCTGATGTTATCACGCCTCCTTGCAGGGATCTGAAGCTAGACAACGTCATGCTGGATTCAGAAGGACACATCAAGATTGCCGACTTTGGGATGTGCAAGGAACACATGATGGAGGGAGTCACGACCAGGACCTTCTGTGGGACCCCGGATTACATCGCCCCGGAGGTAGGGACCCCGGTTCTCCTTATTTCCTAGACCAGCGCCTTCCAGCTGCAACCACAGCTCCCTTGGGGGTTATGGGGCCATCAGTGAGTCACCGAGTCCCTGTGCGAACTATAACCGCGAAATAGACTCCACCAGGCTAATAGGAGCAAAGCAGAAAGAGAAGGTATGGGGCCTCATTGCACACAACAAGCGTCTGTCTTGTTCCGTGGAACTTTAGTTTTCATTATGTGCACCTGCGAGCTAGTCGCACGGTAAAATGTATTTCTTACATGTTCGTGGTCAAACAATTTAAGAAACACTGTTGAGCAGGGAAGGAGGGATCTCGCTTGTGAAAATGTTCCGCGTGTATAAACGGGGTCAGAAGGTGGTTCCAAGGATGGCTTTTCAGCAAAATCAGAGTCATTAGTGCTCTAAACGACACGTTAGAACGGAGCATGGTGCTGAATCTAGGAAGAACATAGCTTCATGGAGTGGTTAGAAGCAAAATGGTTCCAAGGTTCGTATGTTTACAGCAATGGCCCTACTGCTTTGTCTCTCTTATCATGCATACCGAGTCATTTTCTTCCTATTTTATGAGGCTTTCTACATGCCAGTGAGAGAATGGGCTACAACCCAGGGTCGCTGTGTGGCTGACTTTCCCTGCACACACGGCCCTGTGAATGGAATAATATTTTCCCTATTGAGCTGAGCACACAGCAAAAATAATGGATTCGGAGTTCGCCCAACCTTCTGCTTTTCACAGGGCTCTCACGTTAGCCGTCGGCAGCTTTTATGGCATTTGTCAAACATGTCACCCCACGCATTGATTTCGGAGGCAGGCAGTACATTGGGAAAGACATGAGCTTAGAAATCATACCGGTGTGAGCTTCAATCCTGACTTTCATTTGCAGGCTGTGGGAGCTCAGGTTAGGTGCTTAACCTCTCTGAACCCGTCTCTGCAGTGGCGAGTTAGGAATAATAGCAAGCTCTATGTAGAACCGCTATGAGGATGAACGTGCCTGATCCAATGTTTGGCACTTAGTAGACCCTCAGTAGCAGGTGTAACTCCAAGAGGGAAGCTAATTTATAGTCCTTTGTTAAAGGCTTTTTTGTCTGTTACAGTCCTAGACAGCACGGAAACATAGAGTTAGAATATTTACTTAGAAACTTAAGTTCCAAATTACATGGCCAAAGCTGATATGTTATCTTGATGGTTAACTTACTGGGGTTATTCCCCTCAAAGAACTCACATGTGAGTATCTCCAGGCATCACGTGAGCTTGAATAGTCTTATTTTCAAACATGAAGTATAGCGAGGTGGTACAGTGACAGAAAACGCTCTCCTGAGGCAGCATCGCTTCGGAAGCCTTGTACAGGCTGACGTGGATTCAGTAGACTGTGATTATGAGCTGTGCCAGCTCCACATAACACCCACCGGACACCGTAAAAGCTTGGTGGCAGGGGATGGGAGCAGTTTTCGAAATAAAAGCCTCTGCCGATCAGACGAGTAGCTTCCTATGTCCAGTGACACCTCCGCCATCCAATACCACCAGGGATGACAGCGTCCCACGCAGGTGGAATTTTCCAAATGATCGAAGCTCGTCTTTTCAGTGTTCCTCGTTGTACTGATTTTCTCTTGCGCCTATGACAACTGCAAACTTAGTGGATTAAAACAATACAGGGTTATCATCTTACAGTTCTAGAGGTCAGAAGTCCAACATCAGTTTCACTGGTTTAAAGTCCAGTTGTGGGTTCAGCTGCCCCCGCTCCGGAAGCTCTGGGGAGACTGCAGCACCTGGCCCTTCTCAGCCCCTGGGGGCCGTCCCCAGCCCTTGGCTCCATCCTCCGTCTTCTACGCCAGAAGCCTAGTGTCTTATCATCTCTGTCTGTGGCTTTTCTCACTCCAAACCTCCAGCCTCCCTCTCCTAAGGACCCGGTGATTATATGGAGCACCATCCCCCCGACCCCGACCCAGATAATCCAGGATCTTCTCCCCATCTCGAAATCCTTAACTTAATCCTATCTGCAAAGTCCCTTTTATGGGGTAAAATGAACATGCTCAGTTTCCAGGGGTAAGGACATATACACCTTCGGGGTGGGGGGCCATTTCAGCCTCTTACACTCATGATGGCGTCCTAACTGCATGTGATAACCTCCCTACTCCCTTCCTCCACCTAGATGTACTTCTAAAGTATCCTGGTAACTCTGGGCCTTTTTATTTTATTTTATTTTTTACTTGCGCTCAGTCGCGTGTCTGTTTATTTCGTTCTGTGCAACGCGATCTCCTCTGGCGGTTCAGTTTCATCCTCACAGGGCGGCCCCGCTGTGGTCCTGCTATAACCACACTCACCTCCCTCCTGACATCCCTCCCTCCACCATCCCTGACCCCTGGCAGCCATTCCGCTATTTTTCATTCTATAATTTTGTCATTTCAAGAACGTTCTCTGATGGAGTCAGACAATACGCAACCTTGTGAGACAGGCTTTTTCATCTGAGCGCTATCTGGAACTCCAGTTGCCATGTTTGAGTACTGCTTCTACCCCTGGGTCAAGTTACTTAAACATTCCACAGCTCAGTTTTCTCACCTGTAAAATGGGGATGATAACCCCATAAGGATGTTGCCTGCAGCGTGGAGTATTGTCTGTCCCAAGGCAGGTAGGTCCTGCCATTCTCATGGTCCGCCTTTGCCACACGGGATGACGAGCCTCTTGCAGCCTCCTGCCAGCCCCTCTTAGAAGACCCTGGCTCTCGCCGTCATTTTGGAGGAGAGCAGAGGCTAGGCTGGCCTGGAAAGACTCTTTGAACCGAGAAGTTGATTGCCATTTAGAAGGTACCAGAAGAAGATGGTGCCTCTGCGGGGCTGGCCATGTCATGCTATGAACCTGAGAACAAGCTATCAAAAGAGCTATCCTGAGAACACCTGTCAGGGAGAGGGATGCTGGGAACACACCATCAGAGAGCGTGGTGCAGTGAAAACCAACTTTGGGCCTCTTACTGCACAGAGGATAACGGGGTCCTCAGTTTCCGCCAGCCTTCATTCCTCTCTTTCTATCTACTTTACAAGCAATAACACGGGGAGCACCCCGCCATTTTTTGAATGTCTACTACGTGCCAGACACCTTACGTACTCGTCCTCGGCCCCCATAAATAACCTCAGAAGGAGCATAACGTCAGGCCCGTGTCTCAGGTGAGATGCCCGATGGCAAAGTCATGGTCTGAGGCCACGTGACTAAGACATGCTGGAATCAGGCAGCAACCCCAGACTCAGGCCGCCTGCAGGCCACACTAAACGCTGCTCAAACCCCCCAAAATTTCACGTGTTCAGAGAGCATTCTGCATGCTCACTGTGCCGAGGGTGGTGCCACTGGGGGCACAGAAGTAGAGGGGGGCCCTGCCCCCAAAGCGCTGACGGTTTAGCAGAGGCAACACCCAACAAGCAGGAACCAAAATCATGTTTAGGTTCCAGCTGACCTTCACTGAAAAACAAGCTTCACTTACTTTGGAAACTCAATCGACAGCATCTTC
>NW_011888924.1:1532667-1535153 GCF_000151845.1 Pteropus vampyrus
GTGAAAACCAACTTTGGGCCTCTTACTGCACAGAGGATAACGGGGTCCTCAGTTTCCGCCAGCCTTCATTCCTCTCTTTCTATCTACTTTACAAGCAATAACACGGGGAGCACCCCGCCATTTTTTGAATGTCTACTACGTGCCAGACACCTTACGTACTCGTCCTCGGCCCCCATAAATAACCTCAGAAGGAGCATAACGTCAGGCCCGTGTCTCAGGTGAGATGCCCGATGGCAAAGTCGTGGTCTGAGGCCACGTGACTAAGACATGCTGGAATCAGGCAGCAACCCCAGACTCAGGCCGCCTGCAGGCCACACTAAACGCTGCTCAAACCCCCCAAAATTTCACGTGTTCAGAGAGCGTTCTGCATGCTCACTGTGCCGAGGGTGGTGCCACTGGGGGCACAGAAGTAGAGGGGGGCCCTGCCCCCAAAGCGCTGACGGTTTAGCAGAGGCAACACCCAACAAGCAGGAACCAAAATCATGTTTAGGTTCCAGCTGACCTTCACTGAAAAACAAGCTTCACTTACTTTGGAAACTCAATCGACAGCATCTTCCGCTCGCTTCGCCTCGTGCTGGCATTTCTCCTGTAAGGATCTAGGCGTTTTGGCATCTCGGAGCATCGGAATGATTGTGGGGTAGAGAAAGACCGTCTGGGTTCAAGGTTTCTGAATTTGCTCCGAGGTTAAAATTGTCCCATCCTCTGTGTAAATCTTCCTGTCAGGTGGAGGCAAAATAATTATCTTAGATGGTATTTTCCTTAATAGGCAAAGCGGAAGCTTGAATATTTATGGCTGTTTGTTCAGAAACCTTGAAATGGATTAGAACTGTAGCATCTCCTTATTCCGGTCGATGGGCTAAGGCAGAAAGTGTCACTAACAGATGCGATTTGGGAGCCGAGATGGACACCCACGAAAGGAGCGCTGACCATTAGAGACTAGTTCCTGATGCTGACATCAAGGGTACTCCTCGTTTTGACATAGGAGGAATTCGTCCGGGTCAGCGAGGGTCCTCGAGGAGGCCACACAAAAGCTTCATCTGGATTTACTCCCCCGTCTGAAAGTTCACTGTTTTGGTGTGTGAGATCCAGTCGCAAATCAAGTTATCTCCAAGCAGCCAAGAACCAGACTCTGAGTACTAGCATTGCCCACTCTTTCCTGGAAGAAAGAAAAGCCGCAGGGAGAGTGTTTGCTTCTGGCCAGGGGACCTCCGGGTACCTCCCGCTGCGGTGGGGGTGACACTTTGTGAAAAGGTGCCTTGCAGAATCCCTCCTCGCAGCCTGGCCCTGCAGGGGGCATGTGAGACCTCGCGCAAAGGCTCTCGGCCATGATGCAGTGACCATCTTCCCTGTACCATGCCCCCCGAGAACATCTTCTGCGTTGCCCCATTTTCTCCATGAACAGACGTTCAGCGACTTGCCCAGGGTCACACAGCTGGTAACAGGCAAAGGTGGGATTAGGACTCAAGACCCTCCAACCCCAGAGACCGAATATGCCTTCCCCGTATCGTGCCATCTCCAGGGATAGGAGAGAGCCCCCTGAGGGACAGAGCGGTTGAAAATGAGCATGAGGGTGTCATAGACCATCTTTTGTTTGACGTCTTTTAGGAGATGGACATTCATCCATCTGAACTGCAGTCGGGCCTGGGGCATGGTCAGGCCTTGTCATCTCTAATGCAGACAGTCACTTGGGATTGTGTCCCAGCTGTTTTGTTTTTGTTTTTTCCAAAAGGGTATTAAATCGTTTATTGATTACACATGATAATGGATGATACACAAGTTTCATTCCCATCAATAATTTTATCTGGTACCATAATTCAATTTGGATACATTGCATAGGGTGTGCCAACAATCATTAATAACCAGACGAAGTCCACGACTCTGCTTGGGGTGACCCTTTGAACGGAGAACTCCAGGTCACAGCACAGTAACTGTCAATTCAGCTGTCTGAAGACAATATGGCTTCTGTGCCCAAGCAGGTTGTAAGTAAATTTCAAACGGAACCTGGCATCACCTGACGGAATTCTGACTTCACACCGTTGGGGTGATGTATCAAGATGGCTTCAGAGTAGACTGACTTTACACGGCACATTTTTTAAAAGACATTTATTCAGCATCATGATCAGACTATTACATTTAGCAATCAACAGCATGGGTGCAAAAAAAAAAAAAACCTACATTAAAACCCTTTGTTGGAATGCTGTACACTGTCCCCAGAACAGAAACCGAAGTAACCTGTTATGCGATTAGTCACAAACACAGTCCTCGAGGCTTTTTGCCCAGACATGTGAAGATTGTCTGAACCATGTCTTCTTCGTAGCAGCCAGGCCCTGCCACCGCTGTGCTGGGCTGAGTTCACAAACCTCTTGTGACCTGTAGCCTCCATGTCCCTTGTCTGGGCCTCCTCTCCTGCCGAGCGTCGTTTCCTGGCCGTCATTAAGCCCTTGTAGCCCCGGCCACGGCTGCTGCTGGAGGTGCCGCCGCCAGCG
>NW_011888924.1:1536009-1541867 GCF_000151845.1 Pteropus vampyrus
GAGGCTTTTTGCCCAGACACGTGAAGATTGTCTGAACCATGTCTTCTTCGTAGCAGCCAGGCCCTGCCACCGCTGTGCTGGGCTGAGTTCACGAACCTCTTGTGACCTGTAGCCTCCCTGTCCCTTGTCTGGGCCTCCTCTCCTGCCGAGCGTCGTTTCCTGGCCGTCATTAAGCCCTTGTAGCCCCGGCCACGGCTGCTGCTGCTGCTGGAGGTGCCGCCGCCAGCGAGGTGTCATGGTTGGCAACGTGTCGGTCTCCACCACCACGGCGGCCAGAGCTTCTGCCCTTTCATGGATCCAAAACCTAGAGAGTGTTGGTTGTAATTAATCGCCAAGATCACTGTAGCTTCCGCTACCTCCAAACCCGCTCCCGGTGTTACCAAATCCGTCGTAACCATCCTCACTGCCACCATGTTCTCCAGCACCACGGCCGCCACCAGAGCCGCCTCGACCACTGACGTTTCCTCCACGGACAGCGTCATTCCCACCAAAACCACCTGCACGCCCACCACCGACGTCTCCAGAACCACCTTGACCTCCGGCTGGGTGAAGCGCTGGCTTCGATAGGACTTTCCTCACTTACCACTTGTCGTGCACAGGATGGCGTTTCCGAATGGCCGTCTCGTCTCCAGAGTCGTGGTCATCAAAGGTCGCAGAAGCAAAGCCTCTCTGCTTGCCACGGCCTGGGTCGGGCGTGATGTCATTCACTTCCGCTCCCCCGTACCGTTCAGAATGCTCCCTCCGGTGAGGTTCTTCAGCATCTCCTTTAACGTCACCACCACCGATCTCTGTCACGGTCGAGGGGGCACCAGGTCGCTGAGAATCTTCTCTGGGGACAGCCCTCCTTGGTCACACCACTCCTCCATCCGGCGTGCGTGGCCTCGCCTGCGCGGCCGCATCCACGTCTCCACAGGGGCACAGGGGCACAGCCAAAGCCTCCGGGGCCCCTGGTATCTGCATCTCCCCTCCCCGCAGTCTGCGACCGGTCCCCGTTGCTCACAACTGCTCCTCAGACTCTCATCAGCTGCTTCAAAGCTCAGCGCTCTGACGAAGCACTTCCACAGCTGTTGGGGGCTCTTCGGGAGACTCTGATGAGACGTGACGGCGGGAGAGACTTCAGCGATGCCTACTCGGCTGTGTCCCCCGACAGAAGGGCTGCATTATAGCTGTGAATACTGGGCAGATCCCTCCAAAGCCAGCAGTGGACGAGCAACACCTGAGCCCCTCTCCCTCACGTGTCATCGGTCAGGCAGGTATTCAGCAGGTGCCTCCTTGCCTGGGCATGCTCGGGAGGTCAGCAGAGCCCCAAGGGGGCCCGCTGGAGGGGCTGGGGCTGGGGACAGTTAGAAATGGGCCACCGCAGCCCAGGACAGACGCAGGTTTAGAGACAGTATTCCCCTTGGCAGTAACAGATGGCACCGCCAACATAGCTTACGTGCCAGGGGAGAAGTTCATGGGCGCCTTGCTGCCCCCGCAGCCAGCCGGCTGTAAGCAGATGTGCAAACTGCTGGGAGTGTTGGGGGTCCTGGCCTCTCCCGCAGCAATGCTGGCCCAGCACTGCCCACGAGGGCAGCCAGAAATCTGCATTTTTATGTAAAATTTGCCAAATTGTTCAAAGTTGGTTTTAATACATATTAAGAGAAATGTATGCAGGTAAGATTCAGCCAATGGGCCCTCAGCTGTGATCTCTCTTCTAAAGGGGGTCGAGGGGCACATTTAGGGGGGAGCCACGTATTAGGTGTGTGAGGAAGGGAAGCACACAGCAGCAGAGGCAGAACCAGGGAGCTGTGGCGTCCTGGACACCTACCCGGGGTGTCCTTCCCCCAGGTATTGGGGGGCTCAGGGGGGCTCCCTCCCTCACCTCCTTCGAGCCTTAGCTCAGATGTCACCTCAGGGAGGCCACCTTTCTTGGCAATCTTATTTAAAACTGCAAACCTCCGGTCCCCACCCAGCGCTCCTGACCCCTGCCTGCCCCGTCTCCCTTCGAGGCGCTCACCACCCTCTGGGAGACCGTGCCGCATCCTCGCGTGTGTATTTCTTGTCTGTCCGTCCCCGTGAGCTCCGCACAGCAGCATCTGTGTCTTGTGTTGAGCGATGAGCCCCTTCCCTGGGGTCTGGAGCGGCGTCCGGATAGGCAGGTGGATCCGGAGCACATGACGTGACGCGCCGCATTCCTAGATGTGGCCGTGGTGGGGCAGACACGGCTGTTAGCCGGACAGAGACGAAGGCCGTGGAATTGGGGCGCTCCGGAGGCTGGCACTGCAAGGGCGAGGTGGGTGGCCTGGGGCGGAGTTCAGAGGACAGCCCCCCGCCTCACCTCATCAACCCACAGAGCCGGTGGCGGGGGCCTGAACATCTGAAGGTTAGGGGGACATCAGCCGGGGTCCCCCACACTTCCCAGGGTGCCCCAGGGTTAACATCTCGGAGACTCGTCCTGGCCTTTGGGGAAAGGGTCGTCGAAAGGGTCAGAGAAGGAAAGATATCTAAAAGTTAAATGAGGAGATAACTCATGCGGCGCACACAGCCGGGCAGTCGGGCGGTAAATTACCTGCCAAACGGAGAAGAAAGGGGGACACGAGGTGGAGGGAGGGAAGCCACTCAGCGCCCGCCGAGGCTCCTCCGCGAGCAGCCCTTCTGAACCGCGGGCCCCGCACCAAGCCGGCGTGGGCAGGAGCAGAGAAAGCACCGAGTAAAGAGAGAGAGTGATAAACCCAAGGGCGGCCTCCTTTCTGTCAGAGGCCAATTTCTCTCTATGTAAAGTCACAGTCCGATGACTCCAGCATCAAAGGAGAAAGGGAAGCAGCCACTTTCCCTCCCAGAAGCGTTTAAAGAGCCAGAGCCAGGCTTTCCTTCGGGCGCTTCCTTAAATTGTGTGCCTCTCCTTGGATCTTTTTCAGGAATTACGTTGGTTGTATTATCTCATACGCTTTATCATCTGCCCACAGCTCTTTAACTGCATTGTAATTCTCCCGGTTGGTTCCAGGTTTAATCAGTTCAGCCCTGTTCTTCTGGAATATTTGGCGCCCTCTGCAATGCTGTGGTTCACAAAACAGCTGTGGCCCAGGCCTTCCTCCAGACCCCTCCATCCGGTTTTCCCTCCACATGTAACCAGCTCCTTGTGGGTTATCCGCCCCTTCATGAATGCCTGCCACGTGCTAGACCCAGAGCAAAGGGCCTCACTGATCTTTTTTTTTTTTTTTTTTTGAATCCATAAATCAGCTCTGCAAAGATAGGGTTATTGGCTCGATTTTCCAAAAGGTGAACCCAAGGTGCAAAGAGACCCGTTAATTTTTCCCACGGCCCCAATTCAAGGCTTTGAACCCAGGGCCGATCCACCGTTGTCCCGAGAGGAAGGGACCACAGATAACAACTGAGCTGCTACGCAGAGGATGCCTCACTCCAAATGCAGACGAGCTGCTGTGTCAGGCCCGGAACCCTGACCCTGACCCTAAACCCTAACCCCTGACCCTAAACCCTAACCCTGACCCTGACTCTGACCCTAAACCCTCACCCTGACCCTGACGACTCCATGATGAGTCTTTACCCCCATGATCTGTAGATGCATTAATCGGCTCTCATTTGGGGATTTGTATAAATCCTGTGAAAATGGGTCAGAGATTTCTAAACTGTTTTACCTTTTGCTTTGCAGAATTGCCCGGGCGATGGGGGTGGGCGATGGGGGGTGGGGGGAGGGGACTGGGTGTCTTGATTACCCACATCGTTTCACCTCCTAGTACACACCACATGCTGACATCTGCTCCTTCTCTCGGTTCTGGCAATAGTCCACTAGGGGAAGTGGTATCATTCCTGCTTTAGACACAAGGAAAAGGAGACGTGGACAGAGAGGCGACCTGTCCACAGCTCATGGGTAGCAAGTGGCAGTGCTGGGATCCTGGGCTCAAAGTGCAGGCCTATTGCCCCGATGCCATCAGTGACCAATCGCCCTTCAATGTCTTCCTTGTTGCCCTGTCACCAAGGACAACTGTAAAAAGACCCACGAGCCTGTGAGACCTCCCAATTCTGGAAAATGTTTTATCTCAGCCGATAAAGCTCTTAAAGGCACAAAATGTGCCTCTAACTCCCAGCTCACGCCTTGACCCTCGGCAGTTATTATGTGGGGTTCTACGTTGCACAGTTAACATTTGAACAGCTCCCCATTCTGCAGAGGGGGCCCGAGACAAGCAGGACTCCACAGTGGGCGCCGAGCTGTGAATCCTGCCCCACTTTTCCTGAGCACCAGCCCCCCTCACACACCCCTGCCACCCCAAGAGAGACCACCGACAAGGGCCGCAGTGATCGACTTTGAGAACCACTTGGAGAGAGACGAGGGGGCCGATGACAATGCATTAGGTTCTAGGCTGGTTCAGCTCTGCTGTGCGTTAGCCCGGTGCAGACTTGGTGTCCACCCCTGGAGTGAGTTCCCGTTTGGTTTCAGGGGGCTGGCTCTTCATTATGCGTAGTGAACTCTGGGCTGCAGTCCTGCCCTTGTCAGAACTTGGAGTGACATCTGTAAAAAGGGGTGATCATAGCACCTTCCTCAAAGTACGGCTTTGAAGATTGCGTTTTGCCCGTCATGAGCTTAGCCTGCCTCAGAAGAAGCACTTCCTAAATTTTTGCCCATGATTCGACAATATCTGTTGCTGGGTAACTACCGTACAACTTAATGGCTTAAAACAACAATCATGGGAACGTTGTGATTCTGTGAGTCAGGACGCGGCAGGGCTGGCTTCTTACTGCCGCTGGCACTGAAGGACCCAGGATGGCCTCGGGCTGCTCCTCTCCTGTGGGGCCCTCATCATTCAGCAGTTTTACCCGTGGGCAAAAGAGAGGCCACGAGGCCACTAAAGCTGCGCCTGGAACTTCACCGTGTTGCTGCCACATTCTGTAGATCACAGCAAGTCTCAGAGCCAGCCTGGTCCCAAGGGAGGTGCCGAAAATGCCTGTCCTGGTGGGAGGCGTGGCATTGTCACACTGCTGGAGGGCACACAGGATGGGTGGGCACCCCGCAGCCCACTTTGGGGGCTGCTGGTTTTGCCGTGTCGGCTGGTGGAAACATCCTCAACACAGCACCCCAGAATGGGGCAGTTTCAAAGGCTCTGAGGACCCAGGCAAACAGGGCCCCCCCCGCACCCCATGTGTCAGAGCTGGGATCAGCGAACTTCTTCTGTGGAGGGCTAGAGAGTAAATATTTTAGGCTTTGCCTCAATCTACATTTTAGATTTTGCCAAGAGGCAAAATTAAGTGACTGTTCTTGCCAAAGGCTGATAGTCTTTTTTACATTTTTCATTTAAAAGCATCAGAAGCGTGTGCTTAGCTCACAGGCTGCACACAAGCAGTAGGCAGGCAGGATTTGGCCTGCCAGCTGCAGTTTGTTGTCCCCAATTTTAGAGGACTCTTCTGTGGCCCGCCTCACCTGAGTTCTCCTTTTAGGGCCTGAGGTCTGCAGGGCCAAAGGGACATGCCCACCCGGGGCCTGAGAATTCCCTTCCAGGACCTGTGGGGACTCTGCCCAAGGTCCAGGCTTATAGGGACACAACCCTGCTGGCATGTGCGCTCCTGTGTCGGTCGGTGGCCGTTCACAGGGGACAGTGGAACCGAGCTTGGACGTGAGGCCGGGGTGCACAAGGCCCTCCGTGGATGTGATGAGGAGGGGCTGGCAAGAGAAGTGGGGTGGGCCAGGTCTTCCGGCCTCCAGAACTGGGTGAAGGTGAACTTCCGTCGTTTCGGCCACTCGGTCTGTGGTGTTCTGCTAGGGTGCCCTGCGGTGACCAGGACCAGAAGGTACCTGTCGGGGTGGGAGGAGAGAACATGCTGTATTTAACAGTGCGTTAGGTCGGTTTGTGGTGTTTGGCGCGTGG
>NW_011888924.1:1542792-1543422 GCF_000151845.1 Pteropus vampyrus
AGAAGGTGAACTTCCGTCGTTTCGGCCACTCGGTCTGTGGTGTTCTGCTAGGGTGCCCTGAGGTGACCAGGACCAGAAGGTACCTGTCGGGGTGGAAGGAGAGAACATGCTGTATTTAACAGTGCGTTAGGTCGGTTTGTGGTGTTTGGCGCGTGGACCTCAGCTGCTCTTGCCACGATGTCCCCCTCCCCCACCAACCCCAGATGTTAGAGGTGGTCCCGAAGGCAGCGTGGAGTCTTAGGTTTGGGCCACATTAGTCAGATTGTGATCAAGATGTGTTTTATATGTTCGTAGTCACCATCGTTAAGTCTCTTATCGAGCAGAACTGGAAGGAACGTCCCAGAGATAATATGTCAGATGTCCCTGTCCCATCCCAGCTCTTGCTCACACAGAGGAGGCATCACGAGAGAGAGAAAGCCAGACCCCAGCAAATCCTGGCTCTGCCATGTTCCCGCTGTGTGTCACCACCCTTGAGCTTGCCGTGCCTCGATTTCCCCAATAGCAGATAGGAGTGGCGCTCGGCCCAGTGTAGCCTAGGACCACGCCCAGAGGTAGCCTGGATTCAAATTTGACCTCTGCTATGAGTACCACGTTCTCAGTGTATCTCACTGTTAAAGAGGTTCTTGAAAA
>NW_011888924.1:1544629-1544966 GCF_000151845.1 Pteropus vampyrus
TTTCTGTTCTCTCCAATCCTAGCGAGAGCCACAGTTTTTGTCTAATGGAAAATATGTAGTTTGGTCTCCAGACTTAACCATTCTCATCTTACAGCAGTTTTCTTTGTACTTGTATCATGCATCTTATCCACAAAGTTCAAATGTCACAGGTATTTCTTATGTGATATATATACTAAGATTCTGGATCTGAGGTCGCACATTTTAGTGCATTTATCCGTTTTCACGTCTGTCTCTCCCTAATTAGATTCCTTTTTTTTTTTTAACGCCTACAGCACCTGGTCTTCCTAGGTGGTCTCCCATCCAAAGTACTAACCAGGCCCGACCCTGCTTAGCTTCC
>NW_011888924.1:1545870-1546466 GCF_000151845.1 Pteropus vampyrus
AAGTACTAACCAGGCCCGACCCTGCTTAGCTTCCGAGATCAGGCGAGATCGGGCACGTTCAGGGTGGCATGGCCAAAGACCAGTTAGATTCCGAATCCCCGTGCCTGGCAGAGTGCCCAGCCCAAAGAAGTGTATGTTAGCTGTGAACAGTGGGAGTGAGAGAAGGAGGAAGGAGGGAGTGTGCATTAAGACCATGAAAAAGGAGAAAGCGAATAGTGGCTGAGAGAATGAATGGAAGATTCAGTGTTACTGAGAATTTCCCAGGGCCAACGATCATTTCAGAGTGTTTCATAGATATTAATATCATCTCTCATGATATTAATCATGACAGATGTTTCCTTTGTCCTCCTGGGAGCCGGGTCTAGTTTATTTGCCTTAAATCACTTTCACCTGCCTGCTGCGTCCGGGGGCCAGTCTTATGTCTGGTGTTGGACCTGTGGAGTGATATATATTCAGCTCACCTATAGTAAACACATTTTACTGTACCTCTGTCACGTAATCCCCCACCACATACTTGCCAGACGGGGGCTGGGATTCCAGTATCACAGAGGAAGAAAGGGAACCTCAGAGAGGGTAAGCAACTTGCCCAAGGCCAC
>NW_011888924.1:1547676-1549946 GCF_000151845.1 Pteropus vampyrus
TTATGTCTGGTGTTGGACCTGTGGAGTGATATATAGTCAGCTCACCTATAGTAAACACATTTTACTATACCCCACCACATACTTGCCAGACGGGGGCTGGGATTCCAGTATCACAGAGGAAGAAAGGGAACCTCAGAGAGGGTAAGCAACTTGCCCAAGGCCACACAGCTCCTGAGTAGCAGAGCTGGTCTCCGGCAGTCAGGTTTGGAGCATGGTCACCGCCATGTGCTTCCCTTACATCGCCTTCCGGTATGGATGTGCGATGTAAGGGAAGTACATGGGCTCGGATGTGCTTGACTGGGGAGCATTTTAGGCCGAGAGTTGCGGGTGCCTCCCTAGCCACGCCGTGGTGTCTCCTGTTTGTCTGCTCTAGGCTAAGTGCTGCAGGAACAGGACACGGACCTTGCCATTAACCACCCAGTGACCTTCAAGCACGCGATTACTTTTCCAAGGTCCCCTGCAGCCTCAGCCATCCAGCAATCCCGCGAGCCCTTTGGGCTTTGCAGCTGTGAAGAGGTCGGTGCTGTCTGCGGAGGGGGCTGGCATCAGATCGCCTCATTTCCCCCACACAGCCTGAGGGAGCGTCACCGTGCTGGGTGCACGGAAGGACGGCCCAGTCCCTGCTGGGAAGAGTCTGGGGCCGAGTCGGGGCAGAGAAGCAGTCTCCACGTAAGGTGGCAGAGGCTCCAGGAGCTGCGAGGCCCTGGGGCTGTGGGCGCCGGTGGGGGAACTGGAGGGGACGCTTAGTGAACTCGGGGTCCCAACCGTGAGGACAGAACAGCCCAGAAAGAAGGCCCATCTTCCTTCTCCCCAGACGGTGCTGTTTCGACAGGGAGCATTATTTTTTGAGAAAGGGGTGACTTGGTTTCTCTGAGACGGTAAAATGACGTGAGCGTGTTTTAGGCATCAAGGCCAGCGTGGTTTCGTGGCGGCAGCCCGGAAAGAGCCTGCGTGGTCAGGCCATTTGTTTTAGAATGGGCTCCGGAGGTTTAGCGAGTAAATGTAACGTGAGCAGGAAGAGCAGAGCCGGCTGGAAGTCCAGCAGCCAGGAACGGGAGAGCGAGTGTCCTCGCACCCACGTTACGGTCTCGGGGGTCTTGTGAGACGAAGCCTTCAGAACCAGACTTCCTGAGTGGAGCAGGCATATTGGCTGTTTTGATCCCGTTAAGGATTTGAACCCTTTTTTTTTTTTTTGCAAAAGTCACCTTAATTGGGCCATTTCCTGCCACAGCTGTCTAAGGAACCATGCTGGGTCGAGAACTGATGCACCATCAGTTTATAAAAATGGTCAAATGTGTGTAGGCCACGGCCAGACACCCAGGGTTCAAATCCCAGCTTGGCCACTTACTAGCTGGGTGACTCAGGGCGAGCTGCTTCACCTTTTTGTGCTTCATTTCCTCATCTTTGGAGTGGGGTGTCTGGTCAGGGTCTTATGAGGGCCGAATAAGCTAACAGAGCTAAGGCGCCTGGAGCATGCCGAATATCATAATGGTGACAGCAATGACCGCCATCGTCGCTATCGCCAGTAGCATCTCAAACCTTGCCTCGCTGCCCCACCATCTCCCAGAAAGTTCCTGAAGCCCTACCCTCTTTGGGAGGCCTTCCAGCGTGTAGCCCTGGCGGAGGACGGAAGGGTGGGTGGCCTTGGAGCGACACCCGCCCAGCCGCTGTGGGCCTTCGGCCTGGTAAGAGTCGAGAGGCTGCTCCCCTCGCCCCTTTCACTCCTGGTCCTGTGCCCAGGCTGGGAGAAAGCTCATTCATATCTCACTTTTATAAGACAGGCAGCTATTTATAACATCCTGACACACACCTCCCCTAAGCAGTGGGCTCATATAAGTATGATAATAATGATCATAATGACACATAGCGGTAAAACTGAATGACAGTGATCCTGCTGGTGGGTCTGCCTTTGAAGCTGAAGTCCAACCTCCCATGTGCTGCAGGGAGATCAGCCAACTAGAGACCTCTTGCCAAGTCAGCCTCTCCTTTTGTGAGTTTCTTCACTCTGGGAAACCAAATTGCCATCACGGGGGCCCCTTGCCTGGGGTTTCAGGATGTCTGGCAATCCCCCAGGCGTGGCTACAAGCCACCCTTGGCCCACCAGTGCCAAAGACACATGCTTCAGTGGGGACAGACACAAGAGGGCCTCAGCATCCATTCTGTGGCCTCGGATCCTGGTCCTCAGCCCGAAGCTGGCTCCCTTGGCCAACAAAAGCCAGGGAACCAGAAGTGGGTCATGGGAGCCAGTGAGAGGGTCTAGACCAGCACTG
>NW_011888924.1:1552086-1554306 GCF_000151845.1 Pteropus vampyrus
AAGAAAACGAGCTATAAAGCTACCAACTCTAAACCTGTCTGCCTTTGTCACTGCCCACACTGAGCTGAGCCCCAAGAGTGTGCACCTCTCATTCTACAGGAAGAAATATTAGTAATATGTTAAAGGCACGGAGATGGGCAGACATACAAGAAGTTTATGTCCCAGGACATTTAATTAGACACAGTGTAGGCCATTAAAAAACATATCCTAGAACACTTCAAAGTCAAATTCATACGTAAAGTGGCACAGTGGTCCTGCTGAGTACCTGTTAGTATGTCTTCACCTTGAATCCTGAAACATGGTCCATGGGCCTGGGAATTGTGTGTGTCAGGTATGCAGCCTGAAGCCAGTGTTTAAATAAACTGGCTGCCCTTAGAAATTCAAATCAGTATTTCTCTTCCATGAGGGGAGGTTGCGGAATTATCCTAGGACTTCTGATGGCCACAAAGTTAGAGGAGGCAAAGGAGGTCCCCTGGGCCCATCACTCAGCGTCAGTGGCTGTCTGCATTTTGCCAACTCATTTCATCTGTTCCCCCCGAAGTATTTAAAACAAATCTAAGATGTCACTTTACTCATAAATACTTAATTTCTCACACATTTCACTCATAAATACTCTTATCTCGAACTGAAAAGGACACTTTTTAACTAATCACCATACCCTTTCTCCCACCTAACAATTTTAGCAGCAATCCCTAAATATCTAAGATCAAGATCATGTTTAAATTTTCCCAATTTCTTTTTTACAATCGGTTGGTTTGAATCAAGGATTCAGACAAGGTCCAAACATTACATTTGATTATGCTATTTTCTCTTTTAAAACATTTCGAAACTTCAGTCATTCAACAGATATTATTGTATCTCTCTACGAGCAACACAGAAAACTAGAATTTTTACCTGAGTCATTGTTCTCTTCATTCTCATCATCCTCTTTATTACTTTTAGTGAAATTCTGTTTCAAAGTTTATCTTACTTATAAGACCCCTAGCTCGGAATGACCTCTGGCTTTTCCCAAGAATTAAACCCACCTCAGTGTCCAAATATTTTTTACCAGCGAAGATAATTAAATCTACCTTCAGACAGGTATTCCAAAATGGGGTTTTTGGCATTGAATTGTGGGGCGATAATTCTTGACGTGTCTGATTTGAAGAGCACTCTTCCCCTGCTATAGAAATCAAAGACAGATATTATCAGCCCCTCGTTTGCATGAACCAAGTCTATCAATGCCGACATGCTTGCCTTCTCTGTTCTAGCACAGGCTTTTTGCTTTGCCACTCAATGTAATTGATGTATTTGCTTTCACACAGATAATCGCTTATCAGCCGTACGGGAAATCTGTGGACTGGTGGGCCTACGGCGTCCTGTTATATGAAATGCTGGCCGGGCAGGTAAACGTTTCACTATGTTTCCATGCTGCTTTCTTATTGTACAGAGCATCTACTTCAGCGCTGCTCAGGCCATAATAGCAGGACCTGGCAGCGTGATGTGGCTGATGCTGGTCTGACGTCCCCGATGCAGGTGAACGAGAGAAATACCCCCTTGAGTGTGGATTATACTCAGTATGCACAAAACGGACTCTCTAGTCATAAAAACCCAAACTGAAAGCTACACCCCGGAGTATAGACGATCTATAGCTTTCGCATCATACACAAAAGTCTCCTGCACGTTGATGATGACAGTGGCCTCTGTAAGTTTTCAGTGTCTCAAAACTGGGGTCGGGTTATGGTTCCTTGCAAGTGTGTCTGCAGAGATCGCCCCAGCTGCTGCCCATGTGTGTAATTGGTATTTTTATTAAAGGAAGAAGACAGTTAAACTTGAAGAAGTGTTTTAATAGCTTCTCCCTGTCTCTCCTTATCTCCCCCTTGACAGTTCATTATAACTGTTACAAAAGTCCGGTGAGGCCGAACTTTCAGTTAAGAAAAGGCAAATTAGGTTTCTCTTAGGAATGTGACATGTATCAGATAACCAAGTGCATTACTGCCTAACGTGGCACTTTCCAATATAATGGCCTTAATATCTGCATCGTCAGGGTAAGTCATACTGGCTGTTCTAACAAGCCACCCCAAAATCTCAGTGGCTCAGTACACAACACAGGCTTATTCCACATTCTCAGTGCAGTCCTGTGTGGTGGGGGGCAGGAGGGTTCGCTGATCCACATGGTCATTCAGAGCTCCAGGCTTCTTCCATCCATTGGCTCCACCATCTTTTAGGGCCTCAAATTCC
>NW_011888924.1:1555361-1562809 GCF_000151845.1 Pteropus vampyrus
CAGACCGTTGGCTTTCATTCCGGGGTGGGAAGCCACTGATGAGTTCTCCTCTATACCTTTCATTGTATCTTATGTCTTTTATATACCGAGGTAGTCTTTTAAATGATGAAAGACATAAGGCATAGACCTTGCCTCTACCCAGCCCAGGGACTTTCGAGCAAGCCACTTAGCCTACATTTGGTCATTATTTCTCAGTGATAGCAAGTCTTGAATTATATGTGAAAAGTGGTTTGTGTATAATTTATTTCGTCTTTTCCACCCAACAAAATGTTCATCTTAGGCCAAATACCTCCATTTGTAAAGGCAGAAAAGCAGGTTCTACAGAACAACTGTCAGGAAGACCACAGCTGGCAAAACACAAGTTCCCTGCTCCTTCAGTTAATTTCCCCCTCTTTAGAATTTTGACAATAAAATTTGACTGAATTATCGGCTCCGTGGGAGCCTCGCCGTTCAGGAAGGCACAAAAAGCTGAGCTCCCCTCCTGGATCCCTTCTTGAATGTTCTGACTCTGGAGCCCAGAAAACAAACCCTGCTTTCATTAAGCGTCACATTTGCATATGCCAACAAAGGAAATTGGTTGGGCGGAAATAGGATCGCTTTCCAACAGGCACTTTACAAGAGATGAAATGTGCTGTCTCTCTATTGGCCAGCAAGAGACTAGAATTTCAGAAGCCAGGCCTGCAGCCAAGTCCCCCACCCCACCCCACCCCACCCCCTTTTTGCTTCCTAGTCAAGCTTCCTGGATCCTTCTTCCATAGAGGAGAGCTCAGGGAATGCCCTCACTCCTGCAGGGAAGTCCCCTTCGGGATGCATTTTGAAGTCCTGCCTCATTTGCAGAACTGGTCCCGAGGCCCACGACTTGAACATTTACCTTCCTTATGGCAGGTCCCTCCCATACCCAGTGGCTTCATAGACATGCTGGCACATTTTCATTATGTTTTCTCCTGTTTCTCGGAGTCGATCAGCCAGTCTTATATAATCTCCTAAAGTTTTCATAATCTCTATGGAAAATGGCGACACTCTTTGAATATGACACCTTAAAGGCATCCCACATTCAGGGGCAATGGCAGGCACAGCCAGTTGTTCTCGAAATCCTCACTGCATCTGCCACAAACACAGGGTTTCTTTTCAGACGCCCCGTCTTAGTTTTCCTCTCTGACTCAATGCAAATTTGAACATATTCCTGAGCTATGACTCAGCCCAAAAAGGATAATAAAGGCCCTGCATGCATTGCCCCCACCTCCAAAGCTGCAGGAACCTCGGATACCCAGCAGAGGGAATAGAGGCTCTTACTGAAAAGTAAGACTAATTATAAAGTTGTTGATGTGGTCGTGGTCTAAATTTGTCTTCTTTAATCAAGAGGGCTAAAGATGAGCAGGAAAAACAAATGGTTTATTGCAATTTTCTTCTCATTTGCTTTATTTATTGTCAGCAGCCAAGGGGACAGCTAAGTGTAAACAGCCTGAGTCTTCAGTTTCTGGATTGCTTGACAAATATGATCACTTCGGGGCATAAATAGTATTTACCCAGCACACTAATGAGCCTATTGTGGCGCGAAGCAGTCGCGGGTAGTCATCATAAAGGGACCAGCCCTCTCCTCTTTGTATCTCTTTCTGACAGCGTTATTAATGCTTTGTCTTCATTCCTGGTGAATCAGTAATGAGCACTTTATCCCAGGACATCAGCCTGAATTGTCCTTGGGCGCTCCCCTCTCCCCCAACCCTGGTCATCTGCGATCTGCAGATGCACGTGGCATGGTTCCAGTGACCACTTACTAGTAAGTGACTGCGGAATCATTTTGGAAAGAATGAACCATCATCTCTCGTTTGCCCGTTTAGAATTCATAAGTTACATTCCAAGGAGGTCACCCCCGGGTCCGTTCAGAAAACTGTTCCACCGAGCCAAGACTTTTTAGTTAACAGGTAGTTTAGCTGGAAATACTAAGTCCAGATCTGTAGAAATTTAAAAGATCATCATGGGAATGGGGGAAAGAGGGGAGAGAAGCAAAATCCAAAACGGTCATGTGCTAGGTACCTCGGCAACACATGACCCTCTATTGTCCCCAGGCTCAGTGGCTGGTGTGCGTGAGAGGAAAATGAATGTAATTATAACTTTCCACCATTGCCTTGCCTCCAGCACCAAGGCCTGAGAGCACGCAGTCACCTGGAAGAATGTTCCAGGGGTGATCTGGCTGTGTAATCTCACACCTGAGAAATGATTCTAGGAAGTAATTCGGAGAAGGAACAAACACTGTGCACGGAGATGTTCAGAGCAGCCTCCATTGTTAGAATATAGTGCTGGAAGCGATTATAAATGTACCCATGGATAAATGAGTCAGTCAGTCTCTGATGATGGATCACCTCGGCGGCATTAATCAGACTGGGTACCCTGGTGGCTACAGAGAAAACGTATTTGCAGCAGTGAGTGAAAAGCCAAGAATTCCAAATTAGGCATCATTCGAAAATAATATGAAAAGCCACAGGGTCCACAGAAAAAATAAGAGCGATGTTTGCTCTTAGTTACAGGAAATGTGGACGCTGCTTTCGTTCCTCTCCCAAGAATACCTGCTTTTAATTTAGGGCTTCAGGGAGCTTTTCTGAACGTGGCGGTCACTGTTGCTGTTCACCAGGCATTTGGGGTCTTCCTCCCTCCTGGCTCATGTGGGATTGCACCTCCCGGTTCCTTCGTGATCGGGTGGGGTACGGGACTAATTCCGACCCATGACATCTAGGTGGATGTGCTCCCCAGTGGAACACCTGAGAGCTGGACCAAAACACCCCTGAGGTCCTGTCCCAGCCCCCCAACAACACAACCAAGATGGTGGCTGCTCCACCAGGTGGGTCCCTGGGTGACCTCTGCTGACCCTCAGTGGACATGTGGCATCAGCAAAGATAAGCACCGTGCCGGGTCTCGCACCAAGAGGCAGTCCCTCTCCACGAGATGACTTAACACACCTCAGGCCTTGGCGCCTGTTCCCCTGCCCCCTTTTATTTTCAGAACTCACCACCGCCCACCGCGTAGGACGTGAATCAGCCTCTTACAGAGCACCGCGACCGTCTTCCCGAGCGGCCGAGCCGTCTTCACGTGCTGGGTGCACCAGCTGCCGAGCTGCAGTGCCGGGGGTCACCCTGCCCACTCTGAGTACTGGGACGAGCCGGGGAAGTGGCGTTGCTCAGAAGGGCTAAGAGCCCGGGCTCCGAAGTCAGGCTGCCCGGACTTGAACCCTGCTCCGTGACCCTGGCCGGAGCGCTCCCTGGAACCTCAGGGACTGCAGTTGTAAAATGGGATCGATGACACGCACGTCACATGGTCGCTGTGAGGGCCGAGTGAGTGCCGCCGACAAAGCACTCCACGGGCTGCATGGCACGGAGGAGAAGCAAGAGCCAGGAGTTCAGTGTGGCTGCAGCTGCTGTCGCCATCGCCGCTGGTCTCTCCCGAGTGCTGGCTGTGCTTCTGTGTCGGGCGATGTAGAGCCACAGTGGGCGACAGCACGTCTTCAGGGGTACGGGCATCTGTCCTCCTCGAGATGAGCCAGCAGGAGAAGGTCCAGTCCTTGGGGCCACACAGGGCTGGGACACAGGGTGAAACCCCGAGGCTCTGCCACAGGGACATGTTGCCTCGTGGCTTTCTTTATAGTTTGGGAATCTTACTGCAATGGACGAGCCTGGGGGGCCTCCGAGGACCCTTCCAACTCCAGACTGTAATGATGCGCATTGCGTTAAACAGCGTTCTTCACTGCAGGACTTCTCAGGCCCTTTAAAATGTCAGTGCACACCTGCACAAGGGACGTAGGATGCAAACTTTGACCCAGGAATACCTTGTCGGGTTAACGTTCTAAGGAGCACTCTCAGGGGTGTGCAGGGGGCCGGATACCCTGCCCTCGGAGGGATGCAGGGGTGCTTCCTGGTGAAGACTTCCACCCGCAGGGGACAAGGCCTGATCCCCGACACGGCAGTCTCCGTTTCAGAAATTAGCCATGTGCGGAAGGAAGCTCACCTGAGCGAAGCTGAAAAGCATTAAGGAGGTGTCAGAGGCCAGCGCCCTGCCCAGAACATCCCCCAAACAATTCCTGGCGTCCATGTTAGGGGAACAGGGGCTGCAGTTGCGCTGACCTAATGGCCTTCAAATGAGGGGGGCCTTCCCCTCGCTGGAGAAAGATTCCTGGGAGCGCGCACTTGAATTTCTCTTTGGAGAAAGTTTCTCTTAGACGTTTAGCTTGGATTACCTGTGACGCAGCCCATGTAGCATTCCTGAGCATCACCCAAGAGGCTGGTTGAGTCTCCCTGGAGCCTTTGTCACCGTTGAGCGAAAGACACCAGCCAGCCACATTTGGCCAGCTTCACAGTCGCACAGGGCCCAAGCTCAGAAGAGACCTGCTCATTTGGTTTAGTGCTCTGCTCTTGCCGTCTCAAACTCCTTAATAATTATCTCATAAGAGGCCTCACATGTTTATTTTGCACTGAGACCCACGAATGATATAGCCCATCCTGACTGGCGGCCCCAAGGGGCCAGGCTGTGAGTTGCCCATTGGTGACCCAGCAGCAGACCCTGTGCCTTGCTCACCTCCAGGTCACGAGGACACTGCAGAGTATGTACACACAGCGAATTCATGGTGAATGGAGCCCCCTGGAGGTGTGCGGTTCACAGCCCTGAGCAGAAACCATGCCGCGTTTGTTTTAGTTACGAAAATGTCCTCGGCCAAAACTCAGCCACGTGTACAGATCTCAAATTAGGGAAGACGTTTCTGTGGGTGCTATGGAACAGGCGTCCAGAAGGGGGCGGTTGCGTGGGATCAGGCAGAGGAGCCGTGGAGAGATGGACAGGAGGTCAGGCCACACCGTTGCTCTTGGCCAGGCGCCGCCACACCCACGCCCCAGCCTGTCCTGCTCCGCTCTCTGTAGGTACTAATGGCACGTCCCCTGCTGACCCCAGTGCCCATCTATCTGCAGCCTGCAGCCCCCAGCAGGGTGTCTGCCTCCAGCCGACTTGCCTTGCGGGCATCCCAAGCACCATGTTCCTTCTGCCCACAGAAACTCACCACACACACACACTGCTCCTGCTCTGAGTCATTCACAGGAGGCTAATTTTGTCCTCCTCACCCACCTTCATGCTTCCACCGAATTAGACATTCTTAACACCAGGCTCTTACAACCGGAAAAGAGGCCCGTTTATTTATATTTTTAGACCAAAAATTAAAGTGAGTGGCATCAGTCACCACCCCTCCTCCCTGTTCTCCCACACCTGGTCCCAAGGGAGCGTTCTTCATATACTCAGCCTCTTTCCCTCTGCTGGGCGTGGCTCCCGTGTGCTGGCCCCACGCCCGCCTCCGATTCAGGGCTGAGGATGGAGGTTGGAGGCCACGTGAATGGGTTGGGATGATTTGTGCGTTGGTGGTTGGGGTGGGGGGTAGGGGACGCTCTGCTTGGTTCAGTTGCCCTCTCTTACTGACGGGGAAATGTTTCATAAGAAGGGATATCCTACCGATGACGGCACTGTTGTCTTCGGTCCATGATATAATTTAAATTTAAGCCAGACTCTGTCATTATCTGGACCCTAACCAAGTCAACCAAAGCGACTGTGCATCCTCCTTTACACGAGAAGAAAAATACAGGATGACACATGGGATTCTCCACAGGAGGGCTGACCCCGCTCTGCCTTTCCTGTGCTGAGCTCCAGAGTAGCTAAGCCAAAGGGGAACATTAAGAAATTTCCCATAAGCCAGCTTATCCTGTGGGTTGTCCCACCAGAGTGACAGGCAATTTGCTAGACCTCTCAGGGTTGAAGACATGCTGGAGAATAAAGCTCAAGCTCACACAAAATTCTCCTGAGGATCCTAGCAGCCCCCTCAATGAAAATTCATCTGCCTAAAAGACAATACCAGTATGCACCCTTCACTGAGCCCTTACTGCGTATAAGACAGAGTATCGGGCACTTTATAGACTCCTCAGGGAATCCCATTTTACAAATTGGAAAACTGTGTCTTAAAGAGGTGAGTCGCTTGCCTGTGGACACCCAACTAGGAGGTGGCGGAGCTGGAATTCTGGTTTAGATCCACCCGACTTCAAAGCCGTGACCTCCCACAGTGCCACCGTGCCTCCCACTCTCTACATGGGGAGGTAGAAGAGGACAGGGAGGTGAAAGCTTAGCCACCATCACCGCCACCACGCAGGCGGCAGCCCTGTGTTAGGTCACAAGGGCCCTGGTGTGAACTCCTGGACCTGGGGAAGCCCTCTGCCCATGGGTCCCCTTCACCCCGTGTTCAGGACCCAAGGGCAGTAACATTCTCCAACTCCTCCCCCAGCTCCACCTTCTGAAAACAAAGCCCTCTGTAACCTAACGTGATCATAATTAGATTTTGAACGCATAATCACAAGATTAATGTATTCATTATAATTTATTTGCAAATCATTCAAAGCATTACTCAAAAACATTTTTCTTAAAGATTATCTTGAGTTGCCCAGGGCAAGATAATTAAAGAGACAGAAGGAAAAATGGAAATCACACAACCTCCAACCTAATTAAAGATAATCAAATAAACCCGAAAGCTAACTGAGCTAACTCTGCAGCCTGCAGCGTGCCAGGAAACCCATTCTGTTTCTCGGTGTTGAATCGGATCTTCGGGTGCCGTGTTAATAAATTACTCTGCCTAAATATTTTGTCGTCTTTCTCTTTTCCGGAATAGCCCCCATTCGACGGTGAAGACGAAGACGAGTTGTTTCAGTCTATAATGGAGCACAACGTTTCTTATCCGAAATCTTTATCCAAGGAGGCCGTTTCCATCTGCAAAGGAGTAAGTACATTTGGATTCCTTTTGCGATCACAGACCAAGAGGGTTGACATACCTTGCCCACACTTCTGATCGAAATGGCGGAAAGATCACAAACCCACACCACTGCTTCCGGCCATCGGGGGCTAGTGCTTGGTGATACGCAGGGCGCAGCGGAAAATGGATTCACACCCCAAAACTTCCTGGAACTCAGGCCCGCCAGCTAATGGTACCATGCTCTAGTCTCCAATTCACCTCACGGAATTGCATTGCCGGTTACCAGAAGTAATCATAGACCCTTAGAAAATGTCCGTTTCCTTCCGTCGCCTGGCTGGGTATGCCTTGATGAGTCCTTTGTTCATTTCTCAGTTTTTGAGGTATACTGTAGGTACAGAAATAGACACAAATCATCAGCATATAGGTCCAAGACGTGTCGTAAAATGAACCCACCCATGTAACTACACGTTTCCAGCGCCCTAGAAGCCCCGTCCGAGGCCATGTTATTGTCACTTCCCCCTTGTCGCTGCTTGGATGAGTTGTGCCTGTTTTGAACTTTGCACAAATGGAGTTGTGCAGTGGATGCGCCTTGGCCCTTTTCCCCTGACCAGTATGATGGAGAGATGTTTCCATATTGCTGTGTGCAGTTGGAGTCCCATCTGTCACATTGCTGCGTAGCATTCCA
>NW_011888924.1:1562859-1567508 GCF_000151845.1 Pteropus vampyrus
TGCAAATCATTCAAAGCATTACTCAAAAACATTTTTCTTAAAGATTATCTTGAGTTGCCCAGGGCAAGATAATTAAAGAGACAGAAGGAAAAATGGAAATCACACAACCTCCAACCTAATTAAAGATAATCAAATAAACCCGAAAGCTAACTGAGCTAACTCTGCAGCCTGCAGCGTGCCAGGAAACCCATTCTGTTTCTCGGTGTTGAATCGGATCTTCGGGTGCCGTGTTAATAAATTACTCTGCCTAAATATTTTGTCGTCTTTCTCTTTTCCGGAATAGCCCCCATTCGACGGTGAAGACGAAGACGAGTTGTTTCAGTCTATAATGGAGCACAACGTTTCTTATCCGAAATCTCTATCCAAGGAGGCCGTTTCCATCTGCAAAGGAGTAAGTACATTTGGATTCCTTTTGCGATCACAGACCAAGAGGGTTGACATACCTTGCCCACACTTCTGATCGAAATGGCGGAAAGATCACAAACCCACGCCACTGCTTCCGGCCATCAGGGGCTAGTGCTTGGTGATATGCAGGGCGCAGCGGAAAATGGATTCACACCCCAAAACTTCCTGGAACTCAGGCCCGCCAGCTAATGGTACCATGCTCTAGTCTCCAATTCACCTCACGGAATTGCATTGCCGGTTACCAGAAGTAATCATAGACCCTTAGAAAATGTCCGTTTCCTTCCGTCGCCTGGCTGGGTATGCCTTGATGAGTCCTTTGTTCATTTCTCAGTTTTTGAGGTATACTGTAGGTACAGAAATAGACACAAATCATCAGCATATAGGTCCAAGACGTGTCGTAAAATGAACCCACCCATGTAACTACACGTTTCCAGCGCCCTAGAAGCCCCGTCCGAGGCCATGTTATTGTCACTTCCCCCTTGTCGCTGCTTGGATGAGTTGTGCCTGTTTTGAACTTTGCACAAATGGAGTTGTGCAGTGGATGCGCCTTGGCCCTTTTCCCCTGACCAGTATGATGGAGAGATGTTTCCATATTGCTGTGTGCAGTTGGAGTCCCATCTGTCACATTGCTGCGTAGCATTCCACCGTGTGAACGTACCCGATTCGTTTGTCTAGTCTACTGCTGGTGGGTGTTTGGGTTCTTTCTTCTTCGGCTTGAGGCCATTACAAATAGAACTGCCATGAACCTTCTGGGT
The DNA here is from genome assembly GCF_000151845.1 of Pteropus vampyrus. Taxonomy (NCBI): domain Eukaryota; kingdom Metazoa; phylum Chordata; class Mammalia; order Chiroptera; family Pteropodidae; genus Pteropus; species Pteropus vampyrus. The sequence continues at coordinate 1,564,020 of NW_011888924.1, forward strand.
CATGTGTTTTGGGGAATATATGAACGAATTTTCTGCTTATTTGTTTCTTCCCACCCCCCCACCCAGCTTTAGTGAGTTATAATTGACAAATAAAATTGTAATATATTTAAAGTGTACGACGCGATGATTTGATATACATATGCAGTTGGTCCTTCGTAACCATTGGTTATAACTGCATATAACCAGCTTTATTGCACGGTCAGTTCTAAACTCCTGGATTCAACCAACCACAGATCTAAAATACACAGGGAAAAAAAGTTACATTGTTGCTGATGTGTAGTATGTAGTTAGGTCTACAATGGTCGCTAGTTGTGTCTGTACTGAACACATACAGACTTTTTTTTCTTGTCATTGTTCCCTAAACAATATAGTATAACAACTGTTTACACAGCGCTTACATTGTATGAGATGTTAAAGTAATCTAGAGATGACTTAAAGTTTACAGGAGGATGTGTGTAGGTTGTATACAAACACTGCACTGTTTTATCGAAGGGACTTGCGCATCCTCGAAGTTTGGCGTCCCCCAGGGTCCTGGAACCAGTCCCCTGTGGATACCCAGGGACGACTGTACATTGTGACAGGATTTCCACCGTCGTGTTTGTACATCCATCGCCTCACATAGTTACCCTTTATTCTTTTTCTGGACGAGGAACACTTAAGTTCCACTCTTAGCAAATTTTAAGCGTCCAATACGTTATTACCAACTGTAGTCACCACGGAGTACCTTAGATCCTCTCCCCTGCTTTCCAGCTGATGACCAAACATCCCGGCAAGCGTCTGGGCTGCGGGCCCGAGGGGGAACGGGACGTGCGAGAACACGCCTTCTTCCGGAGGATCGACTGGGAGAAACTGGAGAACAGGGAGATCCAGCCGCCATTCAAGCCCAAAGTGGTGAGCCAGGGGTGCAGCCTGTTTCCTGAGCCCCAGTCCCCCCAATCCTGGAGGTGTCCCACTCACCCTTCTTCCTGGAGAGAGGAGGCCAGTGACCTCCGGCCTCCACAGGGCAGGTGCCTGCCCCTGCCGTCGGTTGTGTGGTCCGAGCAAGGGCAGAGCAGGCCGCGAGGGGGGTGTGGGTCGTCTGTCCTCACAGAGCTGTCCAATAGCGTGGCTGCAGAGAGCCCCCCACCAACCCAATTAGACAGCAAGGAAGGTCTGCTTGGGGTCTGGATTTTGTGGACTCGAATTCCTTGCTCTGAGTCCTCGGCCGACTTCTCATCTGTCTCCAGCGCTCCTGGATTTGCCTTGCACGGAAGGTGGCCCGGAGCGTAACTAAATCCTAGCCAGCTCATAGGCAGGCGCTGGGTGCAGTCCACTCGCTGCCCCGGTCCCCACATCAGCTCCTGCGGCAAGGAGTGTGTGGTGTCGACCGCCATTCCTGTCCTTTTCACCTTCATTCCGACTCTTCCTGTATGATTCCCTTTTCTTTTTTTCATTTATTTAACAAACACTACGTACCAGGCCCTGTTCTCAGCGATTTGCCAATCAGCTTATTTAACCCCCACAACCCTGCGAGGTAGGTACTGTTGTCCCGGATTACAGTCGAAGAAGCTGAGGCACAGAGAGGCTGAGTGACTCGCCTGCAGACACACAGCTGGTAGCTGGCGGGACCAGGATGCAAACTCTGGTGTTCCAGCCCCCAGACCTGTGTCCTTACGCACCGTACCATCACTGCGCTCTAGCCTGCCATACGCCAGCTCTCAGACGGCTGGTTGCAGCCTGTGTTTGCCTTTCTGAATGTTTATATCCCTGGAGAGAAACTGCGAGTCTTTAAGACGTCAGCCTCCTCACTCATGCCACCTGCCACTTCTCAGTGCCTCCCAGGGATCTGCTTTTCCCTGCACCCTATTTCTAACGGCCAGGTGGATCTGGGCCTCCAGCTCCGCCACCATCTCGGCCAGTGCTGGGCAGTCATGGTGCCTCAGCTCTCGAGGCTGCAAAAGGGCAGCTTTATTGCACGGTCAGTTCCAGAAACAGCTGCTGTGATGATTGAGCTTAAATCTGTCTCCTCTGCCAGGCGCCCCCTGAGCAGGCAGAGGGGACCCTCCCAGGTGGCTGAGTTACTGGCTGCGTGGCACAGAGCTTTATTCTCAGGGCGGCAGCGTCCTCATCAAATATGCTTAGGCGTCCTCTGCTCCAAGAATAAACCGGCAGGAGGGGGATGAGCCCATCGATTTTATTTCTCCAAGATATTTTTAGCACGAACTGAAGAAAACCTAAAATGAACCAGGTCAGTTGACTTTCTCCCGAATCATCATTTCAAACAGGGCCGTTATGTCTCTGCCATCCTGCCTTTTCTTTAGCCAGTCCTGGGCACTGATTTCAGGGGTTCTCATACGATCCCCACCTTGCAGTTTGCAAAACCCGGTTTCGAGGGGCGGGGTGAACACAGAACAATAAATGATGCTATAGACGGTCTCGGTAGAACGTTACATTAGGGATTTTCCTGTTCCTCTTATATTTCTTTAGCCTTCTTAAATTACACATAAAAGGTCTATAGTAGCATCCTGTACACAGCTTAGTGTCTCTACAGAAACAGCATGGAGACACACACTGGCCCTGCTCTTACGTGTGGAGCAAACTTGTCTGTCACTTTCCGGAAAGAGAGGAGATACAGCAAAGTCACCGTAAATCACATCTTTTTCTTTTCATTCCCACCTCACTTTCAGAAGCAGTTGTCCGTGTGCGTATGGTCTCCCACTTTTTGTGGCTGCTGCAACCCTAAACTCAGTTGTCGGGAAAGCAAACCGGTGACTTCTCCAAGTTTTGCCCGGTAGGCACAGAAATCACAGAATCAGAGTCACACAGGTCAGGCAGTTGAGCCATGAGCTGTGTTTGTTTACTTACTTGTTCTTAGAGTGCTGCCGTTTGCTTGGTTTTTAACTGAGTGCTGGTTAAAATAAGAAGAACCAGTAAATTGCCTCTGGCTGTGAAGACACAGCCCCTGGACTCACAGAAGGCAGAAGGAATCACGGCCAAGGCCCTAAAACCGAAGGTTTCGTGCGAAAGGCCTGTTTGGCCAGAGCCCGGGCTGAGGAAGGGAGAGACCTGTCTGCTCACAGCGAGGTGTCCAGCCGGAAGCCCCCATTCTGCTGGAGGAAGAATCTGGAAACACACGAGTGGTCAGGAGATGGCACGGCAGGGAGGTAGAAACAGCAGCGGAGGTTTGCAGGAGTGAGCAGCAGACTTTTAGTCCCACAGCAGAAGAGAGTCAAGGGCAGAGACACAGATCAGGAAAAGTCCTGGTCCCTGGCAGGGCTCCGTTTCCCTCGTCCCCGCGCCATGCCACCCACACAGCATCAGAGTCGGCTCTAAATCGCAGGTGAAGGGAGCATTTCAGCTGCTTCCAGGGCATCGCCCTGTTCTCGTGGTGCCATGCTGGAGCAGACAGACCACGCGGCGACAACAGAAGGAAGCCATCTAAGTCCAGATGTCCCCAGGAGGGCAGAACACACCGGGGTCCACACGGCCGCAGAGGAGAGAGCTAACCGC
>NW_011888924.1:1568838-1570558 GCF_000151845.1 Pteropus vampyrus
GAGTTTTAGTCCTGCAGTATGCCCGCAGAGGCACACCCAAACAGCCCCATATTCTGATCTGACGTCACTTTGAATTTTGCAGGCTTTTATCCTCATTCATTATTCATGTGAATAAAACGCCCAGGAACAGCCTTCAAGTTTCCATTCATCCTGCCCATGATAAATAGCAGCTTCTACAAACATTGGCAGTGGAAAATTAATTGATTCTTCATTTTCGAATTCTGTCCATTGGCCCCGAGGGGCCGAACTGCTAGTTCACGGGCAGGCCAAACGCGTTCGCTGTGCTTACCTGCTTACGAGAGAGAGAGAAATTAATCTATAAGGTTAACACCGAGATAAACATTCCGGAGTTGATAGATGAGTGGAGAGCACTTTTGAAATAGGCCTGTCATTCACGGGTAGCCTTTCTGGGGAAATTACTTTTCGTAATTTTATCAAAAAGCAACAGGAAAAAAAAATTATAATAACTTTCATCGGCAGCAAGAGCCGAAGAGACAAGCACGTCGAGAGCCGCCGGAGGGGCTGCCCCGGTGAGAACACGCGGTCACGTCCATTGCCCCAGCCACTCCGATGTCCTTCCGTTCACGGTGTCACCAGCTCGTCGAGAGTGAGTTCGAGGGTGGTTGAATTAGCAAAGTGGGTGCAGAGCTCCTTGTGAGTTTTTTAAATTTCTTTGGAAATCATTCCTCACGGCAGCGTTGGAGGAGAGATGCTGTAGTCCCGTTGCCCAAATGCCCTAAACGTTAACCTTTTTACCACATTTGCTTTTCTATGCTTTCTCTGCATCCGAGTGCGTGTGGGTGCAGACACACGCATACACGTTTTTGTTTTGTTTTTTTTTCCTGAATCATTTGAGAGTAAGTGGCAGCCGTAATGCCTCTTTACACCTAAAAAAGTCCATGTGTGTTTCCTGAAACTAAGGACATCTCATGGTGCTTTGTTCTTTTCATCATCACCCTGAAAAGTTATGGGCACAGAGGGGCAGCTGTCCAGCTGATGGGGCCACAGGCAGCCTCGGGCGGCATCTAAACAGGTCTCAGGTAGCGAGGAGGGTGATTCTCTTGGCCTTTCAGTGGAACCAGAAGCAGTGATCCTAATTAAAAATGAGATCCTCAACACTCGGGAGGCTTCGCCGACAACATGCGAACACTAATCGGCCTTTGGAGACCAGAGTCTGCTCCATCACGGTGTACTTAGATTTGATTTAAGCCGTTAAACCAGCCTGAGACAGCATCTTCTGCCCGGGGAGAGGCAAGTAGTCTTTCTATTCATTAATAACCACTCTCCCAAATACGTTTCTGCGTGAAAGAGAAATGGGAAGAAATGAGACATTTAAGATGACGATCAACATAAATAAGCAGCTCTCTGGCAAGCCTCAGGGAGCTTCCGTGGTGAGTGACAAGATAAACGCAGACCCTGTGTGCCTCGATTTGTGCGAACCAAGTTCCCATTGTCTGAAGCAGAGGTCCGGGGTAACAGTGGTTACTACAGCAACCTGTCTTGGAAAAGGAGCCTTCAGTGTCTAAAGCTGGCCATCAGCATCAAGACCCAAAGGGAAAAGAAAAAAAAGACCGAAAGGAGTGTGTGTTTTTGCTCCATAGAACACAGTGCAGGATGAGCTTTTCCCCCGTCACACCTCATACACACGCGACTCTGGCACCTGCAAGAATCCACTCACCTAACCTGTGCCTTCCAGCCTGTGTCTGTCAGAAAACCCATC
>NW_011888924.1:1570608-1575490 GCF_000151845.1 Pteropus vampyrus
GAAATTCCTCACGGCAGCGTTGGAGGAGAGATGCTGTAGTCCCGTTGCCCAAATGCCCTAAACATTAACCTTTTTACCACATTTGCTTTTCTATGCTTTCTCTGCATCCGAGTGCGTGTGGGTGCAGACACACGCATACACGTTTTTGTTTTGTTTTTTTTCCTGAATCATTTGAGAGGAAGTGGCAGCCGTAATGCCTCTTTACACCTAAAAAAGTCCATGTGTGTTTCCTGAAACTAAGGACATCTCATGGTGCTTTGTTCTTTTCATCATCACCCTGAAAAGTTATGGGCACAGAGGGGCAGCTGTCCAGCTGATCGGGCCACAGGCAGCCTCGCGCGGCATCTAAACAGGTCTCAGGTAGCGAGGAGGGTGATTCTCTTGGCCTTTCAGTGGAACCAGAAGCAGTGATCCTAATTAAAAATGAGATCCTCAACACTCGGGAGGCTTCGCCGACAACATGCGAATACTAATCGGCCTTTGGAGACCAGAGTCTGCTACATCACGGTGTACTTAGATTTGATTTAAGCCGTTAAACCAGCCTGAGACAGCATCTTCTGCCCGGGGAGAGGCAAGTAGTCTTTCTATTCATTAATAACCACTCTCCCAAATACGTTTCTGCGTGAAAGAGAAATGGGAAGAAATGAGACATTTAAGATGACGATCAACATAAATAAGCAGCTCTCTGGCAAGCCTCAGGGAGCTTCCGTGGTGAGTGACAAGATAAACGCAGACCCTGTGTGCCTCGATTTGTGCGAACCAAGTTCCCATTGTCTGAAGCAGAGGTCCGGGGTAACAGTGGTTACTACAGCAACCTGTCTTGGAAAAGGAGCCTTCAGTGTCTAAAGCTGGCCATCAGCATCAAGACCCAAAGGGAAAAGAAAAAAAAGACCGAAAGGAGTGTGTGTTTTTGCTCCATAGAACACAGTGCAGGATGAGCTTTTCCCCCGTCACACCTCATACACACGCGACTCTGGCACCTGCAAGAATCCACTCACCTAACCTGTGCCTTCCAGCCTGTGTCTGTCAGAAAACCCATCGATAAAACCGCTCTCTCTGGACCAGAACGGTCCCTTTCTAAGGCGACAGGGGAGACAAGTACTATTTAATGTTGTCTGAGAAACCAAAGCCCACCTCCAGTCTCTCGCCACAGGTGGTGTTGGCAGGAGGTGAAGGAGGTCCTAATTCCTTTTTTTAAAATTATTAAGATACTCGCTCTGTGTGGTGAAAGAGACAAGCAGTCGCGAAGGATAGTCAGTGGACAGACACTCTCTCCCCCTCCCCAACTCCCGGCCCCACTGTTCACTGATTTCTGGAACCGTCCAGAGAGCCGCGTGCACATCTGCACAGGCGGGGTCACGCCACACACTCTGTGTTGCACCTTGCATCTCCCACACGCTGGTGCTTCCCTGTCAGCTCCTGTGGGTCTGTGGCGTCCTTTACACGGGCCACTCCGATCTCGAGTTCCGAGGCCAGGCACTGACCGTTTCCCAAATACTCTCCCCTGTCCGTTCTTATCCTCCAGACTTTCTGTACCAAAACGCACTGGCTTCAGTGGTCATCCAGGCCTTCGGTGAGCACATTTCCAGAACCTCGGGTGACTAAATGAGCAAGCTAACCTCACTCTGTAACCCTCAGCGTGTGCTGCGCTTGTGTGGGCCGTGCACGGACCATCCCCTGAGCATGCCGATCCGAGCAAGGGGCAGACGCGCGGGGCCCCGGCTCCCTCGCCCGGTGCTTCCGCGGTGCGGTGCGGAGGTGACCTCCCAGGGGGCCCAGGGCAGAACGTGCCCACACGTTTCTGCCGCTGGTTGTTTAATCAAATCAAGACAGTGCCAAACCACGCGCAGACGCTGGCGGTGTCCTTACTAACACGCTCTGCTGGGACCATGCACAGCGCTCGGTCAGCCCCCTGGAACCGGGCCTGGAAACGTGGCTGACGGTTCCCCCAAGACAGAGCACATCCAGCCGCCTCTGTCGTCACAGAGGCTCCGCCCTCGACCTGCTTCCTTCCTGCTCCCTGTCCCCACGGGCCTTTTCGCTCGGTGTGTCCCACGCTCTCCCTGCTCATGTGGGTTTTGTTTGGATTCGCTTTGTGATGGAGATGTTTTCACGCTACTCACACTCCCCCTAATTCCCATGCCAGCGACCGTGGGTTATACTCTACATGACTGAGACGCCAAGGTAAAGGACAGAATTGAGACCAACACAGGTGTGGCTCACTCTCAGTGGCCTCTCCCAGGTAAGAGTCAGAGCCGAGAAGCCCACCTCCACAGCCAGGCTCTGCCCCACCCCCGCCAGCCCCCCACGGCCGTTACACGGCATGCAAAGGGTCGTAAGCGGCCCGTGTGTCACGTGGGGCTCTGGGCGGGCATCGCTGCCATCCTAAATTCCAGCCAGGCTGTCATCTGTCCGTGCCTTGTCACGTCGTTACCACGCCCGATTTCATGTTATTCATTAATGATTTTTAGCAAATGGGTAGCAATGTCAGAACAAGGACGGAGTTCAGTGCTGAACCCGGAGCTCAGGAAGGGAGGCAGGTTGTCAGCAGCGTTCATTCACGCCTCACGTAGGGCTCGCACGCTGCTCACGGGCCGGGAGCCTGCCGTCGATGCTGGACCTTTGGGTCAGTGTCACTCCTGATCATTTAGAAAGGGTTGCACACACACACTCGTTCCTCCAATCCTCACGACAGCCGTGAAAGGTGGATTTTCACATCGCCATTTCTGCTTTTACAAAGAGGTGCAGTGAGTTCCCCACAACCATACCCTGGGCTTTTGACAGCCCTCATCCGTCTTTCCTTGGGTGTCTACTGTGGCCCTGTAAACACGGACGTCATCGGGTCTCAGCGAACGCCCGCAGAACCGTCCGGGCTCACGTGCTGACCCAGTTAGGTGCGGCCGCCTCTCCCTCTCCATCTTTGCCCCACACCAGTTGTGTGGCGCATTACAAACCAGGTGTCAAAAGCCTCATCTGGTGAAAGGCACAGGTGGCCCTTGGAGCTGCAGACAGTGCATGCTCGGCCAAGGAGTTTCACTCTCAAGTCGTAAATGCTGCCTTTAGCTCCTCTGTGCTGTCAAGTGGCCTACAGCTCTGAGGCCGTGGCCAACCCAAACACACCTGTTGTCACAGACCGTGGTGCAGGCTACCCTTCCAGTGGCCATTGCCACCTCATCCCGAGGAGCGTTGCCATCTGGCCAGCTCGATTTTTCACTCACTCACGTGCTCATTCACACGTTCACAGGTACCACTGGGTGCCCCCTGAGCCTGTCTCTGCCTCCTCTTACTCGCTTTCGGGTCCAGGACGGCACCTGAGGCCACCGGCCCACAAGCTGATGGTTATGAGCAGGGTTGGCTCACAGGTGGTGGGAAGAGTCTTTTTTACCTTAAAAACACAGTAGCTTATGGGAGCCATTGTTTGTCTTTTCTCCCAGGGATCCATCTCAGTAGGTGAATAGTCGTTCACACAACCATCTCAAAAAATAAGTAGATCAAGGTCTTCTCCGATTTCGCGAAGAGTTGCGGTGGGTTCATTTTTAAAGCATTAAGAGACCCTCCATGGTGGAAAAATTAGTGGTTTCTCACAGGACTGAACCTGTGGTGAGAACAGCCGGGTCCCTTCACCGCCCGCCGCCCCTTGTCGGGGAAAAGCGACTTCTCGGCATGGTTTCCCTCGGCATAAACCCCTTCCGTGTCCTGGACCTTGTGCGCGTCGCAGGCCCAGCCTCCAGCTCGTCCAGGCTTCCGTCCCGCCCTCTCTGAGACGCACTCGGAGACTCCGTTCTTGCCCTTTGCCCCCCACCCGTCCCAGCCTCCCGTCCCTTGGCCTGCGGGAACAGGTTTAAGAAAGGCCTTCGTCTGCTAACGCGCGATTTCTCTCTCTTTGGGATCAGGGAAAGTCCAACGAGATTTAGAGGGAGGAAGAGGAGGAAGGGGCGTCTGGTGGGGGGCGGCCTTCCCACTGTGTGTGCTGCCACTGAGCCGCGCCTGCCTGGGCTGGTCCCCGCCACTGCCCCTTAGCGCAGCCTTCGGGGCGGTCCTAGCGGGAGGCTTTAGCAGTGAGGGCTTCCGCCCCGTGTGGCACAGTCCCTGGCTGCCCAAGCCACGGCCGCCCTCAGGATTAACCCTCCTCTGGACAGCAGCTTTCGAATTCGATGTCCTGGACCATCCGTCTCCGTCCCCAGGCTTCTCAGTGTTGACATTTCCATGGTCCCCTTTTTGATCTTAGAAACTTTTTCTAGTTGGCTTTTTTGGTTTGGTTTTCTTTGGGGAGGTGTTTTCTGTTTGTTTGTTCGTTTTTACTTTCCTGTGGCAATTAAGCCATGCTTTCTGGAACTTCCCATTGGAAGACGATCCGTGAGTGCCCTCAAGACGCTACTCCTGCAAACGCCTTTTCTGTGCGGTCTCTTCCCAGAACAGCTGGACAGATGTAGAGCTGGACAGACAGTTCTCCAGCCAGGAGAGGGACGTCTCACCTTGGCCTGCCTTCCTCTTCCTTTCAGAGACCACCTTCTTTTATATTTTTCCTGGAATTCCTTCTTGTTCATCCTCTCTTGGTTAGTGAACTGTAAAAGAAATGCCAATGACCTCTTGTTAAGGGAGCACATATGCCAGGCCCCGGGAGCACCCACAGTCGAGTCACTTGAATGGGTTTTGATTAATTGGGTTCCCAAAGGACGTTCTCAAAGCCAAATCCACCGAGGCCGTGACGCGCGCCGACAGGACGTTCACCTTGGGCCTCTGCAGCTCCTTCGTTCCCTGCCGTCACGTACGGCTGTTCCTGCCTGAGCTCCTCATTCGGCCTCACCCTGACCTTAGGACCAACTCAGCCTTGCGTTACCGTTTTTGGTATATCCCAGGTTTCTCAACAGTAGTGCAGGTG
>NW_011888924.1:1575540-1580248 GCF_000151845.1 Pteropus vampyrus
CTGAGACGCACTCGGAGACTCCGTTCTTGCCCTTTGCCCCCCACCCGTCCCAGCCTCCCGTCCCTTGGCCTGCGGGAACAGGTTTAAGAAAGGCCTTCGTCTGCTAACGCGCGATTTCTCTCTCTTTGGGATCAGGGAAAGTCCAACGAGATTTAGAGGGAGGAAGAGGAGGAAGGGGCGTCCGGTGGGGGGCGGCCTTCCCACTGTGTGTGCTGCCACTGAGCCGCGCCTGCCTGGGCTGGTCCCCGCCACTGCCCCTTAGCGCAGCCTTCGGGGCGGTCCTAGCGGGAGGCTTTAGCAGTGAGGGCTTCCGCCCCGTGTGGCACAGTCCCTGGCTGCCCAAGCCACGGCCGCCCTCAGGATTAACCCTCCTCTGGACAGCAGCTTTCGAATTCGATGTCCTGGACCATCCGTCTCCGTCCCCAGGCTTCTCAGTGTTGACATTTCCATGGTCCCCTTTTTGATCTTAGAAACTTTTTCTAGTTGGCTTTTTTGGTTTGGTTTTCTTTGGGGAGGTGTTTTCTGTTTGTTTGTTCGTTTTTACTTTCCTGTGGCAATTAAGCCATGCTTTCTGGAACTTCCCATTGGAAGACGATCCGTGAGTGCCCTCAAGACGCTACTCCTGCAAACGCCTTTTCTGTGCGGTCTCTTCCCAGAACAGCTGGACAGATGTAGAGCTGGACAGACAGTTCTCCAGCCAGGAGAGGGACGTCTCACCTTGGCCTGCCTTCCTCTTCCTTTCAGAGACCACCTTCTTTTATATTTTTCCTGGAATTCCTTCTTGTTCATCCTCTCTTGGTTAGTGAACTGTAAAAGAAATGCCAATGACCTCTTGTTAAGGGAGCACATATGCCAGGCCCCGGGAGCACCCACAGTCGAGTCACTTGAATGGGTTTTGATTAATTGGGTTCCCAAAGGACGTTCTCAAAGCCAAATCCACCGAGGCCGTGACGCGCGCCGACAGGACGTTCACCTTGGGCCTCTGCAGCTCCTTCGTTCCCTGCCGTCACGTACGGCTGTTCCTGCCTGAGCTCCTCATTCGGCCTCACCCTGACCTTAGGACCAACTCAGCCTTGCGTTACCGTTTTTGGTATATCCCAGGTTTCTCAACAGTAGTGCAGGTGACATTTTGGACCAACCGTTCTTTGTCGTTGGGGGCGGTCCTGTGCACTGACCTCTACAGCATCCCTGACCTCTACCCACTGGATGCCAGTCACAACCCCTGCCCAAGTCACGGCAGCCAGAAACAAATGCAGATGTTGGCAGATGTCCCCGAGGACGGGGCGCGTGCAGACTCACCCCTGGTGGAGCATCACCAGCATCTCCAGCAGAGGGCTGTTTCGTTAGCTGTTTTCATTGTCACAGCAGTGTCTGCACGTGGTGCTCCACGCGGGGTGGTCCCGGCTGGCTGGTTGGTCGGTTGGTTGGTTGGTTGAAATGACGAATCCAGTGCTGGTTCTCGATTCATTCCTGGGAAGAAACGTTGTGCCCTTCTTCCTTAAGGAGGCTTTTCAGTGGTTCAGAGCGGCCTGCGCATGTGGGACGGGGCGGGGGGCGATGCCGACTGCAGACCCCGCCTCCGCTGACGCTGTGCTCCTCCGAGGAAAAGCCCCTTTGGGAACGGGGGGCAGGACCCGCGTAATGAGCAGGACAGGTAGTATGGCCTCCGCAGAAGGGCCCCGAACCATCCCCTCCACCCCGTCCTGCCTACCCCCGCCCCTCGCGTGTCCACCCACCGGTCCCTGGTCTGAACCTCCTCCGGTTAAGAGCAGGTGGCAACTTATGGCAATGAAAACAACCCAGAAAGGAAAGCTGCCTATTAGGAAGACCTTACTCTGAATTTACGGCACGCCTTCCACCACGACGGGCACCTAGGCGGTTATCAGTGACCCCTGCTTCGCTGTTGAGAGGAGGGTGGAAAAAGCATAATGGAACTAGGTTCTCAAGGAAACCTTCTAGAAGGTGGGGAAGAGATGTGGGAAAGGGGGTGAGAAAGGACGGCCCCCGAGGCCAGACTGGCCTTACAAAAATCACCGCAGGGGTGTGGCGCTCCCACCATCAGCCGAGTCGTGTGCCGAACGCCGTACATTTAACCTCCAGAGCGGCCAGGTGTGCTCCCGTTTTACAGGTGGGGGAATGGGATGGACCCCACTTCGTAGTTGACCTAGAGCCATCCTCCGAAAGATCCAGGGATGCCCGGCTAGTTTAAAATGTCCGTTAACTCAGAGTTAATTCACGTCGCCCTGTGGCGTCCGCAGGTAGAAGGGTGAGCATTCGTGACGTGTGGAGTATTATGATTTGCATCACCAGCGCACCTCCCGACTCCCCCTGTCTCGGAGTCCCCCGGGGATCCTGGGGGCGTCGACACGCCACAGCCCTTCGGGGTGGCTGAGAAAGTGAGGATAGCCTTTTCCCCTCTGTGGGGTCAGGCTGCCGGCAGCGTCGTGTAAGCTGCTGTGTTTCTCAGAGCCTCTAACAGGGCAGCTCTGCCCTGCAGCCCCGTCTGCGTTGAGTGCCCGGCTGGACCTGCAGGAGAGAACTACCCAAGACAGTCAGCGGGCTTGGCGGTGCCTCCTCCGGCACCAGGACAAACTGCCAGCCTGAGGCTACCCTGCTAATGAACTCCCGTGTCCACCCGTCTGCCCGCTGACCAGATATATCTAGACATGCTGAAGTCCAGCCGGGCCCCAGGGTGAATGTCCCAACCTTGCCACCATACCTACCCCGGTGCCGGTTAAAGGTGAATTTAGGAGACGAGGCTTTTAGAACATCCCCTTGTTGGAAGAGAAGAATAATCTGAGCCTCGCAGTTCAGGGCCGTCCGCCTGCATTCCCACCCGGCATCCTCGCCTTCCGCCGTGGAACCGTGACCGATGGTCCCGTGCGTGTGGCATCCATGCTCATAGCCCCGCTTGCTCTGTGACACGGAAAAGAAATAGAAGAGGCAGTGCCCTCGCGATGCCCTGACTGTCAGCAGTGCATTTCCACCTAGGGTTTCAGACTGGGGTATTTGAATGAAGATTTACAACCCAGTGAGTCTCCATTGTCGTTCGCTGTGCTTGGCTTTTGAATCCAGTAGGCCTGCAAGTCCTCCAGAATCCTCCCGCCTAACCAGCCCCGCCCCCCCGTCCCGGGCCACCCTCCGCCCTGCCGAGCGCTCTGGGACAGCTGCTTCCCTGTTTCCTGCCCCTTACTGACCTAACTTCCTGTTCTTTTTTCTCCACAGTGCGGCAAAGGAGCAGAAAACTTTGACAAGTTCTTCACACGAGGGCAGCCTGTCTTAACACCTCCCGACCAGCTGGTCATTGCTAACATAGACCAGTCTGATTTCGAAGGGTTCTCGTACGTCAACCCCCAGTTCGTGCACCCCATCTTACAGAGCGCAGTATGAAACTCACCAACCAGAACAAACGCCTCCCCAGCCCCCAGCACCCTGCCCCACCGCCCTTCCCCCACCCCCCAGCAGCGAAAAATGATTCTTAACCCTAAAATTTTAAGGCCACAGCCTTGTTCCTTGTTCCAGATGGAGGCCTGAAAATTGTAGGGTTATTTGTCCGAATGCGACCAACTGTTCAGGGTCTCTCTCTTACAACCAAGAACATTATCTTAGTGGAAGATGATAATGTACAGTGTCCAGTTTAATCATGTAGAAGTCACCTCTGGCTGTAGATCAAGCCTTCCTAGAAAGTAAACAGACTCTTGCCCCCTTTTTGGTACGATTTGATATATTTTCCATATCCTCTGGCTGTCGGATTTTCACCATCAGGATCCCCCCACCAGAGATGTGGAAATGAACTTGCCCCCCCCCCAGCGCAGCGGGCTGGACACCCCTCCACCCAAGGCGCCCAGAGAGTGAGCAGGGCGGGGTCGGGGGTGGGCATCTGTGTCGCTTCTGTCCTCTGCCTCAGCGGACACCGTTCCTAAACCCCGAGGGGCCTGGGCGCCGTTTGCAAGCTCCCTGTTCCCAGACGTTGACAGTCATACCCCATCATCATCCGGTGGTTACCACTTTAGAAAAAGAGAGAAAGAAAACCTCAGATGAGGGTTCGGTGAATCTGTCATGTTGTACCCTACTCGGCTGATTACCTGTCTTGATACTTGCATTTCTTTTTTTAAGAGGCCAAATCTTCTAAGGACTTTGCTAAATGAGCACATGAAATCGTTTCAAATCAAGGAGAAACCAGGGCATACGTTCGTCCACTGTAATCTCTGGGAGATTATTCTGTGACCCGGGGTGCCATCAGCAATCATGGCGCTACTCGCCAGCGTTGTTAGCCAACCCCCTCCCCCACGTGCGGATATTTTGCTACCTACTTCCCGAGAAGCTGAAGTGTGCGCCCCACCCCCTTTTGTACTTATTTATTTAATAGGCCGCAATGTCGTTTATGAGAGTACGGTGTACAGTAACTTAAAGCGTTGACGCTAGCTAGCAGCAGTCCCCACTGATGGAGTTCCCTCCCAGCTCTGGCCCTTGACATCCCCTTTGGGATGAAAACCGGTATGGTTTTGGTTCCCACTTCTAGTTCATGTTGAATGACACACCTGGACCTGTAGAATCAGGAAACCTGGATACATATCAGCTCAAAGATGTTTTACTGCGAGAAGGATTTTCATATGTTTTGCAAATGCATCATGCAATGAATTTTGCATGTTTATAATAAACCTGAATAACAAGTGAATCTATATTATTGATATAATCGTATCAAGTA
>NW_011888924.1:1584778-1587701 GCF_000151845.1 Pteropus vampyrus
ACACATTTACTTTCATCCCCATGACCTGTACAAGTTAAGGCAGAATCACTGTTTTTTCTTATAAGGCTTTCTCATTAGGAATTTCGGTAGGAAGTCAGAGGGTTGAGAGCTCTCTGGAAGCGTGACCTGAGATGGTTGGTTGAAAGTTTACGAAAGACCAAGATTCATGCAAACCAGCAAATGACTGTGGAGCACCTCGCGGAGCCATCAGGTCATTAGCAGAGCACGGTGACTTGCTGGAGTGGGCGTGCAGACCCCGAGAGAAGCCACCTACTGACATTCTGAGAAGGAAGAGGTCAGCAGAGGCAGAAGTGGGTAAGGAATTTAGCAAAGAGCAGGGTTCGAGTGTGTCGGGAAGGAGGCTTGCAGTAGGAGGAAGCCAGGAGGGAGGGGCAGGGAAGGGCATCCTAGCAAGGAAGCCTCCTGCCATTTCCAGCGGCTTGCCATTGGAGGTTTTTGGTGCAGGCGAAAATCACCGACTGCTGGTCCTTGAGAGTGAGTGTGTTGCCAGGGATACAGCCTAGTCCTCAGAAAACATCTCCCAAATGCCAGCAGCATCCTCACCAACTGCTAGAAGCCCCCTTCCCTCCCTATGTAGAGGCAGCTCAAAGCGCTCTGGGCTGAGCCAAACCATCCGAGTGCCCCGGAAGCCAGGAGATTCCCACCCATTTTCTTCTGCAGCTTTCCGCTGAGCGTTATGACAGCCCGGGCTGGATGGAGAAGTAGCAAAACCAAGCAGCCCTGCAGTTCCCACCTGACTCCACTCAGCAAGGGAAATTTGAGAGTTTTGTCTGTGCTGAAGAGGGGGCAGGGGAAGTGAGAGGCTTAGGTTTTTAAAAAGCCTCACAAAGGCTACACCACCTGATCGTCATTTTCTCACTTTGCTCTTATGGAGTCACCTGTTTCTTGTGTGTGCATCACACCATTTCCTGTTTCTTTAAACGCAGCAAGGGCAGGAGTGCCTGCTACCCCACAATCACGATCATGAAATGGACACTGGGCCAGGGACCCAAAGAGTGATGACCATGAGGGTCACAGGAACAGCGAAGGCACGACAGAGGGAAGGAGAGGCACACTCTGGGTATTCGTGGCTACATACTAGTTTGACAAGGAGTTTTGGGGAATATCTTTAAAACATTGTCCTCGAGTTGCTGGCCTCCTTTTAATGAAAGATAGCAGACCTTAAACATTTCTGTCATTTCTCATTTGGGCCGATGCCGCAAATCTAGGGGATGCTACATATTTCTGTCAGAAGAGGCAGAAAGTGGGGAAAGGTTGCCTGAGTTATTCATGCCTGAAGGCAGTCACCCGGAAATGGTGTCAGCCACGATTCTGTTCGTTCTGTAATGTCAGGGACTATGTAGGGGAGCTTCAAAGTGAATGTCCAGGATCCCTGCGCCTCTGATCTGTGTGATCAGGTGTCAGTTCATAGCCGTGCAGGTCAAACTCAGCCATCAGACAGCCTTACAAATGACCCTCCACTAAGGCCCACACCTTCCAAAGACTTCTTTTTAAACCTTAAGGAAGAAATGAATTTGTTAATCACAATAGAACAACTGGATATACTGGGCTATTTGTACTTTTTTATAGAGAACTTTAATAATCCTTTTAAAATGAGTTTTTAAAATAAAACTTCTGATAATTTGATAAGATCCCCATCGCGGGGAGCCTGCAGGAGGCCTGGGCAGGGGCCAGCTGGAGCCCCCCTGACCTGCACTCCCACTGCAGGACTTTGCCCTGCTGGTGGGGTCCGGAGTCCTCATCGGAATGACCAGAAGTTCAGGGGGAAGTTCAAGGGGCAGACAGGCACCCTCCGTATTTTCAATAGACGCTGGGGACAACCGTCTAAGGTCTAGAAATGTTCAGACTGTAGGAAAGGTGGCTTTATTGTCCCCCCTTCCAAATGCAGCCCAGGACAGCATTCTCGGGAGTCCCTGTGGCCCTTTTATCTGCTCGGCGAGGCTCTGTGACCCCCTCTGGTGTGGGAGGGGGTGGGCACATCCTCAGCTCTATCTTCAGTCCCCGGAGGGTACCTATGTCTCTCACACTCAGTGAAAATTCAGAGATGCCCTACAAAGATTTTGCCCACCGGGCAGTTCAGAAACACGTTACTCTCCCCAAGAAAGAAGAGGCAACAGCAAGCATGCCCGCTGGCGCCTGTTCCAGAGTTCATCTCTTATGTGAGTAGACAGAATCCTACTTTTCAGAAAATAAGTATCGCGTCCACTTTATAAGAACCTCTTTTTCTAAAATAAGACGAAAGGGTGGCTTCGCATTTTCTGATTAAACAACTGTGTCTTTGTCTCCTCTGCTTTAGGAGTATTTATTCCTGTGATTGTTCGTAGATTTTTTGTTGATACTCTTCCTGGAAGAATGTGATTCTTTTCTCGAGGGAATTAATGGACTGTTCAAAAATCATACATGAAGGCAGTTATTCTTTTAAGTCTAAATGGTCTAATAATTCACCTCATAGCCCTTCTATTAGGGTCTTTCAGAATAACTTTTATAGATGGTCAGAAACATTTGAAACCATTGCTTTTGCTACATGATGTTTTGTGTGTGTGTGTGGAGGGCATGCCTTGTTTAAATCATTCATTGAAAAACATGGTGTAAGACCCCTGATATGTGTGAAGGAGGGAGGAGAAGAGATGGAGGCTGAGGTTTTTCATTCTGTGTCAGTACTTACTGACAAAACGCGGAGGCCATTCAGCTGTCAAATGACATGTGGTTTATAGGGGGCAAGATGAATGTATAAATTACTGCATATTGCTTTCCTCAGTCCGTATGACCTCTAATCTTTGTTTGCATGATATGCTTTGTTAGATACATTAATTGTGTATGAATAAATATAACGATCATTCCTTAGTGTACTTGGTCTCATTTGCATTCCTCATAGCATCTGGACACGCGTTGCACACACATT
>NW_011888924.1:1589371-1592709 GCF_000151845.1 Pteropus vampyrus
TGTCACCTGCCCCCAGTCCAGCTCTGCCAGGCAACAAGTCAATGGCCCCCGGAGCATGGGCGCTAAGAGATAGCCCCGAGCTGGGCTGAGCACCAGTGGGGCCCGCCCCACGCAGCAGCACAGAGTCTGACACGTGCTGGAATTCCAGCCCGAGTCACTGTGGCCGGTAGAGGTTCCCAATGGATCTATCTCTGCCCTGAAATTTGGGAAGTGCCACTTGGTTGTGGGGGGAGGGACAAGGGAGTCTTTGTTTATTAAGCTGGGAGCTCCCTGAGGGGCGGTCCCACGGCTGGGGACACAGGAACACAGGGCCGGGCGGGGGTGGCACTTTAGCCGGCCGCAGAACCCTGGCTTCAGCAAGAGCTGCAGAAAGGTCCTCCTCCTGCACATCTGTCTCCCCACACGCTTGCACCCTCCCCCTCAACCCCAGTCCTTGTCCTGGCCTCACCCCGACTCCCCTGGGAGTCCCCTAACTGGTCTACCACCTGTTCTGAGCCTCTCAAGTCCGCCCCCTCCCTGCAGCCAGAGTGCAGCTCAATCCGCCACGTCTCTTGAAACACTCCACAGACCTCTCCTTGACCTTGGAAAGGACCAGAGACGTTAACACGGCTCCGAAGCCCTGTGCAAACTCTCCCCACCTCTGGCATCATCTGGCCCCATCCGGGCCCACATTCTCCTGACTCTCTGGCCTTCCTTCAATTCCTCCAATGTGCAGTGACTTTTCCAACCCCAGGGCCTTTGCACCTGCTGTGCCCACTGCCTGAAGCATCCTTCTCCAAACCTTGTGAATCCAGCTGACTCTACACATCTCTGAGTTGTTAACTCTTAGAGAAATCGTCTCCCTCCTCCCCGACCAGCTCACCCTCCTCTCACCCCCTCACACATTTGCTTGGTACCCACCTCCCTTCTTTGCGGTTGTCACTTCACATTTGTTCGTGGGGATAGTTGATTGCCTCCCTTGGCAGTTTGCTTCTTGAAATCAGGTACCATGCTGGCTTGTGTCTGCAATTACCCTTCCAGGGTGGGATAGCGGGCAACCCAGAGTGGAAGTTCAAAGACAGCCCTCACCGTCCCATGTCCACCTCTGCCCGCTTATGTCCGGTCCATCTTCAAGTCCTGTCGTGTCTTCTCTAAAGCCATGATTCTCAACTGGGGGTGACGTCACCCCCCAGGGGACTTTAGGCAATGTCTGGAGACATTTTTTTGTTTGTTTGTCACAACCGGAGAGAGATGCTACTGGCATCTACTAGGTAAATGCCAAAGGTTGGGGCATCCTACAACACAGAAGGCAGCCCCCACAACGGAGAATGCTCCAGCCCAAACGTCAGGGTGCCGCTGTGGAAAGACATTCTAAAGCATGCTCCACGCCCTACCACTCTGCTCCACGTCCACTGTTCCCTCTGCCTGTCACCAGGAGGTCACCTCGGATTCCCCATGGCCTCCTCTGCACAGCAGCCAGCATAACCTTGTCTGAGCAGGTCCCTCCCCTACTTAAAGCCTTCCAATGGCTCCCTATCACCCTCAGAAGAAAACTCACACTTGCCCACAGCCTGCCAGCCTCACACACTCTGACCTGAGACACACTGGCTTAATGGTTAGGAGGTGAGCTCAGAAAGTGCTGACTGGTAATTCACTCATGCGTGTGTGTGCCCTTTCCCATCAGAAGGTAAGCTCCTCGTGAGGAGTGAGTTTGTCCATCCTGTTCTCTGCAGGAGCCCAGCCCCTAGAGCAGTGCTTGGCACACAGTAGGGACCCAGAAGAATGTTTATTGAATGAGTCAATGAATGCATGGATCTCAGAAATTCTCTAAATCAAGCAAAGCGTTACCCAAACCATTACCGTGTCATCGTCTGTGCCCTCAAGGTATTTCACAAACTAATTAAGGAGACCAGATGTAGACACAAGAATTAAATAAAGATCAGTTCTCAAAAACTTCTCACGAGCCCATGAAACCTAGGTTCTCAATCTCTGTCTAATGGCACAGCATCTAAAGGCAATGGCTGCCTACAGTTACACTCGAGTGACTATTTAAAGCCCTGAGCTTTTTCACCAGCTTTCGGTGTGCTCTGGGGGTAAAATTATGGTTCAGCTAAAACGCTGACACACGTGGGCACAGGCGAAGGTCATCTATTTCCACATCGTGTCCCCAGCTGAGAGCTCACATCGCTGGAGCAGGGCCCTGACTGCAGGGAGCGTGCAAGAAGTGCTTTTGGCTCCGAGAAAGCAGAACTGGATGTCTCCCCAAGATTCTTCTTTTTAAAAAGCTAATTCAATAAATATATTGCAGAGAGAGGCCTATTCTGGGCACGAAAGGGGAAAGTACAATATAGTTCTAAGGAAATGAGAGAGCTAGCAGTGGGCTCAAGGACTCAACAGGCACTGGGGAAAATGGCAACGAATAAAACTATAACGTAAATCATAACCCCCCCCCCACACACACACACACACACAGGACCAAAAGCGTGCCAAGCACTCTTCCGGTTACTTTACGTTCATTTATTTAAAGCCCACAGTGACCAGGCGAGGAAGGTCTTCTTTACCGTGCCCATTTGACAGAAGAGGAAAGGCAAGTCCAGGGAGGTCAGATAACAATTTCTAGGGAAACGACACGGGACAAACCGAGCCAACTGGAGGAGCCGAGGGGTGAGCCAAGCCAGGGGACCTTCTTGGAGGAAGAGGCAGGGAGGCTGCAGTCCGACGGAGGAAGGGGTGGAGAGGGGAAAGGGGAGGTGCCAACAAGCGGAAATCAGCAAACCGGCAGTAGGGGGCGCGCTGACTCTCATCCAGAGCCGCTGTGTGATTTCACCGATACCATCTCGTCTAAGCCTTGCGGCACCTCCGGGGAAGAGAAGTCAGTGTTCACATCTTATAGGTGGGGAAACTGAGGCCCAAGTTAATTAACCGGCTTCCGGTTACATAACTCTCAAGCAGCACAGCGAGGCTGGGCACCAGGTGTCTCTGATCTTTCTGGCTTTGCTGTGCTCTCGAGAGCAAAGAGGCGGCCTGCGCGGAGGGACGCGGGACCATCCTGTGTGGTGTGGGGGTGGGGGGTTCCCCTTTATGGCTTCCTTCAAAGCGTACCCCATCTCTCAGGCAACGCTGATGCCTACGAGACTAGCTGCCCTTCTGTAACTGTTTCCGGAAGCCTTTCTCCCACCTTTTTTTTATTTTATTTTTTTATTTTTTTGAGCTGTCTAGATGTGGGTGGACAGAGAAAAATAGCACTCAATTCTCAGAACATAGCAGATACCTTTGCAGCCACCCCCACCTGGCTGACTCACACCTGGAAAAGCCCGGAGGAAGGAGCAAGTGGCAGGCAAAGCTGACTGGCCGGGGGG
>NW_011888924.1:1593113-1595142 GCF_000151845.1 Pteropus vampyrus
CACCAGCGTCAGATAATCACTGTCATGCGTGATAACTTGCTCACTTCATTAAAGTTTATTAATTATTTTGTTACCTTTTCATGAAGGGCCAGTGAAACCCTCTTAGCAAACTCCATGGGGACTTGAAGATGGGTATGGGAAGCAGGGCTCACAAACATTGATGTACACGTGCTTTAAACATGTTATTGTAACGTAAATCCTATACACTCATAACCAGACAGGAATGATGAGGACTTCTCTCGGAATGAGGTGTCTCTCTTTTTGTATAAACTATACCCAGACCCTGACTTAAAATTTCCAACATGAGTTTATTTGAAGAGGAGCAAAATATTCACAAAAGCGACTTGAACGCAAAGTCCTTCCAGATTTTTGCAGAGTTTTCTAGTCTTTTGGAGTTGCCTTGCTCACAACCAGCTCTACGGCCATTTTTAAAAACTCAACTTTATCATCTTTCTTAATCTATTTTGTGTTCATTGAAACACCTCTGTTCTTCATAGTTGTATTTTATCAGTTTATGTGGCATTTGCTTAATTAAGTCACTTAATTACAAAACAATATAGCCGGCATCAAAAGTTTGGGGATTGAATTAGCTGACTTGTGGTAAATTACAGTGGGAATAAAAGTGCAGAGATATAAGAAAATAGGAATTCAAGGGAAATAAGATATTCGGCATGCCATGGGAAATATTTAGTGTTTTATAGGGAAAATAATGTCGGTTAATTCAGTAGGTCATTTCACTGGACATCAAACAAGAGTCTACTACAAAACATGCATCATTCCACATCATTATGTTTCAGGGCTGCATAATATTCCATTCTGTATTGTATGCATTCTAATTCATCTTTACACATCACTTACTTTTTTCCTAACATTTGGGTGATTCTCTATTTTTCATTATCATAAACATCATTGTGATGAATATTCTAATTTTTATATCTTCACTGCTTGATAAATTATTTCATGTATTTATTCATTCAAAATACTACCCTTACTTGGTGCCATGTACTATTCTAGGTGTAGGGGACATAGTAATAAACCAAATCAACAAAAATCCCAACTCGTATGGATTATATTCTTGTGGGAGGTTTCCATGTCCTTAAGACCAATTCCCAAAAACTGGATTCTTGGTCAATAGCTATGAAACCTTTTAGGGCTTTTGATATATATCGTCAAAATGCACTAAGAAATAAAGGAAACCTTTGATTCTGATTTTTACCCAACTGAGTCATTTCAAAGTTTCATACACACGCATACATACGCCCTGCATAGTTGCACAAAGAGTTAATAGTTACCATGTGTATTAGTTATTTATTGCTGTGTAACAAATTACTCCAAAACATAGCAACTAAAAACAACAAAGTTTTATTATCTCACAGTTTCTGTGGGTCAGGAATTTGGTAGTGACTTCGCTGAATGGACTGGCTCAGGATCTCTTGTGAGGTTGTAGCAAACACTTGTAGCCCAGAGCAGCAGTCAGCTGAAGGCTTGACTGGGGCTGGGGCATCTGCTTTGAGGAGACTCATGGCTATTGACAAGAGGCGGCCTCGGTTCCTCACCCCTTGGACCGCTCCTTGGGCTGCCGGAATGTCCTCACAACGTGGCAGCTGGCTTTCCCCAAACAATCGAAGAAATAGCAAGGAAGAAGCAATGCCTTTCACAATCCACTCTTGGCAGTCACGCATCATGGCAAATTCTACCATTTTCTATTTGTTAGAAGCAAGTCCCAACCCATAATCGAGGTGAGAGGAACTAAGCTCTAACCTTGCATTTGGGGACTAACCTTGCATTTGGGGACATATTTCAAAACTATAGAAAAGCAAGAAACTACCTTGGTTGCGCTTTTGATGAAATAATACCCTTCTCCAAAAATGCATTTCAATGTCTTACTAATTACTCCGTATCTTTTCCTAGAGACAAACCGTGATAACATTGTAGCATATTTCCTTCCTCCTGTGCATATCATCTTACACTGCAAGGAAGATTATGTATATAATACAATTCTGAGCCCTGCTTTTTCAAGCAATGTTAC
>NW_011888924.1:1596357-1603516 GCF_000151845.1 Pteropus vampyrus
TGAAATAATACCCTTCTCCAAAAATGCATTTCAATGTCTTACTAATTACTCCGTATCTTTTCCTAGAGACAAACCGTGATAACATTGTAGCATATTTCCTTCCTCCTGTGCATATCATCTTACACTGCAAGGAAGATTATGTATATAATACAATTCTGAGCCCTGCTTTTTCAAGCAATGTTACAGCATATGTTTTTCTTCAAGTCATTCGGAACTCTTTGTACTGATGTATTTAAAATGCCTACTACTTTCCATTATACAGATCATCATAATTACTTTTTACTAATTCCTCTATTATTGGACTTTTAGGTTGTTTCTAGTTTTTAAATTATTTTTAAAAACTCGATGATAAACAACTTTATTCCTAGAATTCTGACTGTATTTTGGATCATTTTGCAGTTGGATTCCTAGAAATAAGAAGACTGAACATTTTTGTGACCCTGAGTATTTCTTTTTGTTTTGCCTCTTGAAGCCCTATTTTCCGAGGTGACATTTTCCTGTTCTTGGATCAACTAGTAACTCATGTTTCTTTACAATCAATATCAGTGCTGTTCTTGGTTGGTTTATTGTCAAGTGCCTGCCTGCCCGCTTTCCTTCCTTCCTTCCTTCCTTCCTTCCTTCCTTCCTTCCTTCCTTCCTTCCTTCCCCCCTTCCTTCCTTCCTTTATTTATTCCTTCCTTCCTTCATTTCTTCCTTCCTTTCTTCCTTCTTTCCTTCATTCATTCATTCAGCATGTATTTATGTGAGCACTATATCAGGTGCCAAGGCCGGACTATGTTTTAGGGATGCAATGATTATCAGAGCTGATCATTTAGAGAAATTTTGACTTTTGCCTCTTTCCTCAGGATTTGGAGTGGCTTACAAGTAAAACACTTTAGATGAATAATAAAATAAAAATAGATGGTCGGGACCAAAAACAATAAAAACGTAAACATATTTCCCACGGGAGGTAACAAAATTACTGTCATCAATCCTTGAATTGGGCTCTGAATCTCCTAGCAGCCCCCCAAACTGCGATCAATTATAAGATTCTCATAACTAGAAAAAAAAAAAAAAGCATATGTGTTCCTCTGGGAACAAAAGCCTGTCTTAGCACTGAATTTCAGAAGAAATTTCTTGGATATGATTTTATTATATAAAAGAGAGACAGAGCGATATAAGAAATGATGTCCTCAACAACATTTTGGGCGTTTTAAAACAATAAACGCAGGAACAGATTTCACATGGCCTTTCTTTAGTGATCTTTATCAAGTTAGGGGCATAATATTGAAATGCAACTTCATGAAGGTGACCGGGTGAAAAACTAAACCCAAGTCCCCAGGTAAGGAGCTAATTATGTGGTCCAAAGTGGCTCAAGAAAATAATTTAGAATTCCTGGAGGAAAGAAAACAATGAGATACCATGTTCTACCTATCACCTTGGCAAAGATTAAAACGCTTTTGGCAAGAGTTGGGGAAGCCAGCCCTCTCATATGCGGAGGCTGGTACCATCTTTCTAAAGGGCAACTCGGCACAAAGCAACAAGAGTCTTAAAAATGTGTTCATACACAGCAAGTCCGATGTGGGGGATTTTTTTCTAAAGAATGACCAAAAATGCATACAGAGACTTCTGTACTAAGAGCTGGTTCCGCTCAGGCTCCTTGGTTTGTAATATACACAGATGGACCCGCTTGGGGGCTGAAAATCTCTGGACCGAGGCAGCCTTGGGAGCTAAATTTTTTTCTGTCAGTCATGTTAGCATCTCACGTTCTTTTTTGTTTTAAACTTTTTATTTTGTAATAATTTAAGAGTCACAGAATTTGTAAAAATAGTACAGAGCATGCTCATGTACCCATTGCTCAGCTTTCCTTAATGATAATGTCTTACATAACCATAGTACATTATCAAAATCAGGACATTGACCTAGGGAAATACTATTAACTAAACTACAGACCTTATTCAGATCTCCCCAGGTTTGGCATGCCGTGTGTGTGTGTGTGTGTGTGTGCGTGCGTGTGTGTGTGTGTGTGTTGCTATGAACTTCTACCATAGGTATAGAGTCGTGTAACCGCCATCATATTCAGGGTTGAGAACTGTTCTATCCAGAAAGAACTCGCTGTCCTATTCCTTTATAGTCACACCCACCATCACCACGGCCCCTGGCAACCGCTGATCCCCCCGCCGCTCCAATTTCGTCATTTCATGAGTGTGATTAAATGGAAGCGCAGGGGGTGCCACACGCTGAGTGTGCTTCTGATTCCCCGGCTCGTCTGTTTTCTCAAAACTTCGACTGACCACACTGCCTCCTGGCCCTCCTCAGCCTAGGTGGGTGTCTCTTGGTCTTGCCCCAAGACAGGGACTCCAATGCCCATGTCATTGGTCACTAGCAAGCTTGCGAATTAGGGGGTCAAGTTCCCACTTCTGGTCCCGTCACTGGTGGCCAAGAAAAGTGGCCATTTGACACAAAACATGTTACCTCGATCCAAACCATCATCAAAGAGATGAGCGAAGGAAGGGTTCCTCCACGGAGGGGCTGGGGCTGGGCAGGGGCTTTAAGTGGTGTGTCAACCTCACAGTTCACTGCAACATTCCTAAATGTCCATGGCCTAGCTAATAGTCACTCCTGCGTTCTCCTTGGCTAACAACCCCTATCTGAGCCTGATTTGGGGGTAACCATTGCTCCCAGGGCCCTCTAGACCCCCAACAGATGGACGTTCACCAGCATAAGCCAATCATTAGAACTCCATTCCCCTTCCCAATGGCTGGTTTAAGCAGGAGCACGTGACCCAATGAGACTTGAGTGGGGACACTTCAATGAACCATTGTCTCAGCCTCCAAAAAGGTCTGTGGGGATTACCTGGGCAGGGGGAGGGGGGGCATCAAAGAGCTCCTGAGGGTTTCTCAAGGGATGAGAGAGCATCCTTCTGCGTGTTTTTTTCCCGAAGTCCTTACCCAGGGATCAGCGGCCCAAAACCTGCTGCGGCAGCAAGAACAATTTAGAGCAAAACAAAGCAGAACAAAAAAAACAATAAACTAACTTCGGAGAAGAGATTAAAGGCCAGCAAGGACTTGCTGGGAAATTTCATCAGACTGAAAAAACACAGAGTGATCCTTTCGTGAATTAGGAGGGTTGTCTGGTCCCAAAGGCCCTGAGTGATTTCTATGTCTCAGTGAATGTTCCCGTCCCCATCGCAAGCACCTGTCACTCACCTATCTCCAGGCTTTGCTGTGATTCCAAAGGAGCACAACCCTGTCCCCATGTCCAGGGGCTTTTGTCTCCATAGGGGGTGGCTGTTGTTTGCGCTGAATGACAGGGGGACTATATAACTAATTGTCCGAACCTGGACGCTTACAAAAGTAAAACAGAGACCTATTCATGCCACCTGGGCCACGGACATAATCCGGGACCATTCAAAGCAAACGGGGCCGGGGGTGGGGTGACCTGGCAATCTGCACACAGCTTCTGATGAAACCTCCCCTCCCCTCTGAGCTGCATATGAATCTGATGTTGTATCTATTTGGGGATTTCTCACCCTTGGCACCATGACATTTTGGGCTTCTTTATTCTTCGTTGTGGGGACTGTCCGGGGCACTGTCGGATGTTCAACAGCACCCCTGGCCTCTGCCCACCAGATGCCAATAACAACGCCCCTCCGCAAGAGCTGACAAACAAAAATACCCCCAAACATTGTCCAATGTCCCCTGGGGAACAAAATCACCCCAGCTGAGAATGACTGACCTAGTCTCATCCCCTCATTGTCCCGAGAAAGGTCATGAGGCCCAAGGTGTGCTTAGGGATCAAAGCTTATCTGGAGAGTTTACAAGTCCTGTCATCTCAGGGAGTCACAGGACAGGGCAGGGAGCCCCACTGAGGTTGGGCGCAGTGGGACGCTCGAGGATACCCAGAGAGGAGAGAGAAAATAGGACGCTTTCCGGTGCTGTTCAGGGAACTGCTATGACATTTCCACTGGAGCTGGTGTTTGCACCTGGAGAGCCAGCTGGGGGCCTGGTCCGTTGGCCCAAAACGTGTTGCTCCTGCAGTGGGGGGCTCTGCCACTAGGTCACCCCCATCCCTCCAGGGCATGCCAGGCATGTCAAGTGAATGAATGAATGAGTGAATGCCAGTTCAGTCTTCAACTTATTGAGTGACCCTGGGCAAATGGTCCCCCAGATCTTTAATTTGTTCATTTAAATAATAAAGGGAATAAAACCACACCACTGGCTTACGGTGGGCAGGATGCACCGCGACCCTCCTGCCCCTTCTATCAGAGGCTGTTTTGGGGTCCGGACGTGTCCATCTGGGCCCGGCCCCCATTGGCTATTGCAGGGTCTTCCTTAGGAAAGCGATGTCTGGAGGGAGATGGTCATTCCTTTAACACAATAGGGACCAAGCTCTCATTGGACAAAAAGTGGGTCAGAGTCAGCATGAGAGAAGCAACCGGACCTTATTGTCCTTAGAAGAAAATTAAGACTTGCTGTAGTGAAGGTTTTGCTTTAAGTAACTAAAAAATGAGTCAGGGGTCTGTTTCTTTCACTAGTGGGGAAATTTATCTGGATTAAGAGCCAGGGTAGCCCCTCCCACATGGGTTGGGCCATAGCCCACCCCTTTCTCTGCTTTGAAGCCGGTGGAAGTCTGAGCAGAAAAAGGCCTCAGTTGACATCCAGCCCAGTGGTCTTCAACCAGGGGTGACTTTGCACCCCAGGAGACATTTAGCAGTGTTAGGAGACGTTTTTGGTTGTCACAAATCGGGGTGGGGGTGATACTATCATCTAGTGGGTGGAAGCGAGAGACACAGCTCAACATCCTACAATGAACGCACCGGGCAGCCCCACCTCCCCCAACCGAAAGTGAGTGGTGCTGGGTCGAGAAACCCTGACCAGCCCGAGGCACTCGGGTCTGTCCTACATTCCAGGGAATTTGGGGCTGCCTTCTCTCTCCCCTGGGGAAGGTTGGTGGTCTCTGCCCTCCCCCCACCGCACGAGGATAAAGGAATGAGTTAGAGGTTGTACCTCTGGCCTTTGAGGTGCCCTGATCTACCAGTTGAAACACTGCTTAACCCCACGATGGAGACCAGCACTTATGAGTTCTCGGGAAGACACCAGGTGGCCCTGACCTGATCAGGACCTCTCTGACGATGACCACAGGTGGCTGGCACTGGATGACACCTACAGGCTCACAGAAGACACCCTGTCCAGGAGAGACTTAAGCCAGTATCCCCAATCTTCCCTTCCAGGCAGGTAGCATCCACCTTCCCGCCACCTGCCCTCCAGGTGGGCCCTAGGGAGTCCTGGCACATCCAGGTTACTCTCTACCAGGTACGCCATGGTGCCCAGAAGACATTTTCCTCTTTTGTTGCCTCCCTACCTCTCCTGTGCTCTCACATCGCCAACACCTGCTCTCAGGAAAATGCCTGACGCTTTGGTAGATGGCTGTGAACAACCCAGAAACACTATCCCCTCCACGGGGGTTTATAATTGAACATGCATTAAAACCTAATAACAGCAGTTACTTTTGCTAGTTTTTGCCAGACCCTGTGCTGCACACTTTGACTATATTGTCTCCTTTATTCTCTCAACAGACCTTCCAGGTATATGTTATGGGCATTATTTTCAAATGCTGAAACCAACACCTAAGGGGATCAAGTAATTTACCCAAGTCACTGAGTAGCTAGTTGGCGGCCAAGGTGAGATTCAGTCTTAGACTCGCCTCACCCCAGAGCGCATCCTGGTAATTCACTGAGGATAAGTGAGTTACAGGTATGCAGAGGTACTGCCTCCTGGAGTGGCTGGTACCTCTGAGTCAGTGACCCCCAGGCTGCCAACAGCCCTGTCCTTTTACCCCAGTGGGCCACCCATAATTATCACTGTCTTGAAAAGGCGTAGGCAAGACAGACAGCCTGAGCTAAGCTTTCTCCTAGAATGGTCTGCCAGGAGATTTTAGACAGCAGTGATGGAAGGAAATGAAAGATATTTCCTGTCCTCTCATGGGAACAGAATCTATGATCTTTACAAGTGATGGCTAAGGGATTTGTCTTTCCTAACCAAGGTTTCCAGAAGCTAGAGGCTTCTAGAAAACCTGAGGCAGGTCCATGTTTTGAGAGGTCAATTCGTGGTGCCCACAGGGAAGTCTCCATCCTGGAGCCAAGCCCAGAAGAACTCTGCAGACCTACGCTTGGTCTCTAAGGATGGCCGGAGCTGATGGGAAAGCAACACGGCCTGAATTTGGGGGGACCAGCTCTGCCCATTCTCGCTGTCGCTAACCATCTCCTCAGACTCCTTGCCCTGCAAAAGCAACGTCACACACTTGACACCAAGCAGAAGGACGATGGTGAGAAAAAGGAAAATAACAAGTGTTGGCGAGGATGTGGAGAAACTGGAACCTTCGTACACGGCTGGTAGGGACGTAAACGGTTCAGCCACGGTGGCAAACGGTCTGTCAGCTCCTCCAAAAGTTAAATACAGAGTTACCACGTGATCCAGCAATTCCACTCTGAGGTACACACCTAACAGAATTTAAAACGGGTGCTCAAGTACCATACACAACACATGTTCACAATAGCACTAGTGACAACAGCCAAAAGGAACAATTCGAATGTCCCTAGCAGATGAATGGATTAACAAATCGTAGTATATACATACAACAGAACAATAGTCACTAGAAAACGTAGAACTGATAAATGCTACAATGTATATGAGCCTAAAACAACAACAACAACAACATTTTAAAAAGCCAGACACAAAGCGTTACATATTATATGATTCCATTTATATGAAATATCCAGATTAGGCAACTCCCTAGAGGCAGGAAGCAAACCGGTAGTGGCCAGGGGTTGAGGAGAGGGAGAAAGAGAAGTAACAGTTTCATGGGTACCAGGTTCCGTTGAGGACAATGAAAGCGTTTTAGAACTAGAT
This sequence comes from Pteropus vampyrus, assembly GCF_000151845.1. Classification (NCBI taxonomy): domain Eukaryota; kingdom Metazoa; phylum Chordata; class Mammalia; order Chiroptera; family Pteropodidae; genus Pteropus; species Pteropus vampyrus. The sequence goes on from NW_011888924.1 coordinate 1,603,248, forward strand.
AGAGGCGGTGACTGCATAACATTGTGAATGTACTAAATGCCACTGCATCGTTCACTTATTAAATGGTTAATTTTATGTTACGTGAATTTCACCTCCATTAAAAAAATTGTTTTAATTAAAAAAAATGTAGTGTCGTAGTTATAGCAGCCTGGGGCACCATAAGGGGACCTTTCCTTAGCTTCTAAGTGGGAAACACCCGCTGATGTGGTAAACAGCGCCTGTCCCTTCTTCCAGCATCTGCTCCCCAGCTTCCCTCCCAGGACCTGTTC
>NW_011888924.1:1605571-1607290 GCF_000151845.1 Pteropus vampyrus
TGATGGGCTCCCCTGCCTTCGGAACTGTTTCATAAGCCATAATCTAGTTACCAAGGGGACAAATTATGAGAGCAGAAGCTGAACAGCTGGTCTGAGGGGAGCAGGGAGGGCTGCTTGGAGACCAGCCAGTGGGAATACAAGCAGTTGCTCGGTCACCTGGCAGGGACATGAACGGCTGTGTGAACTCTCCAGGTTTCACACTCCGCTGCCTCGGGAGGAGGAGAAAGCACATCCTCACTGAAGAAAAGGAAGCAGTTCTTAACAAGCTGCATTTGGAGGCCTGACAAGGCCCTCAGTGGGCTGTGGAGAGGAGATGGGTGTAAGCTGGGGGCGTGGAAAACAGCTCAGACTGAACTAGGAGCGATGTACTGAGGTCCGAATGAGTATCTTTGTCAACTCCCTCACCATCAGCAAAGTCAAGTCCAGGAGAAAAAGAGGGAACGTAACAGGACCGAATCCATGGGCAAGGAAGAGCAGGTGAGTAAGCAATCTTACCTGGAAGTTTAACACATTCGAAAGCACAGCTCCACCTTCTAGGTCCCTGCCAACCAGGTAGACCCGAAACATCGTCTGGGTGACCCAGCCTCCCTTGAGAAAAATAAAACAGAATCATTCTCCTGCTTCTCAAAGCCTTGAGCTCTGAATACCGCGTGGCCAGGGACCCTGTCACCCTCGCCTTCCTGTTTGCCCGGTCATCCAGAATGTGTGGCCTCCAAACAGCTCCCTGGGTGCCCTGCTGAGACCAGATCCTGCGTGCCTGGGCCCCGACAGCTGGCCCGAAGATTCTGGATGCTGTGCCCGCTCACGGCGGCAGTGACGCCAACGCAGATGGAGGCTGAACATGTCGTTCTCCCTTGAGCACTATAATTTGGCCATTTCTAGGGCAAATTATTTCTTTGGGCCTCTGTTTTCTCGCCTGGAAATAGGGGATAGTAATGTCCTAGTTCATAGGGTAGCTTGACTCGTGTCTCCACAATCCCAAAGGCAGAGGAAAGTAGGGTGGCAAAGTACTCAGTGGCTGCTCAAACTTCCACCAGGAAGTGACACACATCACTCCTGCTCATATTTCATCGGCCAAAGCAGGTCCTCTGGACAAGCCTGACTTCAGTAGGCAGGGCAGGCGCTGAGCACCAAAATATACAGTCTCCTACTTGGGAGAGCTTGTCACGTGGACCTCCCCAGCCAACACATGCTTCCCAGGCAGTTAGCTCTCACCGCCACCTCCAAGGGGCCTGGCTGGACCTGTCCCCCTCCAGGACATAACTGGACATTTTCCTTGACTTGAACACAAGGCACGTTTTGCAAAGCTGGATGTGCTCATGTGTGTGTATGTTTCTAATTCAGACCTAATGCATGAGGCCGTCACATTTGCTCAGATTGGCCCAGGATTCAGAAAAAGCTGAGGTTTCCACGAAACTTCTCAACCAATGTGGAAGGCATGAATTATTGAAAGGCTAGAAAAAGACCCAGGGAAGAAGGGCCGCTCCATTATTCATCAGGCTTGGAGTCCCCAAGTCCCCAAGCTCAGCTGTTGGCTTTGACACCTACAGCATTTTCCCATTATGTCTACAGCGACGTCTCAAACATGCCATACTGGCAGCTTCCAAGCGGAGCTCCCACCCCCGCCATCCATTGCCTGGCTCCTTATCTGAACCAGTCTGTAGCCGAACTGTGGGCTAAAAATGTTGGTGTCTAGTGCCCATCTGCCTCCCCTTCCCA
>NW_011888924.1:1607340-1609664 GCF_000151845.1 Pteropus vampyrus
GCCACCTCCAAGGGGCCTGGCTGGACCTGTCCCCCTCCAGGACATAACTGGACATTTTCCTTGACTTGAACACAAGGCACGTTTTGCAAAGCTGGATGTGCTCATGTGTGTGTATGTTTCTAATTCAGACCTAATGCATGAGGCCGTCACATTTGCTCAGATTGGCCCAGGATTCAGAAAAAGCTGAGGTTTCCACGAAACTTCTCAACCAATGTGGAAGGCATGAATTATTGAAAGGCTAGAAAAAGACCCAGGGAAGAAGGGCCGCTCCATTATTCATCAGGCTTGGAGTCCCCAAGTCCCCAAGCTCAGCTGTTGGCTTTGACACCTACAGCATTTTCCCATTATGTCTACAGCGACGTCTCAAACATGCCATACTGGCAGCTTCCAAGCGGCGCTCCCACCCCCGCCATCCATTGCCTGGCTCCTTATCTGAACCAGTCTGTAGCCGAACTGTGGGCTAAAAATGTTGGTGTCTAGTGCCCATCTGCCTCCCCTTCCCAGCACTCTCTGCTCACAGGCCTCCAGTCTGAGGTCCAAACTCCTTAAAGAAACCAGAAAACCTTTCGCTCTGACCCCAATGTGTCTCTTCAGTTTTATCTCCAATTACCACCCCCACCAGACCCCAGCCAATTGCCTTTCCTTGAATATAACTGCGTATTCGCATCCCTTTGCCCATGCTGGCGCTTGCCAGAGACTCCCTTCCCATCCCTTTGGTGACCTGGTGAACTTCTACTCATCTTTAAGACCAGAGAAAGGGAAACCAACTTCTGTCCAGAGCCCATGTGTCAGACATTTGCGCAAACATTATCTCAATGAAGTGTCACAATAACCCAGTGGGGTAGGTGTTATAACCAGCACCAGCTACAGAATTTGTGGGGTTCAGTGCAAAATGAAAATGCTGTGCCTTGTTCAAAGATAATCAAGAATTTTAAGATAGCAAAAGAAGATTATTAAGAATTTTAAGATAGCAAAAGAAGATTATTAAAACAAGCACAGAGCCTTTCTAAGAGTGGGACCGTGTGACTGCCCAAGTCACATGCCCACGAAGTCAGCCCTGGTGATAGAGAAGAAACTGAAGCTTAGAGAAGTTAAGTATCTTGTCCAAGGTCGCACAGCTAGGTAGGGGCTGAATCAGACTGAAGACCCCCTTTCACTTAAGCCCAATCCCTTTTCTCTCGACCACCCACCTCACAAGGTCTCCCATTTACTTCCAGCAGAATGACTGAGGAGGAGGCTCAGTCATTTACTCCCATTTACTTCCAGCAGAATGACTGAGGGTGAGCCTCCCCAGAAACTGGTTTTCTTTTTAAAGGATGCCTTCTGCAAGTAATGGTCACTTCACCATGGGCATGGTAAGGTGAGCTGGAAAACAGCATCGCACAAATCGAAGAGGGGACTGACCTGGGGGAGCAAGTGGGCATTCTAACATCCCTCAGTCAGCCCGCAAGAGAGAACCCCCACTGCTCCAGCCCCTCCTTCCCTCACGCCCACCCTCCGGCAGTCTGCTCACCCACACTCTCTCCAGTTTCCTAAGGACTTGGCCACTGCCCAGCAGAGACCACCTGCAGGACATGGGTGGTCTCTGGCCTTTGCTGGGAATCTTAAATGAAGACCTTGAGAAAGGCTTCTCAAAAAACTGGCTGCTACGCCCAGTTTTCATCTTTTCCTCTCACTGATCCAGTTCCATCCGTGGTTTTATTTGGTGATTTTCCCCTTAATAGCTTTAGTCGTGGGGAAATGCATCCTATTTGTATTCATTCATTCAACAAATATTAGCTGCATGCACACCCACTATGTGCCAGGCCTTCCACCTTTAAGGAGCAATTGGCTTAACGCCACAGGAAAGAAAGCATAGTGAGGCTTCGAAAGCACAGATCCTGGAGCCAGAAAGACCAGAGCTGCATCCCTGGCTCAGCCGTTTTCCGCTGGTGCTTCCTCAGGCACGTCAGGCCCTCGCTCTGTGCCTCAGTGTTCTCATCTGTAAAATGAAATCGTTGTGAGGGTCAAACGACTTAATACACGCAAAGCGCTTTGCACAGTGCCTAGTCCAGAGTAAGTGATGGATAAATACTGGCTGGCGTTGTTGTGTTGCTGTTGTAAAAGCTGGAATTTGAAGGTTAAGTCCGACCCCCAGGCTGGGGTTGGGGGGAGGGTTTCAGCCACGCCCTGTGCAGCCTCCGAAAGCCTCGTCTCTCTAGCCCAGCCCCCAACACTCCGCCTGCACACCCAGCGAAGGTGCTTCCTGCAGAGGGGCTCACCTCCCCGGGAGGAGCCCGGCGTGCGCAGGGTCCCAAAGCCCGCCGGTGTCGCCGCGCGGAGGC
>NW_011888924.1:1610654-1616280 GCF_000151845.1 Pteropus vampyrus
GAGGACCGCGAGGATGCCCCCGTCTGGCTGGGTGGGAGGAAGTGTCCCTGCCAGATGCCACAAAGCAGAGGTGGACAAGCGGGGAGAAGGGGGGTGGTGGCGGCGATGGGGGACCCATAGGCAGATGCAGCAAAAGTTTTTCCTAATCGCTCCGAAGACCTCCCCCGCCCCCCGTTTTAATTACTTGATATGCCTCTTTGCCTTCATCCTAATCTGACTATTGATGAAGATGCAGTTTGGTAAAACTTTGCAAGTGAAGTCAAATTATCACCTCCTGGGACTAAAAGGGACTTAGCAGAGAATCTGGGAACCTGGCTGGGGAGGGAGGAGGTTCATATTCAGAGCCCCACCCGTGCCGACAGGGTGCCGGCTCACAGTCTGTGGTGTAGCCGCTCGCTCTCACCTGCCCCATAGACTCTGCCAGGCACGTCGGTGTCTCCTTTTATGGTCAGGAAGCGGTAGTTCAGAGAAGGAAACGGATTCACTCACTTTGCACTCGATCATCCGTGACCGTATGAGAGCAGGACTCAGGGCAGGGTCTTGAAATGGGAGCCTGTCTCGGTTTGACAGATGTCACACTCTGGCCATCACCAGTGCTGGCTCTTACTCCACACCATCCCAGGAACACAAGATGGGACCTCCCCTCCCAGCCACCTCAGGTCCATAAACCCTGGGCCTTGATGAATTAACAAACAACCCAGATTTGCGCTGGGAGTGGGCAAGGGGTGACTTTGGCCTGGATCCAATGTCCTGGTTTCAGGACATCTCAGGACCACGGGCAACTGCGTGACAGATTCGTTGCACCTTTCTGCTGACACCACGGCCAGCCCTCACCCTTCCTGGACTCTCCTGCCTGCCTGAGACGCCCTAGCTCTGCCTTACTTTTCTGCTAACTCGGCCTCTGGAGGTAGCTGGGGGCATCCTATTTGGGGGCCAGGTTCCCCAGGGTGCCTAGAAAGGGTGAACTTCGTAGCTGTGCCTGAGACAGCCCCACCCCAAACTTCTGCCTCTCTCTTACATGTGGAAGGCAGTCGACACCCCGAGGGGCAGAGGGGAGCAAGCTGCTCTGTCCACTCGTGCAGTTTGTGGGAACCCTGGCGTCCTGGGGGGCTGCACCCATGGCCCCGCCAGCTGGCAGCAGACTTGTGAGAGTTCTGCCATTCTCAGGTCGGGGTTTGGTGACTCGAGGCTGAGATGGGGGAGGGAAATGCAGGCGAGAGGTTGGCTGAATTGTTCCCGCTTGGCTGGAGGAGGCCTTATGTCATGGTGGAAAACATGGGTTCTAACTCCAGCTGGGTCACTGACCAGGAGGCTCAGTTTCCGCACCTGTAGAATGGGGCACTGTGTAAAGCAAGGACACAGAAGTCGGCGTCTGGCTAGTTGGAGGTGTTCAGGGCCGGTCGCCTCTGCTCCTTCCAGACCCCAGCCTGACCCTCAGACATTGAAACTGAGGGAGGTTAAGCATGCAGCGAGGATCCCTCATGCCATTCTTAGAGCTGGGGGAGCGGTGTGACTTTTTGCATCAGGATGGCTCATGACTTGAGCTGGGATTCCCAGAAAGTGAGGATGGATGACTTGGGACCCAACCTCTATCAAGCCCTACCTCTGGGGGAGCTGGCACTTCTGCCTCAGGCCTTTTGCCTTCCACATCCTCCTGAGCCTGCCCCACACAGTCTCCTGGCTCATTCCCGGGTGGTTACTTGGTGCCGGGCACCAGCTTGCTCTTTTATTTCGTCTTGAGTTTGGGATCAGCTCTTTTCCTGGAAGAATCGAAGCCAGCTACCTGTGACTTCAGAGGCACCAGGAAAATCCCCGCTCACCGAGTATCATCCTGTTGCCCCAAACCTAGCTGTCTGCTGCCTAATATTCCACCATTAGAAAATCATTACTTTGGGTTATAGCCTTGTAGGCAGTTCTGTCAGCTATTAAACCCTAGCATTGATGATGTGTTTAAAAGCTTTTAGAACCTGTGAGGGGAAAGAGAGAAGGCAGAAGAAGAGAGGGAAGGAAAGAGAAGGTGGGGAGAGAGAAGGAGGTCCTTTCCCAGGCTCCGAGTTTGCAGAGAAAGGCCCAGCTGTGAGCCTAAGGAGGCCTGAGAGAATGAAAGGCTGGGAGGGTGGAGAGGCAGCGGCAGGCAGCAGGCAGCAGGCAGGGAAAGTTGTGAACCGTAGTGTGAATTCCTAGTGGGAATGTGGAGTGGGTGGCCTGCTGAGGGCACAGGTGTTAGATAGAAGCTTCCGGAGGCTTACAGTTCTATTACAGTTCTACAGTCCTACCGCAGGGGTGGGGCCTCAACATCTTGTCCCAGAGGCAATATGGGCCCAAAACAAAAGCATCTTTCCTTTACACTTACACGCTGCTCTCTCTTCCCCTTAGAACGGGGCTGCATGGTGTTCATAGGTGGTGTTCTCTGCATTTCAAGCGCCTCAGCTAGTCAGTTGACTGTTTAAAACTGTCAGTGTGATTTGTTAGGTCAGCAAAAGGCCTGGGCTGAGCTGGGCCAGGGGAGGTTCTAACACCTGTCCCTCCCCAAACATCCCCCTGGGCCTCCTACTGCCCTTCGTCAAAAACAGCAAAAACGGCATAATCCACTCAGACCAGTGAGTCCCCTGGGCTGTGACAGGCGGCCGGGATTGCCCTAACAGACCTGTGCAGCTTGTTCCTTGCCCCGTTGGGCACACAGTCCTGAGTTTCCCAGTGTGGGGGCAAGTGTTGGACGTTCGTGGGGCTGAGAACTGTCAGTCCCTGTCCACGGGGCCTGCAAGCGGGCTCTTCGTGGGGAGGGGCAGCCTCGCATCACCTGGGCTCTCAGGGGGCCTGACACAAGCACCGGTCCTGGCTCACGATGGCCCAGTCTGCAGCCTGTTCTGGGGGCTGCTGAGAGCAGAGCTCAGACCAGAGGAGAAAAGTTTCAGGTCACCGGTGTGGCCTCTTGGCCATGGCATCCCAAATGCAGACTATTCGCAGAGGTTATTCTCAGTCATGCCTGTTCTTAAATAATAATGATGACAGCATGACAACAGTTCTTCATTCCTCCATCACAGTCATTTATGAGCGCCTACTGTATACACGCTGGCTACTGTTTGAAGTAATGGGGATACGAGTGTAGCACTATTGGCATTTGGGGCTGGATTATTCTTTGGGCGGGGGGGGGGGGTTTCCTGTGCATTGTAGGATGTCAGCAACACCCCTCCTGCCCCTGTGACAACCAAAAATGTCTCCAGACACTACCAAATGTCCCCTGGGGGGTGGGGGTAAAATCACCTGCTGTTGAGAACCATTGGGAAAACAGCTATGAACGAAACAGACAAAATTCAACCGTTCTGATTCCTCAGGAGCAAACGTTCAAAAGAGAGAGAACGATAAATACACAAAAGAAGGAAAATGTGTACTGGGCTGTGTGGTGGAGAGAAAGACAAGGCAGGGCTGGAGCTTTAGAAAGCGTGGGGCGGGGGTGGGGGCGGGGGTGGGGTCGCCACCTTCAAAGGGGCCTCGGAAAAGTGGTTTTCCACGCATATTCACGATAGTCTTTGAAGTATTATTTCCTTACCTTGTGTTTCAAGGTCCGGAAGGGTCAAGCAACTTGGGGAGCACAGTTGGGACATGAACTTGAGCGGTCCACACTGAAATGCAGACTTTGGAGCCACACAGAAGTGGGTTCAAATTCCAGCTCAGTCACTCACTAGCTATGTGTGGCCTTGGACTCGTCACAAAACCTCTCTGAGCCTCGGTGTTTAGAGGGAGTGGCGTATGGTCCGCGCATGCCATCTGTCACGCGGCCTGTGCCATCTCTAGCGCTCCCTCCCTCTCCGGACACTCGGGCCAGCGGGCAGCAGGAGGGCAGGCAGCACCCTCTGTTTCTCCCAGCTGCAGGCTCTAGGTTTGTGCATCTGTTTGCTGAGCTACAGCAGTGCCATCTGTTGAGTTCAAGGTCAGTATCTCCATCTGTTGAGTTCAAGGTCAGTATCTCAGGCGGTCAAGGGAAGTTAAATATTCCCTCCCCCTCCTCCACCCCCTCCCCAAGAGCCGAGGAGGAGGAGCCATTCTTCCTGAGTCACCATCTCCCTGGGCCCTTGGGGCCAGGTCTGCCATTTCCTCTAAGGAAGCTGCCTGGCTTCTCTTGGGAGCTAAGCTGAACTGAAGCTACAGATCTCCTATGTGGTTGAGAAGGGACTGGAGCAGCTGACACAAGTCCATTCTCAAGACTCTGTGACCCTTGAGCCCATAAGACTCTATGTTAGAGACTCTCAATTAACCCGTTGCCAGGTTCTCACTGTTCAAGTGACACACGTCAGCAATAGGATCCTAAGAGGAAATGGGAGTTTAAAAATTACCCCAGAGAGTTGAGGGTAGTAGAGAAGCACCGATGGTATGGGCAGCTGACCTCCCCGATGATGGCCATTGCTGAACCCTTTATTCCTCCACCTGCAGGAGTGTCCTCCCTCGGGATGGACTACAGTGATGGCAGACCCCAAGAAGGAAGTTTTCGGAAGTGTCGGGCACACAGGTGTGTGTCAGGGCTTGAGAGGGTGTCAGGCCCCACTCAGGAGGTGTGTGTATCTGCCCCTCCAACCATGTGTGGTGTGTCTTTGTACATTTGCCCCATCTAATTGGAGGATGGGATGTCCCAGGCCCTCCGGCTTTGCCAGGCGGGCCCCATCCAGCAGCACAGCCCCACTGCTGGACTCTCTGATTCACCTGAAGATGATATTTAATGGCTGGATGGCTCCTTCTGCACCTGCCCAGGGAAGCATCCTGTTAGGATCCTGTTGCTGACATGTGTCACTTGAACAATGAGAACCTGGCAATGAGTTAATTGAGACTCTCTAACTTAGGGTCTTAGGGGCTGCACCTGCGCAGAGAAGCATCCTGCCCAGCTGTCTCCCAGCTGCCCGAGTCGGGAGTGTCGTGGACAGCAATGCTTCCTGCCCACGAATCTTCTCGGGGGCAGCAGCAGGAATAGTTCTGGCCCAGGGCTGGTGTCAGAAGTCTTACTGTGCAGCCTTAGGCAAGTCCCCACGCCTCCCTGGATCACTATTCCCATCTGCTCAAGGATGAGATGGAAGAGATCATTCATTTTCTCCACACCTACTGCGTGCTCAGGGGCAGGGATGCATCAGGGAATAAAGCAGCCTCTCCCTCCAGGAACTTCCAGCCACAACCTCCGAAGCCCTCCCAGCTCAGGGCTCGGGGCTGTGACTCAGAGTAAATCTGGACCCGAGACTCAGATGAGCAGGAGCTGTGAGGGGATGCAGAGAAATCGAAGGCTGTCTCATCGCACAGAAAGCAAAGGCCAGTAGAGGGCGCCACTTCCCTGGTGTGCTTTAGGGGAGCCCCCTCCTCCCCCACCCCCCAACCCCCTTTCACCTTCTGTGCCCCCTCCCACCTCCACTGCCAGATAGGTTAAGCTGGTGGTCTACAGAGGACGTCTGCAAAATATAAAAATGATGGGGGGGGCGGGGGGGGAGGGTGAGCAGGGGGCGTGACCCACCTATCACCAGAGCAAGGCCAGGTAGTGAGACGGCTGTGGGCTGGTCTTGGAGGATTTATAGCTGTCCTCCATCACTCACTGCCGGGACCTTGACCAAGCTAATTGCTCACTCTCTCTCCCTCCCTCCCTCTCCCC
>NW_011888924.1:1617557-1623793 GCF_000151845.1 Pteropus vampyrus
TGAGTCCTTCAAGGAGGGGGACATCGTGCCATAGACCCCGGGGTGGAAACCAAGGCAGCTAGCCCAGGGGGTGGAGGTCGAGTGGAGGGTGCCGCTCTTGCCTGGGAAGAGCCGGCTGCCAGCCTGGCCCTGGGTGGCGGAGGCAGGAACCCCTGGAATAAGCCGATGTTGGACTCGCCCTCCCGGTGGGGGGTCTCATGCAGAAGCTCAGCAGCTGCACCAGGAAGTCTCCTCTCTGCAGCTTGGCATGGGGGGATGGGGGGCGGGGTGCACAGCTGGGCAGCAAGGAAGATCCTGACTCAGGTGGGAGAGCCCAGCTTGGGGGAGGGGACGCCCACGCGCTCTGGGCCCTGAGATGATGAGCCAGGCAGCAGATCTGGGCTGTGCCTCCCAGGGGCAGACCCCCTCAGGAGCACAGCACCCTGGGTAGTTCCCTCCCGTAAGAGGAGGCAGTGGGGGTGATAGCACAAGTAATAATAGGAGCTAGCATTTATTGGGTGCTTATCGTGTGTGAAGCCTTGCGTAAGCTTCCTGCCATCTAATCCTTATGAGATACACCGTGTCGTGGTGTTTGTTCCACAGTTCAGGAGTCAGGCTTGGCTAGTAAGTGTTGGCGTGGGGAGGCAACGCCAGGCTCTTCATCACTAGTCCCCTGTCCCCCATACTGGGCAGTGGATGGATGGAGTGTGGGACTGGAGCTTGAATGCTCCGTGGGACCTTAGGCAAATTATTTTACCTCTTCGAGCCTCAGTTTCCTTAATTCTCAAATGAAGAGGAGAGCAGTTATACACAGGGATGGTGTGAGGTAAAATTAAGAGAGACAACAGATATTATGCAACACCCAGCAACAAGAGGTGCTTGATAAACGGCGGCCACTCGCTTTGTCTTCCTGGACCTATGAACACGGAGCCTGTCACATCTTCTCCATGATGTCTGAAAGAGGGTTGAGGTCTGTGGCTGGGAAAGAATGAAGCCGATAGTTTCTTATAGGCCACCTTGTTGGTGAACCAGCCCCAAAGCCAAGGTCAAGTGTCAAGGGAGTGGATGCCATGACAACAGCTGCTAGGCATGCCCTCTCCTCTGGGTCTTCCATGCTGAGTGCTCTACTGACCTTGTCTATCTGTCAGGCAACTCTGTGAGGTCATTGTCATTAACCACACTCACAGGTGAAGAAACTGAGGCACAGAGAGGCCAGGTCATTTGCTCGCAGTCACGCAGCTCATAAGTGGTAGAGCCAGGATTTGAACCCAAGGAGCTCGACATGGTTTCTGAGACCCTTGGAATTTATAAAAGGAAAATGTAGGTAGGTCGCTGGGCATGGGATTGGACTCCTCCAAAATCCTCTTCTCTCTCTCTTCATTTAAAATGAAAACTCTTCGGACAGGAACCAGGGGATGTAATGGGCTCAGCTCAGGAGTCGCCTCCTCCCTGATGTTCCCAGTTAGGAGCCCTTGTTTGTGCTTCTGTGACATCACCTCCATCAGCCAACTTGCCCCCAGCACTGCCAGCATCTGTTCCTTTCCGCTACCTCACTAGACCAGGGCTTGCTGGGGGTGGGGTTGCCTACTACCTGCTTGTTGAATGACATTCGCTCCCACTGCTGCTGACATCAAGACCTGCTGGTTCCTTTGCCCTTTGTAGATCTGCCCTGACCCATGAAGCTCGAGGTGCTAATCACAGCACCTCACAGAGGTCAAGTAGCAGGTGTTAAAGGCAGGGTTTGGAGTTCTGACCCTGGGGTCTCAGATGGCTCCAGGAGGCAGCAGATCACGTGATCCACAATATACGGCCGCAAGACCTTCAAAACCTGTCCCGCCTCTCCGTGTGATGCATGAGTGATGCATGAAAGGGGGTGTCAGCAGAGGCGGGGTTCTCTAACCTTAGGGGTCTTGTGAGGGAAGCTGGAGTGGGCTGAGCAGTTAGCTTGTGTCTGGTTCTGTCCAACACTGCACATTTAGTCTTTAACCTCTCCGAGGACCTTCCCCCGAGTCCCCCGCAACTGCTTGTATGGCACACACTTTCGATATGCACTCCTTAAATTGTGGTGAGTCATGTTCTTTGCAATAAATAAATGCAATCTATAGGGGGTTTCATTGTGGTAAAAGACACATAACATGAAATCTACCCTTTTAACCATCTTAAAGTGGCTTTAGTGCATTCAAGCGTGGTGCGGCCATCAGCACTGTCCAGTTCCAGAGCTGCCATCACCCCAAAAGGAAAGCAGTCAGCCCCCATTCTTTCCTCCCCATGTCCCTACAAACTCCAGCCTGCTTTCTCTCTTTACGCATTTACCTATTTTGGACATTTCCTTTAAAAGGAATCATAACATGTGGCCTTTTGTGTCTGGATTCTTCCACTTAGCATTATACTTTCCAGGTTCGGCCATGTCATAGCCCGGATCAGTGCTTTAGTCCTTTTTATGGCTGAATAATATTCCATCGCATGGACATACCACATTTTCTTTATTTGTCAGTTAATGAACATTAGTGTGCTCACATTTTTCTACCTTTTGGCTGTTGTAAATCATGCTGCTATAAACACCGATGTCCAAGTTTTTGTTTGAACACCTGTTGCCAGCTTTCTTGGACATATTTCCAGGAGTGGAGTTGCTCCATCATTGCCATGTGGTGATTATATGTGTAACTTATTAAGACACCACCAAACTGTTTTCCACAGCAGCATTTTACATTCCCACCACCAATTTCCCCACATCCTCACCAAAACTTGTTATTTTCCCTAAACCTTTGAAACGGGATAATAGAATCAGACATCACCCATCCCCAGCCATTGCCCTAGGAGGCAGGTGACTTCTCGCGTAAATCTCACTTGGTCTAAGAATACATCGTTGCTGCCTGGCACATCACCTTTACCTGTACCTCTTCATCCCAGCGGCCCAAAATGGCTCAGCCGGCCTCACCTTCTCCGCAGAATGCATTCTCCAGGTGCTCTGGGGCTGGCAGGCACACAGCACCGAGTCAGCTCCATTCCAGGACACAAGGCATTGCTTGCCACCCACCCGCCACGCCCCCCTCCCGAATACACAAAGGAAAAGGTCCCGGCTGGGGGCTCAGCCACCCTGTACTCGGTTTTCTGAGGGTAGAGATGGCCTGTCACCCACCTCCGAGGCCCCAGCTCTGAGCGCAGTGGCAGGCACGTGGTGTCTGGGCCCCACTTGGCCCTCGGCACCCTCATGCTACTCCTCTCTGAAACCTTCCGATGGGACATTGCTCCAGATTTCCAGACACCTCATGCCCTCCCCTCATCCCACTCCCACAGGATAATTTCAGAAATTTAAGGGGGAACAGCTGCCATGTGCCAGGAACTGTGCCAAGCCCCGCATACACTACCGGAGCTTGGCTTTAAAAGCAGCTGATGACAGTGCCAGGTGTGGGCTGGGCTCTGCGCATCAGTCACCTCATGTACTCTTCATCACATCCCCGAGACAGGCACTGAGTCTGTCCCCACCGACGACAAGTCTCTACAAATTCAAACTAAAGCATTACTGGCTGATGATGCTAGTCGTAGCGCTGGAGTTTCAGCTGAGCTTTGACGGTGTTTGAGCCTGAGGCAGGTAGGAATTTCTGTATCTGCAGGAGATGTGGGTTTGGGACTGTGGTAGTGACCCTGCTTGCTCCTTTGACCTCCTCCCTCATCACCCCACTCACTGGTGACCTGCGTTCAGCCCCGGTGCTGCCAGCAGAGGGGAGCCAGGACGTCCGAATCAGATAAAAGGCTGGCCTGTGCGTGCTGATTGAGAACTCGTTGTCAACCCAAGTGCCAGCAGGCGACGGCTAACCATTAAGGGGGCACCGCTGGGTTCACCTCGCTTCAAGATCAATTAGTATCAAAAATGCAGCCAACGTTTTTTTTCTGTCCTGCCTCTACAGAGGGAAATAAAGCGCGGGAGGCACAATATGGAGACATCATTCTCTGTTATTGATTTCCTCCGCTCCCTCTCTCTTCCCTCCGGATGGGAACGTCTGTCTCCCTCCTGATGAATGTGTTGTTGTGGGAAGAATGAGGAACACTCATCATCTGATGGGCCTGGGGACACTGTACCGGGGATGAAGGAGCTGCGGGGGGTGAGGAGGGAAGTCAGCCCGCTGTGCCCTGAGGAGGCCAGAGAAAGCAGCAGCAGGCCTCCCGCCTGGCCTTCCTACCCCCCAGGGAGGGGCAGACCCAGCATGCACCAGCTCAGGGCGCCCATGACCCTGAGTCCTGAGGATCACACTTCCTGGCTGACTGGTCCCCAGGGCTCTCCGTTCAGGGGTCTGCCTGGGAAAAAGGCCTGCCTCTTTATGGGGAGAATGGGGTGAATACAGGCAGCAGACTGAGCCCCAGAAGACACAAGTTGAGATCCCGCCCCAGCCTCAGTTTCCTCACTTGCCGAATGAATCGTGCCATCCACAACGCCCTCTTCCTCGGTTTGATGGAGGGATCCAGGGATTGCGCAAACCTGTATGAAAGCGTCAAGTACAATTCGTCAATGCGGAGGGGTCAAGGTTGATACAATTTAGATCACTGTGATGGTCTAGAGTTAAATAACTCTTCCCTCCGGATGGGAACGTCTGTCTCCCTCCTGATGAATGTGTTGTTGTGGGAAGAATGAGGAACACTCATCATCTGATGGGCCTGGGGACACTGTACCGGGGATGAAGGAGCTGCGGGGGGTGAGGAGGGAAGTCAGCCCGCTGTGCCCTGAGGAGGCCAGAGAAAGCAGCAGCAGGCCTCCCGCCTGGCCTTCCTACCCCCCAGGGAGGGGCAGACCCAGCATGCACCAGCTCAGGGCGCCCATGACCCTGAGTCCTGAGGATCACACTTCCTGGCTGACTGGTCCCCAGGGCTCTCCGTTCAGGGGTCTGCCTGGGAAAAAGGCCTGCCTCTTTATGGGGAGAATGGGGTGAATACAGGCAGCAGACTGAGCCCCAGAAGACACAAGTTGAGATCCCGCCCCAGCCTCAGTTTCCTCACTTGCCGAATGAATCGTGCCATCCACAACACCCTCTTCCTCGGTTTGATGGAGGGATCCAGGGATTGCGCAAACCTGTATGAAAGCGTCAAGTACAATTCGTCAATGCGGAGGGGTCAAGGTTGATACAATTTAGATCACTGTGATGGTCTAGAGTTAAATAACTAAGAAAGAAGATGAGATAGAAGAATTAAAACCCCTTATTCCTCTCGGTACCTCTCTGAGGCTGTCTGGCCAGGAGCTGAGTTCAGTGACTCGGAAACAAGCCAGCAGAGGTCAGAGGTGAGAGAACAGTCTATATCCAGCCCACCTCCAGCCCCGTGGGCTGCTCAGCTCCTGAGAGCAGGCTGCAAGGGGACGCAGTCCAGTCCACAGGGCTGCACATGTTCTCCACGGCACTTACTGCCTGGTCTGTGCCGCTTGCTTCGCTCCCTTTGTGTCCCCCTTGACAGCCCATCCCTGCTCTCTGAGGTCTCGGACTAAAGTTGACAGGGAGAGGGGACGGGAGGATCCCATTAATGGCCTGGGGAGTTCCATGTGACTTGTGCATTTGCAGATGGAGGTCAGTTGTCCATTAAGCTATGGAGCTGAGCATTCCACTTAGCAGTGTATATGGGACACAGTTAAATAATGAAAATAAAAATAGAACATCGCAAAAGCCTGGGGCAGGCTGGCTGATGCCCCGGGAGAGGGGAGGGAATTCTCTGTCTGCTTCCCTTTGCTGTGAAGCTGCTCTGGTTTAAAAATATATTTTTCTTTATATATAGATCACCTATTGTTAATTTTTAAATTAAAGTTCATTTATATGTACAAACACACACACACACACACACACACACACCAATGGGAGAAATCATTTGTGCTTGTTATAGCACATTGGGAAATTCAAAAAATAGAAAGAGGCAGTCAGTCTTCCCATTTCCACTTCAGGATGTCGGTATCACCTCTGGGAGGGGGAGCGTTTGAAAAATAAATGCCAAAGTAGAGACATCCGGTTTGGGCAACAGAGTAAGCTCAGCTAACGCACACCTATCAACTACTGTCACTTTGAGTACATAGCTGACTCAAGAACTGTGGAAGTCCTCAAGGATCTCAGACTCAGAGCCTTGAGCATGTGAACGGACACCAACGGGGACCAGGGAATGCTGGACCCAGGTACGGCCATAGTAGCTCAAGTCTGAAATTTTAATGCCCACCCAGGGACAGGAAGATGTGGCCTTGGGCCATAGCAAGGCCAGAAGTTGCCACTGAGACCCCTCAATGAACA
>NW_011888924.1:1625228-1626814 GCF_000151845.1 Pteropus vampyrus
AGGCATTATATTATTGTTGCCATTTTATATCTTTACTGAATGAGGCTGAGAAAGCTTATGTATCTTGCCGGAGTTCTCATAAGCTCTGAAGTTTCACATTCTTCTTTCTACTCTCTCAATAGTCAGTGATTCTCTGCGTGTCTCTGGGGCAGGAATGGGCGCCCGGATCTGCCCATGAGCTCGGTCCCAGCTGCGCCTCTACAAGTCAGGGCTCCAGGCTGCACGGTCAGCCAGCAAGGGACAAGTCAGCCACCCACCCTCTTCCCTAATAGGGCATTATATTGTAGCTCCAGGAGGACGGCTAATTTATAAAGGGGAAGGTCATTATGTCATTTAAAGAAAAATTTGGTACGCATTTATTTAACAAAATCTGGGAAAAGAAACAGTGAGGTAGAAAGAATAAACAAATTCATCCATAATCCTCTGTCAAAATACCTGCCCCTACTAATATTTTTATATTCATCCCACAGGTTAATAGATTTTTGTTTTACAAATTAACAAATTATCCATATTCTGTATTCCATTTTTTTTTTTTTGTTTAACATTATCTTAGCATTTTCCATTAATGACTGTGTAAAATAGTCCATCAAGTAGATAAACCATAGTTCCTATAACCCTTCTCTTTCAGAAAGGCATTTTGGTGGGTTTGAGCATTTTGCTATTACAAACAACAGTGAATAAATATCTTTGTGTATTTTCGTACTTATATCTATTTCCTCAGCAGAATTTTGGGGACCAAGAGAAATGTAAATGCTTAAGGCTCAACGCTTATTGCAAAAAGAATTGCACCACTTTATACTCTGACCGGCAGAGTACAAAAGTGACTGCTTCAGAGATGAAGTTGCTTTTTCTAATTTAACTTGTTATTCTGAGATCATTGTAAATTCACATGCAACTGTAAGAAATCACACGGAGAGATCTCACATACTCTTTACCCAGTTTCCGCCGATGGTAACATCTTGCAAAATTATAGCATAAAGTAGCACAATCTGACATGGCTACCCTGAAGATGAAACACATTTCCACATCACTGAGGCTCCTTCATGTTGCTCACTATAGCCACACCGATCCCAGCAGTTGCTTAATCTATTCTCCATTCCTTTATTTTTGTCATTTCAAGAATGTTATAGAAATGGAATCATGAGGTTATAGTTTAAGAAAAATTATTGTCAAAAAACAGATGAAACAACCTGACAAATAGAAGAACTATAGACCCATTTTTAGAAGAACTATAAACACATTTTCGAATTGGCTAGTCTCTAGACCAGCACTGTCCAATGAGACGTAATGCAAGATACATAATGTAATTTAAAATTTTCAATAGCCACGTTAATAAAGTATGAACTAATAGGTAAAGTTAATATATTTTATTTAGCCCAATGTGCCATTTCAACATGTAGTCCATGTTTTAAAATACCATTAATGCGATATTTTACATTCTTTCTTAGCACTAGGTCTTAGAAATCTGGTGCGTATTTTGTAGTGACAGCACGTGTCAGTTTGGACTAGCCACGTTTCAAGTCTCAAGAGCCAGCTGCAGCTAGTGGCTGCCACGTCGAATAGCTTGGCTGCAGTCTGAACTGAAC
>NW_011888924.1:1628189-1637421 GCF_000151845.1 Pteropus vampyrus
GGGACTCGTGGGTCACCAGCAGGGCCGTCCAGGAGCCACTGGGCCATCTTCCAGGGCCATGGGAGCCGATGAGCCTTCACTCTATGGTGTGGCCTGGAATCCCCTCACTCACAGGGAGGGACATGCTCAGGACCAGGCCTCAGGCTGGCACAGACATCATTGCATCTGGAGCCATGAGGGCGGATGGAGGAGCAGAAACATCCCGTTGAGAACGAGCTCCTCAGAGACACACATCATCCCTCTTAAGCTTTCCTCTCCTTGTCCATCTCTCCTCCTGAAGCGGCTGGCGTATCCTCTTCCTTGTCTGCAGTAACGTTGGGAGCGCTGGAGCTCTGGGCTTGTAGGCCTTGCTTCTGGACCCACAGCAACCCGTCCAGCCCTCTGTATAAACTCGGGACTCCAAGGGGCAGAGCTGGGATATGAGGGAGCAGGACAAGGATCCGGGCTGGTGGAGAGAGGGGAGGCCTGTGTGCTGCCTGCCATCGGAATCCTAAGTTACGGTAAAAGGTGCTGGAGACAGGAGACGGGGCGGGCAGGAGGTATTTACAGAAGCATATCCGGTGCTTCGGAACCTGGCCCCATCATCGTGCGAGAGTCCTACTGCAGCAGCCTCTCCCTCCGGAGGGATGTGCTTTCTGCAGGGCTCCGAGTTGGCCCCAGATGCAGTCCAGGCCGCTTCTCCGCAGGCACCCTGGTCTTCCCCAGGCTGCCCCGCCCCGCCTTCCTCCCTCTCCCAGGAAACACAAATACTAACTCCAAGCATGGAGGGGGGTGGACGTAATGGAGATAACTCAGTCTGGCAGGGAATACTCAGTTACCTCCTCCTCCTCCTCCTCTTCCTCCTCCTCCTCCTCCTCTATAATCGCTATTTTATATGAAAAGTATCTGGTTTGTCCATCCACCTGACCGATACAAAGGCCAAGGAGAAAATAACTTGAAACCTGCAGCCCTCTTAAGCAAGAGGCTGATAACGCTGAGAAAAATTAGGTCAGAGTTTCCTTTGCCGGTCAGGAAATTCCACTTTTCCGAAGCGAGGCCATTCCAAGGTGGTGAGCTGAGCCCGCTGCCAAAACCCGCCCCTCTGCTGCTGCACAGAACCCGCCTGACAAACCAACGGGAGGCCACATCGCTGGGTTCGAATCCCAGCTCCCCCCACTTCCTATCTGGTGACCTAGGCCCAATGGCTGAACCACCAACCCCCTCATCTATAAAGTGGAGATAATGACTGTGGTTAAGGTTAACTAGTTGCAATCACTACGAGCCAGGTTAGAGCCCCTATTTTAAGCTGGTTATATGTGTTGGTTCGTTTAATGCTCATATCCCTTTGAAGAAGGTACTAATATTACCCATATTTCAATAATAGTGCCTACTGCAAAGGGTTGTTTTGAGGATCAAGTGAATTAATAATATGTGTCAATTGCTTAAGACAGTTTGTGGCACACAGTCCTGGTCCCATGAATACCAGCCTGTCAGCCTGCAGCAACTGGGGACGCAGAAGCACACAGGGGAGCAGCAGACCCCAAATCAGGATCCTAAAGAGAAACCCATGAGTCTGGCTTTTCCCACAGGCTTTTGCAGCCTGGATCTGATAGATGGCCTATGTCGCCCAAATTAGATCAAGTCTGAACATCCTTCCTGTCTACCCACATTAAGACGCAGGTAGGAAGTTGTTTTCCATTTCTTGCTGGCTTCTCTCTCGCACCGGGCAGCCGCGGGGGCCGTGATGTTGCAGGCTCAGCAGGCACCGCTGGAGGTGTGAGCGGGAGGAGGCAGCCCCACCAGCGGGCTTCTAATTGCCAACAATTAAAGCTTCACATCACTGAATTATGTAGTTGGCAGCCCCCGTTGCTATCTGCTATCGCATTTAAGTGGAAGCTGAAGGAAGAAGGGACTCTAGAATCCTGCTGCTTCTAAAGGGGATTTTGGTTTCTGCAAATGTTAGAAAATAAAAATCCATTTCTGTCGGGGGGAGGCGGTGGGGAGTGTGGCTCCTCGCCTTGTAGAACTGGTGTTAAGGCTGACCAGGACATGTGCTGTTGCATCTCCTCTGTTTCTGGGGTCCCTGATGTGCCCACAGCCAGGGTGTGACTTGGCGGGAGCAGAGGGGCAACGTGTGGTTCACGGCTGATGGCGCGGCTGGGCGTGATGGAAGTCAGGTCAGAAGGACAGACGCTCCAAGGTACAGACATGTCTGCTCAGACTCATAGATGTATGCAATGGTTTTATGGTTTATTATTCATTTAGATCTTACATTATATATCTCCTTTGTTAGGAATAATTTTTGACATCAAAACCCACCTCTGTGCTGTCGAAGAGAGGTGGCAGAATTTTATTTGTTTGTTTGTTTGTTTATGGGTTAAATGGAAGAGAAGGCTGGTGTCCATAGCTGCCAGGAGGAAGAAATTCATAGAGCCTGGGCTTGGGGGCGGGACACAGCTAGGTGTGAATCTAATCTCTTTCACTATGAGTCGGGTGACCGCTATGTCTTCATCCTCAGGTTCCTCTATGTAAAGAAAGAATCGTAATGTGACCTGGCGAGGCAGATATCAGAACGAGAATATAGATGCTCAGTGGATAAACGGGCCCGATAAGTGGCAGCTGGCATACCCTCGCCGTCACTGTCTCTGTTTGCCCTGCTGTGATGCTCGTACCCTGTGCGCCTTCAACGCACGTTTGTGCCCAGCCTGCGTTCATAATGCGGGCACGCGAAATAAAATCCGTGGTCGCCATTCCCTGCAGAGCTCCTGAGTCAGTGACAGTGGCGAGCGCCCTTTACATCATTACGCAGAGCAGTTCAGCTCCTCAAATGAGAAAAACCTACAATCTCTCCAGTCCAAAAGCCTTAGCTGATATGGAGGGGAGAGAGGTGATGGGGGGCGGGGGTGGGGGAGGGGAGGCTGAAATTTGGTAGGTGGAGAATGAATATTCTGTAGGGACCAACTGCTGTGATGAGAGGAGGTTGGCGAGCTGGCTAGAGGTGAGAAAGCCTGGGCCATTTTGCCCCCTGTCAGAGACTGTTACCCCATTAACTCCGCCCTGCTGTTCACTGCTCTTTGGGTGTCAGGTGGTGTTACTTTCTAATTCCGGCATTGTCCTGAGGTGGCGCAAGGTGGCCCAGGCTTCTTTGATTCCACTTTCATAAATTCTCGCCATAGCCCCTATATGAAGCTAACCTTGTTTTACAGATGAAGAGACTGAGAGAGGTTCGGAGTGGCCGTGTGACCTGCCCAGGATGCGAAATGGGAGAACCGGCATTCCAGTTCAGATTTGCCTGATCCCAAAGCCCAGGTGTCATTCGCTCCGCCACGTAGCTGTAAACTCCAGGGATTAGACGGTGACCTTCGGGCCCTCCATCACTAAGTTACACTCTGGGCAATCACACGTGGCATCTATATCATACTTAGGCAGTGAGACGAAGATGCTAATAAATGAGTAATAGTTTTGGTAACTTCTGCATAACAAATTACCTGAAAACCTAAGGAGGTTGCTCATGATTTTGTGGGTCGGGAATTTGAGAAGGGCTCAGCTGGGCAGTTCTTGCTGGGGTTTCTCATGCAGGTGCAGTCAGATGTTGGCTGGGGCTGCAGTCATCCAAAAGCTCCACTGGGCTGGACGTCCGGGATGGCTCCATCCCCTGGCTGGCAGCTAATGTTGACCATTGGCTAGGAGCATCTGAGTTGTTACCCAGAGCACCTGTGCATGGCCTGCAAAGCCGTGTAAACAACCAGGGGCAATTTTGCCTTCCCAGGGACATTTTTGTGCTACTAGCATCTGGTGGGCAGAGGCAGGGATACTGCTGAACATCCTGCCCTCTGCGTGACAGCCTCCCACAACAAAGAATTATCCAGCCTTAAATATTGATAGGGCCAAGTTTGAGAACCCTTCCCTAAAGCATGGCAATCTCAGAGGAGCTGGATTTCTTACATGGGGGCTGGCTTCCCCAAGGGAGCTCCCAAGAGAACCAGACAGAAAATGTGTCTCCTTTGATGACCCCGCCTCAGACGTTACACAGCATCATCTCTGTGTAGGCTACTGGTCAAAGCAGTCACAAACCTGCCTACCCTCAAGGGGAGGAGACATGCGTGGAGCTCCCCTCTGCCGACGAGAGGAGTGTCAAGGAATTTATGGTCACTTTTTCAGCACCATAGAATGTAGCGGGAGTCAGCATGATGGAAAGCAGGCAGGGCCATTGACCTCTGGCCACCAGCTCAGCCTGCTGCAAGCTGGCCAACTGATGCTGAGGCACCAGACCAGCTGACAGGAGCAGCTGTTGTTACTGTCCAGAACCCTTTCTCCCTGAACCCTTCATCAAGCACTACTGGGGTTTTGGGGAGATCAGAGTGTCTACAATGGACCATCCTTCCACTCTCTCCTTCTCTACAATTAAACCTGCCCATCCTCCCAGAAGTCTTCTAACTGGGCTCCCACTCACACCTGTACCCTCACCTATCTCTAAGCACCTAAGCATCTCATTGCATGTCTATTTATTATTGGCTTGGGCAGGGAAATGTGCCATTAGTGATTTAATCTCCACAAGACATTTCTTCCTAATTGCTAGTCATGGATGATAATTAGCGACTGTTAATTCCTGATAATTAACAAGCTAATACTTAGAGGTAATGGCGCCCGAGTAATCATCTTAAAAGGCTCAAAGCTGAGGTGCTTCCTGTGGTCCCTAAGCCCCAAAGGATAACATTGTTTCAGCATCTCTAGCCCAGGAATTGGCTGGAACCCAGCATTTTTATTGACGAGGGCAATGATTGGAGAATTGACAACTTTACTCTCTAATTTAGTTCTCTCGTCTGGATATAGAAATAATACATTGTTTTTTTTGTTTTTGGTTTTGTTTTTTTTTAGAAGTTTTGTCGAGCACAGGAAAGCATAAAGAAAATTAAATATATATAACCTTATTACCTGGAAGCATCAACCATCAACATTTTTGTTTATTTCTTCCTGGTCTATGAATTTTTTTCACAGTTGAATTCATATAATACATGTGGTTTTGCATCCAATTTAATGCATTTAATATTATAGCTTAAATATCTTCTCTGGTGGTAGCAACTTGTAAAAAATAGCTGCCTTCCCCGTCAGAGGAATGAAATGAATGGTATGGGAAGGGGAAGCAATCACGTAAAAGCAAAAGCTGGACAAAGCCCTGACCCTGTGGGAATGACACGTTTATTCCAAACCAGTGTCTTCTGGTGGCCCCCAGCCCTGCCTGCACCAACCGAAGACATCGGGTGGGAGAATATGTGTGTTCACATGCAGTCACATGGGAAAAAAGCCCGGAAGGCAATGAACGAAGATGTCACTAATGGTGTCGTTGTCAAGATGGGGCGGAACGGGTAATTTTCATCTTCTGCTTTTGTAATTTTCCATGCGGTCCAGAGAAAGAAAAACACATTGGATTCGCTTTCCAAAGGTGTCCGGTTCACACTTTCATCCCTCCACAGACCTGGCGGGGTCATTCCCCGCTGGGCCTTGATTTTCTTATATGTGTTTGGAGGGTAAGATTAGTCTTCCCGCCCTAAAACGTGGCTTTCAGAATCAGAAACGCTGAGTCAGAGCCCGGCCACCCCCAGGAGGCAGCCCCGTGGGAGGGAGAAACAGCTCTGATGCAACCCTTGGCCGTTTGCAAAGACAGTCTTCCAGGTATTGTGTCACATACGTTTCTGGATTCCCTAGCGACCTGCTTTGGCGTGTCTTTACCCAGCACTTCTGTATCTGTGTATTTCTTCAGTGGGGAGATGGTGTCGCCAGTGCACAGATTTTGGAATTAGACCTAGGTTTAAATCCAGTCTGTCACCCACCTGTGACGTCCTACTTAACATCTCTGAGCCTCAGTGTCTCCATCTACAAAATGGGGCTAATACTACTTCTTACTTATGGGGAGGTCCTGATGAGCTACTACCGTACAATCAGCGGCTTTTCCGTATTCAACGAAATTTATCTATAAATAACTATGACTTCATAATAGAAGCATAAATACAATTGTGTAATGAATAAGATTGTTATTTTTCACTCTGTACAGAGTTCCATAAATTCGTCACATCGTCCGGAAGGGGACTTTGCCCTTTTCCCAAGCTTACTCCAGGCTCGAAGCTCTGCTTCTGTAGAGTTCGACAGGTCAGATCAGCTTCGGTTTCTTCTTTTATATCTTGCATTTGTGGATTCAGATCCAATCTCCTCTCCACTTTCATCTTTCCAAACCTCCAAGACCCGAATCTTTTTGGTCTCACTGCCAAGCTTATCATTGAGATTGGCTGTTCCGCTCCGGCCAGGTACCAGCTATCATATTTCAAAGCCCCGATCTGTCTGCCTTGCAAGAACAGGAGCTTATTTGCCTATTGTTCCTTCATAGTAATTCCTTACATCAGAATCGTGCTTTAGAATTTTCAATGCGCTGTCAGACCGCTGTTGTGTTCAATCGCCCAGCAGTTTTGTGCAGCGGGCGAGGGCAGGCCTTATTATTCTTCATAGAAGGCAGCCTCGTACCCAAAGTGGGTTTCATGGAACAAGTTACCATTTTGTGGACAGATAAGTTTGGAAAACAGTGGAATGAGCAAAACTAAACAGGCTTTTCATACCTTTAACATATTAATGTGCAATGAGATTCTCCAAGACCTGAATGCAGTGCTTCCCAAGCTTTCTTTTCCACCAGCTCTTTTTTGCTAGAATATTCCAAGGAAGTTTTGCTCCTGGAACCCACTTTGGGAAACACTCACAGGGGTGGCATGAGAAGGGTCTTGAGAATGAAGCAGGATGAAGTTCAAACGCAGGCACCACCACTTGCTACCGGCGTGATCTTGGGCAAGTTTTTTAATTTCTGTGATCCTTCCTTTGCTCCCCTGTGAAACGAGGGTGGTAACAGAGTTGTAAGCATTAAAATCGACAGTGGAGTGCTTAGCAGAACGCCTAGCAATGGTAAACCTTCGATATACTTTAGCTTTATGGTTGGTCTCTTCCTCTCTGTTACCTGGGAGAAGAGTGGGCCTCAGAAAGGTACATTTGCCAACGTTACACAGCTATTTAGTGACAGGGTTGAGTATGCAGTCTGGGTTTCCTGCCTCTCGAGACTGCCGCACATGGGGCTGTCATCCAGGCATCTCGTGCCTTCATTCCCCTCTCCTGCCCTTATTCCCACCAAACATCTTTGGGGTTCTAATTCCATTCTCTCTGGCAGAAGCTGGGGTTCCGGGAGCCTCAAATGTAAGTGAAAATACTTAGCAAACCACCGTTAAAATGTTAATTATCATCCGCACATTACTGCCCGCCCCACCAAGCCATGCAGCAGTGTCTCTGGGGCCCCTCCAGGCAGCCTGCCTGCCGCCGCACCACCCCTCCTCAGGACCCAGGTTCCACCTGTCATGCTGTCCCGCCCCCGTGTCATAGTCCTGCTCTGTTCTTGCATGTTTTTCCAGCTCGCGAACTCTTCAAGCCACAGTGCCTCCGATTCCTTTGCCTCTTCTGCAGCGAGCACTGTGCTCCACTCATAGGAGGCACTTTATTGCATCCTTGCAACCCAATCAGGAACCCAAGCCGTCCTGCTCCGCCTCCCACCCCGTCCTGTGAAGAACGACTTGGCTTGGTGGAGAGAGCAGTCTGTTTGGCATTTCATTTTCCCCCTCTTTGTCAAAGCCACCTCAGGAGGGAGTGGCTTAAATTAAACCCCCACGCTCTCCTGCCTTGCATAGGGCGCCTCTGCTTCCACAGGCTCCCACGCGCCTCCGGGAAGCTAGCGTGGGGCTCATTCTGTAGGTCAATCAACTCGCTCGTGGTCAGCAGATAGGGCAGGGCTGGTGATACGGAATGAGGGCCAAGATGTTCTCCCTCCTTCTTGCAGAGAGCACCCATTTTCCTTCCCTCTCCCCTCTCTCCCCTCTCCTACAGTGCGCTCAGACTCCACAGACAAATCAAGCCTCCAGACTTGAGTGTGGCTTCTCTCCCCTTTCTGCTGACTCAGCCAGGATACACTTGTGCCTCAGCTGAGATATGTTGCCATACCCTATGTAGGGCTCCTGAGTCACCACCAGGGCCCTGAGCTTGGTGACCCCACCTCCCCACCATTGGTGCTATGACACCTGACTCTTAACTCTTAACACCCTGTTTCAAAATTTCTGGTTTTGCATGATTGCAAGGGTTGACATCTTGGCAACGTTGCAAGCATGACTGGCTTAGGCAAGACACATTGAGGTGCCCAGGCCCCACCCTCTTCTAGAGGTGTCTCTGTCTGCCCCCTTCAGTCCCACTGGGTGACCCTCCTCTGGGCTCTCATCACACCCTGGGCTTCCCTGTCATAGTAGGTACTACACTGTAGTGTAGTCACCTGTTTGCTTAGCACAGTGTTCCTCAGACTTTAGCAGGTATACGACTCTCCACATTACAGTGCAGATTCAGATTTAGAAATCTGGAGGGCCCTGAGATGCTGCATTTTGGACAAGCTCCCAGGTGATCCGTGGTTCACACTCTGAGCACAAAAATCAATAGTTCTGAACTTGGGCTGCACATTAGATCACTGGGATGGCTTAAAAAATATCATTAGCTCCATTTGAGCCCAGTTGCACCAAAATCTTTCAGAGTGGCACCCAGGCGTTGGGGACTTTTAGGCGCTCCTTTGGGGACTCTAGACTGCAGCCAGAGTTCAGAGCCCTGAGCTGGGCCGCGGGATCTGTGGGGGCCGACATCCCTCTGCCTCATCCCTCACGTCTCACGTTTTCTCAGCTCCAAGCCCAATGCCTGGCCCCGGCAGGTATCAACAGGTATGCTCATGGCTCGCCCCGCATAGACTCTTGGCTTCTCTCTGGCTGGTTCAGCACTGGCTCCTGCCAATACTGTGTGCTGAGCAGGCAAGAGTCAGACGGTTTCTGATTAGGTGGCTTTAGGAGGCCTGTTGAACTTGGACTGTGGCGAGGCTTCTTTACTTGTGTTGACTTAGAACTACAACTGATTGGAGTCCATGAGGAAGACACCTCCCCAAGATACCCTCTTCTGCCTTCAGCCTCCTCCCAAGGCTGCTGCCAATCCCCTGACTGGATCCTGCAGCTCTCTGCGGGGTGCACTTGAACCTCGGAGTCCTTCTCAATACCAAGAAGCCCACCCAGCAGAGCTCACTCCTCCATCCCTCCTCCCTGCTCCCCGAGGTCTTGGGCAGAGACCTACCGCAGTCTCCATCAAGCTGCATGTTAATTGCCTTTGTTCTTCTAGGCAGGAAGCCTTCAAGGTCAAGTATAGT
>NW_011888924.1:1638296-1642612 GCF_000151845.1 Pteropus vampyrus
TGCGCCTTAGCTCACTGCTTCCGTGATCTCACCGCCTGCCCGCAGCGCTGCAAGGCAGGACTTGTTATTATTGCCACCTTTCAAATGAGGAAATTAAGATTCAGGGAGGCGCGTCTCCTTGACTCAGCATCGCTTCCATCCACTAGCCTACAGGGTGGGCAAAACTCAGTAGTTTCCTATTCCTAGGTCCATGAAATGGCGAAGAGAAAACTCAGGTGCAGCTCTTCCCAGCTCTGCAGGAGGGAGCAGCTTTTGATCCCACCTGCCTGGGCCTCCCACCAGCTTGCTAGGGCTTCTCTGGAGCCCTTGGAGCTGCGGCTGTAGGCACTCTGTCCTTTACTCCTGTGTCGTGGCCCAGGACCAGCCTACACAGAAAGAGCATCTCCATATCCCGCGAGACTAGCCGTAAGCCTCAGCTGGCCAAAGCTGTCACAGTCTGGTCACTGGGTCTTTCTTGAATGGCCCTGGAAGCTAAGCGTGCACTGAGCAGAGGGATCGTTTGGTCCTCCTAGCTTCACGATAGGGCTTTGGAGGATGGGCATGGTGGCTGGCACCTGCCAGTATTTAGCAGGCCTCCCAACGACTTGTGTCTGCTTTGGGAACGGCATCTAACACCAACTTCACCTCCCGCCGCCCTAGACCATGTGACATCAGTCTCTGCTTAAATCTGAAACAAAGTTTGGAGTCATGAGGATCTGGCTTCCGAAGTGGTTGACAAGGCTTTTGGGGTTCTGCTCCATGACACCCACACTGGGGAACCTAAGCCAGCCATGTGCCAAGTCTGTCCCAAAGACGGCCACCAGGGGTTTGAGTCAGCCTGCGTGTGCAGCACCAACCGCGTTTCATGCGACTGTCTTGCCTGGGCCCATGTTCACCCAGTGCTGCTTCTCCAGGAGCGATGCAATGTCAGGACGTGTTCCACCCCTGCTGTGGGCCACCAGCTGGGGACAGGACCCCCTAGGGTTTGCACCAGCCCAGGTGCAAATATGCCATATGTCAAAGGTCCTAGAAGCATTCGGAAATACCATTTGAATATACGAACTTCAAATCCACATTCCAGAAGGACTGGGAAAGGTAAACGGCCCTTGTCTTCACAGGTGAGGAGCGCGGACGCTGCTTCACCATAGAGTATGTGATGCCTATGAACTCTCAGCTGACATCCGAGTCCACGGTCAACGTTCTAAGTAGGTGCCTCACACATTCCAACCTGGGCCACTGGCTGGACAGAGCAGAGCAGCATAGAGGGCAGAGTCAGTGTGACCAGCTTGCTTTTCAGGAGCTAATGTCCTTAGACTCAGATGGTGGTGCTGGCTCGAGCTCACCAGAACTTGCTCTGCCGATTATTTGTCCAGCGTTTGGTGACAGGTTGCTGGAGTCTCCCAGTCTTGTGACCCAGGCAAGTGAGAGGGCACCCAAATCCACAGCGCGAGTCGGTTCGGGCTGCCATAACGAATGCCACAGACTAGGAAGCTTATAAACAACAAACCTATTTCTCTCAGCCCAAGAGGCTAGAAATCCAAGATCAAGGCACTGGCAGACTCAGTGTTCGGTGAGGGCCCCAGGCCACCCAAGGAGGGGATGGAGCCCAGGGAGCTCATGCAGGGTGTGGCTTTGGTGACCAAATGGTAGACACTGCCAGGATCACTCGACTCAGGAGGGTGAGCAGTGAGTAAGGCCCCTGGAGAATGACAGCACCCTTGTGTCCCCTCAATTAGAAATGATCCGCTCGGCCACACCATTCCCTCTGGTCAGCCTCTTCTTCATGTTCATCGGGTTTATCCTGAGCAACATCGGGCACATCCGACCCCACAGGACAATACTGGCCTTTGTCTCCGGCATCTTTTTCATCCTCTCAGGTCAGTGCTGTTGTTTTCGTGACCTCTGTACTTTTGACATTTGACTCCTAGACATCTCTGCCCTGGGAAGTCTCGGTCATGGCTGGGGGCCAGCCCCCAGCACCAGCCCAGCTGAGTCAGTGATATCCAGGCACAGTAGGAGCTGGAGGGAGACTTCTGAGGACCCCTCCACATACCCTGGGCTCTCCCAGCTCCCTTTGGCACAGGCCTGTCTTCCTCGACTGACACCAGGTTGTACTTTGTCATGCCATCTACCAGGCCTTATTCTGGCACTGGCATCACTGCCCACTAAAGGTCAGTGTAATGGGATTTACAAACAGGTAGACAGGCAATATGAACATAGCATGAAAGGGACGATGACAGCGGTCAGCAAAGACTCTGGGGCCCACGAGCAGTGGTTGAAACGCGGACTGAGGGCTGGTCAGGGGAGGGTTCCAGCAGGAAGCAAGATGAAGCATGAGCAGGAATTAGGTAAAGAGGTAGGGACGGGGGGTGGGGCGGGATCCTGGAGGAAAGAGAGGTTGAAGCGCTGGAGTAGGTATGTGGAATTGTTACTCACGTGGCAGAGGAGCGAGGAGGAACGTGCTGGGAGGCGAGACTGGGGAAGGCATCTGAGGCCACCTTACGGATTGTGGACTTTGTAAGAAGCCGCAGAAGGATTTTAAGCCAAGGAATGACAGGACCAGATTTGGATTTTATTTTATTTATTGTTTTATTTATTTTTAGGCAAAGCGAGCTCACAGATTGCAAGGACCTTGTCAGCTTACGATCCCTTATTTTTTTATTTTTTTACACCTATAGCACCTGGTCTTCCTAGGTGGTCTCCCATCCAAGTCCTAACCAGGCCCGACCCTGCTTAGCTTCCGAGATCAGACGGGGTCGGGCTTGTTCAGGTTGGCGTGGCCGTAGACCAGATTTGGATTTTAGAATAAGTCCTCTGAGAATGGAAGGAGGAAGGAAAGCAAAACAGGAGGCAGAGAGACCAGGCAAGAGGCTATTTCAGTTTTACAGGAGAAAGGTGAAGATGGCTCAAACCGAAGCGTGATAGTAGAGAAGAGAGAAATGAGAGGGTTCAGGGACACTTGGGAGGCAAACTCAAAAGGACCAGGACCAGGCTTTCAAGAGAGGAGTCGAGGGTGAGCGTCAGGTTCTTGCTTGGGCACTGGGTGGATGGTGCAGTGCATCGCTGATCCAGGGAACTCAGGAAAAGGAGCGGATTTGGAGCAAAGATCCTGAGTTTAGCGTAGGAAATGCTGAGTTTGGGGCGTCCATGTAACACCTGGGAGGAGGTGTCCAGAAGGCTGAGTCTGGGGCTCAGACTTGGACCAAAGATAGAGATTTGGGAGCTATCAGCCTAGGGGATGGGAGAAAGAACCATGGCTGTGGCCGAGATTACTAACAGGCAGTGTGTAGAGCGAGAAGGGAAGAAAATGTGGTTTAAAAAAAAGTAGGCTTTTCTCCCCTCCAAGGTGACCTGCGCATTTTCGCGAGGACTTTTTCTTTTGGAAATAAGAAGGAGTGACTCTTAGGGCATGTGTTTTAGGTACCCTGGAGCCCTAGATGTGTTGATAAGGGAGGGGCCGGGGAGGAGCTGCTCAGCCGGAAGACGGGTAGAAGGATGACTTAATAATGGATGGGCGGATAGATGGATGGACAGAGAGGAGGATAAACGGCTGTTGGACACCAGACATTCTGCTCGCTACCTGAGTCCCAAGGCACTTTAGTTTCCTTTTCCAAACACTTTCTTATCAATACAGCTTGGGAGCCAGGAGGCAATCAGAATGCCTGATGCCAAAGAACTTTTCGTGCTTTCTCTTTTCATCCATCCATCCACCATCCACCATCCATCCACCATCCATCCATCCGTCTATCCATCCAACCATCTTTTCTTCCATTTGTCAGGCCATCTTTTTAATCCACTCACCCACCCATCTTCCGTCCACTCTTCCAGCTGTTAATCCATTCATCTACCCCGCCATCCATCAATCCAACAAATATTTATTGAGCACTTGGAGCGTCCTCAGCACCACCTTGCCCCCACGAGGTGATATTCCCACCGAGTCCAAGAGGCACGGACCTGGGGTTAAGCTCTTTATCCTTCTATGAACTTCACAATAGTCAAGGCTCTGCAGTAGCGTGGAGGCACCTGACGTTTTTCAGCCAGAAGCTACGGGATCAGAGATCTCAGACTGAACGAGGCCACTTGAAGTCATTTCAGTGAGCTCCATCGGGATTACGATGGCTCAGGAGGTATCTGGACAATAGACAGTGTCCACTGGGCCAGCAGTGATGCAAACATGAGTTAAGTGCTGAGGAAGACTTGAATCAAATCTATTTTCCTTTAACTTTCATCTTTCAAGATGCCCTAGTTTAATCATGTGAATGGAATTAAACTTGAACAGCTCAAAGCGCAGTAATTAATTATGTCCTGATTCAATTACAGTCTCTAATTGACGAGAC
>NW_011888924.1:1643487-1646659 GCF_000151845.1 Pteropus vampyrus
TCACTCTCTTACCTTCCCGTGAGTGCTCCATCCGGGATGTGGTAGGGCCCTGCTCCTGCCCTGGAGTCCACTTCACTCCCCACTCCAGGGGCTCTTGTGCCTGTGTCCTATGCAGACCCAGCTGGGAGCAAGGCCAGGCCCCCAGCAGTGAGCTCTCTGCTTTCTCCTCACTGTAGAGTGCTGGGGTGATGTCCGTGTACTTGTTCATGAAGAGGTACACCGCCGAGGACATGTACAGGCCTCACCCCGGCTTTTATCGCCCACGTCTGAGCAACTGCTCCGACTACTCGGGCCAGTTCCTGCACCCAGACGCCTGGGTCCGGGGCCGCAGCCCGTCCGACATCTCCAGCGACGCCTCCCTGCAGATGAACAGCAACTACCCAGCTTTGCTCAAGTGCCCCGACTATGACCAGATGTCATCCTCCCCGTGCTGAGCCTCGCCTGGACTGGACAGTCAGATAGCCTCTCCCGAGCCCCCTGCTGGCCTGTGAGTCCCAGACCCGTGGCTGATGGACCAAGATGCCCCCCTGCCTCACTGTTGTCACTTGGCCCCTGTTGTCTCCCTGCTTTCCCCAGAGTTATCTCTAACTGCCCCAAGGTGGTGTCAGGAACCTGGAGCCAGCGGGCAAGCTGATTGGCTGAGAGCATGGGTGTAGCCCCACCTCTTGAGTGCCAGTCACTCCTTCAGCTCTCCCCTTTCCTGGGAGAGGTGAGTGTTCCAGCTATGTATTCATCTCTGCACACCCAAGTTCATGGACCCAGGCCCAGGCCAGCTCTGAGATGCCACGTTCCTTCCCCAGACCCAGCCGGACTTGAGCGCTTGCCAACTGGTCTGGCCCTCACACTCACGATCCGAGCAATCAGACCAAAAGGGGGCTGATAGGGAGGTCTGGCAGGTTCAGAATCGTCAAGCAGTGCTCCTCATGAAATCTTTTATCCTTTTTGTTACCCACATCCCTCTACAACACACCCGTCTGTGTTCTCCACCTTCCCCTCTGCCCCACAGGCTATGACTCTCTCCTTCTCCCACCAGAATTCAGCTGCCCTAAGGGGCTGAGGCAGGTCTGAGGTCACTCTTCTCTGATGAAGTCACAAAGAGGTGTTAATGGCTGATGATGTCTTAATGTGTATGGCCCCCGATAACCTATTTAACAGGGGTCTTTACTGCCTTAACCCAAAGAAGTGACATTGACAACAAGAATTCCAGAATCTGGCTGGTCTGAGTTAGTATTCCCCTGCACTGTTCAGACCCTTGAGATACTGACCCTGCTCACGGGGGCAACATTTCCGGTCCAAGGCCCTAGAATCTAATTATGTAGACAGATGTCTATCCCACCTAAACAGAAGGTACCTTTCAAAGAGGCTGTCTGGGATTTGGAGCTGGATTTGCTGACACCTGGTGCAGTTAGAGTCTAAACGAGCCAGACTGGGAATGATCTGGCTGTTCTCCTAAAGATGCCCGTGAACTCTGCGGGGGGTGGGGAGGCCGATTTAATCCTAATATAGGGCAGTGTCTGCTTTCTGGGTATGGGACATATGTGGGCACATAGATGCCTCCAGAAAATGAGGCAGCGTGATGCACATTTTCCTCGTAGGAAACCTGAGCTGGGAGGTACATGGCACTTTCCACGAAGGCTGCTGGGCAGAAAACGGTGGAAGGGCCCTGCAGGACGCGAACCCCTCAGTTCTCCCAGTGGCTTCTCCCCCTGTGCCATTTTGGGTCCGAGGTCTCGCCTAGCGGAACGCCAGGCTCTCTGCTGCGTATTTTTGTCACGCAGCCTTTCTTTCTGTCTCCTTTCTCTCTTTAAGACAGCATCGCGTTCCGAGTGCACAAAGCCACAGCAGGCAACCTGTGGGCTCTGGAAAGTCGTGCAGAAAACCACACATGTGGCACTGGCAGCCTTCAGAAGGGCAGTGTATTTGTTTCCTCGGGCTGCCATTCCAAATGCCACAGGCCGAGCGGCTTAAACACCAGACATTTCTCTCCCCACGGTTCTGGATGCTAGAAGTCCGAGATCAAGGTGTCAGCAGATTTGGTTTCTTCTAAGACCTCCCCTTGGCTTGCAGACGGCCATCTCCTCGACGTGTCCTCGTGTGGTCTTTTCTCTATGCGTGTGCACGCCCCGCCCCCCGGTGTGCAAATTCCCTCTTATGAAATTCCCCCAACTCTAACGGTTCAGCCTCATGTAGAAAACTCCAGGTCGCCCTCATATGTGGCTTTCCAACCCCGGCCTGCAAACCAGTAGCAAATGTGAAGCCCCAACTTTCCACTCCATCGACACCTGCAATGACTGTCGTACTATTTGGTTACTGTTTACAGAATAATCCGTGTTCTCCCCACAGCCAAGGAATCGGCGAGGGTACTTGGAGACCACCAGGTAGCTTTTCCAACCTGGGCAGCTATTTCGATGTGCTCTACTCCAGTTTCTGTCGGTGTAATTAGCTCCTAGGAGGCACTTTTCTCTCCCTAAAGCACTCTTTCCCTGTTACTGTGCTAGGCTTGTTTTGATTCACATGGAAAAAAAAAAAAAAAAAGAATTCACTCTTCAACATAAGTGGGTTGTTGACTGTGACATCATTAGGACGGGTCTTTATTGGCCTTTATTGGCCTGGATGCTGAACTGCTAAATCAGGCAGCTCTTACCCTGGGAACATGCAGTTGACACTTACCTTGGGAACGGGTTCTTGTTCATCGTCCTCCCTCATGAGGGATGTGTGAACGTGTCAATAACTGTGCAACCATCACGGTTTCCTTTCCGTCTAGAAATTAATCTTAGAACTGGACCCTACATGCAGCCTCCCCACAATCTAAAGATTTTTATCAAATAGTAAAGTGTATAAATGCAACTCAGACATTATGAATTAGGGCCCCTTTGCCAGTACACTTTTTAATCTTTTGTTTCCTCAAGCGTTTAAAAAAATATACTGAAGAGCTCTTTTAATTTTTTTTTTTTTAGACAAGGCAACCCTCGGTTGACCTCACAGATTGCAAGGACCTTGTCAGCGTACAATCCCTTATTTTTTTATTTTTTACACTTACAGCACCTGGTCTTTCTAGGTGGTCTCCCATCCAAGTCCTAACCAGGCCCGACCCTGCTTAGCTTCCGAGATCGGATGGGATCGGGCTTCTTCAGGGTGGCATGGCCGTAGACTGATGAGCTCCTTTATTTTC
>NW_011888924.1:1651429-1655880 GCF_000151845.1 Pteropus vampyrus
GATCACCAGGTGGGGGGCTGGCAGGTCAGCCCGGTGGGCTGAGGGTTCAGGGGTACAATCTGCTGCTTCCTTCGCCGAGTCCCAACCCAGCCTCTTCCTGAAGGCAAGAGGAAGGCCCTGGGAGCCAGGAGTCAGGAGCCCACTGCCCCCGCCACTCCCTCTAGGCAAGCCCAGGGCACAATTTGAGCCTCAGTTTCTCCATCCATGACGTGGGCAGCCTCCTCAGGCTGCTTCCCGTAAAGGAGTGAGGCTAAGTGAGAACTTAGATGGGGATTCTGGTGATGCCTGGTGGAGAGGTGCTGGCTTGGGGCTGAGTGCTGGCCCAGAGTCACCATCTCTCTGACCCAAGCTTGGCTGCCTCGTCGTGTTGTCGCGGCCCTGCCCTCCCAGTCCGTCATCCTGCTCATGGCCTAGGAGGAACTTTCTTCCCACCGGCTCTCTCCGCGCCATCAGGAGGAGCATTTGGGGGGAATAGCTGACACCCCATTGCCATTGACCTTGGCCTTCACCTCCGCCCTTCTCAGAGCTGGTGGAGATTGGCTTCTGGCTTACGCACCACAATAGATAGGACACTTTCAACAGCAAGTAAGTTGGACTTGAACTGCTTTCAACAGTAAGTATTATCTTCACGTCAGGAAGGCCAGAAGTAGGTGTGGGTTCAAGGGCCGGCTAATTCAGTAGTTCAGTGATGCCCTCAAGGACCCAAGTTCTTTCCATCTGTTGGGTGTGCTTCCCTTGGGGTTGAGTTTATCCCCAGATCGATAGCAAGAGGGTGCCAGCAGTTCCAAGTGTCAGGTCAAGATGCCACACCATCAGAAGGACGAGAAGAACTGCCTCTTCTGTGGCCTTCTTAGGAACAAAAACAACTTTCCCAAAAGACTCTACCTCGTATCTTATTGGGCCAAACTGGATCACGTGGCCATTTCTAAACTGCCGTCTGGCTAGGGGACAGGGTGACCCTGTGTGCCAGTTATCTATTGATACATAACAAATCGCTCCAAAACTCAGTAGTATAAGACAATCATAACTGTACCGTTTTAGAGGCTGTCTGGGCTCAGCAAGGTGGCTCTCACTCAGATCCTTCAGACAGTTGGAGTCAGATGGTGACATCTTCAAGACTTCTTTGTTCAGTTGTCTGGCAATTGATATCCCCTGGGAACCTCAGCTAGGGTTGTCGGCTGGAACAGCTGTGCATAGTCTCCTCACAAGGCCTCGTCTTGCTCAGAGCCCGACAGCCGGGTTCTAAGAGCAAATGTCCCAAGAGACAGGAAGCATTGCCTTTCTCGCAGTAGCCTTGAAAGTTAGTTACCTGGCGTCATTTTCGTCTTAATCACCAGACCACCCAGATTTAAGGGAAAGAAACATAGATCCTGTCGATTCAAGATGTGAGGTGTGTCAAAGTCCCATCGTGAGGAAAGTCTGAGAGACGGGATGTGTCGTGCAACCATCTTGGGAACCATCCACCCTATCACAAGTGGCTTCGGCCAGTCGTTGTCTTAGCCCCGAGGTTCTGATTTTGTTCTCAGGCGGAGCTTGACAGTCGTCTCTCACAAGCTTCCAGGTGTTGTCAAGGCTGTGTTGTGGTCTAGGCTCTAGAGACTGGGTTCCAGACACATGAATTTTTTTAAGTTCTCAAGATGGTTCTAACGTGACACCATAGTTGAGATCCACTGGCTTAGACCTACCAGGATTTACCCTTGGAACTGGGGATCAAGCCCCTTCTCTAGAGTCTGGTTGGAAATCTAATGGCTTCACAAACACAATGCAGGAAAAGAAGGGGAAACGGTCCTGCTGGGCAGCCAAGGGTGCTTCAGGCCCAGGCATCCTCCTTGCTCCTCCCAGCCCTCTCAGGCCCCGCCTCCTTGGATGAAGGCTGTGCCTTGGGCAAGTCGAGTTTGTGGGCTCACGCCCAGCCTCTCTGGTCCAGAACCCTTTCCCTGATGAGCTGGTCTTCATCGGGATGCAGCAAGAGCCTGCCCTTGAGAAATAGGACAACGGCACTCAGCATTCTGGAGCCAATGTGCTCACCGCTCCACTGTCAAGGCCAAGGGATGGACTTCTGGCCCAGAGTGGGCTTGATAGATGTTCAGAAATGACCTTGCAGTCTCAGGGCTCCCACTGCAGAGTTTAAACCAATCTTCATCACCGGTCTTTGAATAATTCATTTCACACTCGGCAATCATAAAAAGAACAAGGCTTGAGGGCTTTGGAGGTTTCTGATCAGGCAATAAAGAAATCGTGTATAACAGTCTGCTCGGCAGACTGAACTTGGGTCGATTCTAATCTCAAATCCGCCTGCATTCATATGTTTGCCTCCCACCTCATTTCAGGTACAATAGAATCTTCATAAAAAGACAATGGAATCTATAAAAAAAAAAAAAGTATGTATATAAAATATCCTCCTCAGATTAAGCTATTTTTATTAACAAAATGGTAAAGAAACAAAATACACCCCACAACAGGCTCCAGGTGAGCACCATACATTAAATCCAAAGCAATTCTCCATGCCCTAAATCAGGAGTCCACAAACTCCCAGGTTGCCTACCGGTACCAGTCCATGGCTTGTTAGGAACTGGGCCACACAGCAGGAGGTGAGCGGCAGGCGAGTGAACGATGCTTCATCTGTGTCTGCAGCCACTCCCCAGCGCTAGCATCACAGCCTCAGCTCTGCCTCAGATCATCAGGCATTAGATTCTCATTTAGGGCCCACTGCCCTAAATGATCAAGGTTGGATAGTGTCCTAATATCAGTCATAGTTTTGGAGTAAACGGATTCGCCATCTTGAATCGAGACACAGTTTCTTGTGAATGTCAGTCTAGATGTTATGACTTCAGCTCCAACTCCAACAGAGGGGCATTGTCAGACGTCGTCATCATCGACATGCTTGTAAAGCCCTTATCAGAGCGGTTGGCACATAGTAGGTGCTTTTCAAACATTATCCCATTTGACCCTCTTGATCCTGTACACAGAAGGGCACTGAGACCTACAGAGGGTCAGGGACTCGCTCATGATCACACAGGTAGCAATATTTGCAGTGCTCTGCAGATCCCGTTTTAGAAGGTTAGTATCTGCAGGTCTAATGCCCAGCGTGGCCAAAGCACCCACTTCCATAATCAGAAAAACAGTCTAGGTTTCCATTCAAAGATGGATGGGGAAGAAAAGCTCTCAGTAAGTGGGAAAAAAATGAGGTATTGTTCCCCCGAAAGCTCTCTACGTGTTAATTCTGACTTCTTGTCTCCGATCTTTCCTCGCGATGCCAACCTGTGTAGGAAAACCTCACCGTTTCTTCCTTTACTCCTACACACAATATTTCTGACACCAGATGTGTGTGGGGTTTCCCCACACCCAGCGATTCTCGGCAACACCAGCTGGGTGTCCTACCATTCCATTCAATTCTGGCACTAACTGGAGTTAGTGCAGACACCACAGGATAAGGGCTCAATCCTGTGAGACTGCTCCCCACTTCAGATGCCAGTCAGAAGAAGGTGCCCAGGATACTAATA
Source organism: Pteropus vampyrus (assembly GCF_000151845.1). NCBI lineage: Eukaryota > Metazoa > Chordata > Mammalia > Chiroptera > Pteropodidae > Pteropus > Pteropus vampyrus. Next base: position 1,654,933 of record NW_011888924.1, read on the forward strand.
GCTTCTTTCCAACTTGGCTACAAATCAGATGTTCCCATGATTCCTCTCATTTGCTAGAACAGCTCACAGAACTCGGGGAAACATATTTACCAGTTTATTACATAATAATAAAAGGATGTGATAAAGGATACAGATAAATGGCCAGATGACGAGATACGTGGGCCGAGTTCTGGGAGAGTCCCAAGCACAGAAGCTTCTATCCCTGTGCAGTTGGGTGCACCACCCTCCTGGCACATGGATGTGTCCCACTACCCAGAAGCTCTCTGCACCCCATACTTTGGAGATTTTTGTGGAGTCTTCATCACACGGGCACAGTGGGTCATTAACTCAATCTCCAGCCCTGTTCCCTTTCCCAGAGGATAGATGTGGGGCTGAAAGTGTTAAGCTTCTAAGCATGGCTGGGTCTTTCTGGTGACCAGCCCCTACCCTGAAGCTATCCAAGAGCCCACCCACAGTTGACCCACTGGAACAAGACACTCCTATGTATCACCCAAGAAATTCCATAGGACTGAGAAGCTCTGCGTCAGGAACCAGGGTCAAAGACCAAATGCAGAACAAAAGATGCTCCTAGCGGTCTCAGCACTCGTTACTAGGGTTTCGGGAGCTCTGCACCAGGAACCAAGGTGGAGACCCATATATGTATTTTCTATTATTTCTCACAACCAGTGTTGTCAATGGCTGCAGAACAATTCCAAATTTTCCTAAGCGAGACCCAGTCAGTGGTAGAACCTCACCTCCCCCTCCTCATTTGCCAGCTCCTGGAGGAAGACTCACAGCGCATGCTTGGACCGACTACTGAGGGTATGACCAGGGGTCATCTGTCACATCCCAACAACCTGATCCAAGCAAAGTGCTGAGGAGTCGGGCTCAGATCCTGAGGATGAGCTCACGGCAGGCTCCGGCTTCTGGATCCCGTTTTCCAGCTGAATCCTAGGACGCCATGAAGCA
>NW_011888924.1:1656805-1662184 GCF_000151845.1 Pteropus vampyrus
TCTGAGTTAATTATACTCTCCAGTTCATAGCGCACAGCCCTGAAACCTGTTCGAATGTGTTTAATAACGTATCTTTTTGTTTACATGTGCTCCTCAAAATGTGTATTGTCGATTTTCGCGCGCATATTTTAATTTGAATAAACGGTTCTTCGTTATGTATGTCCTTCTCTTTCTCACCTCCCTTGTCAATGCTGCTTTTACGATGCTTCTTTTTCCCTCCATGAAAAAGTAGTATGTAGCTTCTAATAGCCTAGGACACCACAGTGGACATCCATCGCCTTTTGTCCGAATCCCAGTGACAGGTACCAGGAAAATGAGATCGAGAGGCCAGAGTCCTGAGTTCGCCTTCCAAATCTGACGCCGATTCCTCCGGCACGTCACCTGAGTGGGCCAGGGTGCCTCCAACCATCCGCCACTCACAGACAGTGATGCTAAAACCCAGCCACCTGTCTCTCCACGCAGGACCGTGTGCCAGTTCCTTTGGGATGTTCCAAGCAGAGGAATGCATGCATCACAGGGTATGTGTGCACTTGATTGGTTGAAACACTGCCTTTTCGGAATGGAGGCCCCAGCTTATACTCCTCCAGGCAAGGCATAAATGCCCTATGCCCCCCATTCCCACTAAAATGGCCCAGAATTTCTCGAGAAGATAGTACAGTGAACTCCCCTGCACGCAGCGACTGGGGTTAACACACGTCCAACCCCCCATTATTTAGAAGCAAATCTCAAACATTACATTGAGTTTTTTTTTTCCTATAAATATTTGACCGTATATCTGCAAACACTAGGATCCTTTTAAAATCACAATGCCAATAATAACACACTTAAAATATTAACAATAATTCCTTCATTTCATCATCTGGAATTAGGAGGCCGGCAACATCTGGCCGGCTGTCCATTGTGAGGTTAGTGGCCATTGGCAGTCGTGGCCTAGGTCCGTTATTTCATCGGTGGCTGCAAATGCTGATGTTCTGTTATGGCTCTTTCCTCACTGATGAGCTGAAATCCTTCCCTTCGTCCACTCTCTGGTTTCTGTACCTCGGTCACCATTCCGCTCTGTAGCCGCGCATCCCCTGTTGTGTGGACATGCCCATTCTCCAACGAATGGACGTTTGGGTTGATTCTGCCAAACATCCGCTAGCAACATTTCGCCAGCCCTCACTCAGAACTCTTTGTTCTTATCGTCATTTCAACACAATTCCCCAGGTCGCGAATATCAGTGTTATTATCCTTTCTGGCCCTCGTGCTTTCCCTCGGCTCCAAGGCCATTAAACAACCACATCACACGTTCTCCTCTAAGAAGTCCCAAGAATGGCCCAAGTTGGTTAAATGGCCCAAGAATGGCCACTGCTTTGCCAGCTTTCAGAGAGGCCCAGAGCAAGGCTAGGAGGCATTCACAGGGAGGCTGGGAGGGTCTCAAGTCCTCTCGTCACAGGGCGTCATTACCAGGGCCTCAGGCCCCCACTGCTTCGGCCCCCATATGGAGAGGGGCTTCTCCTGGAGGCCCCCTCCAGCTAAGAGTCACCAGCTCCCGAGACCCCAACTCCACAAGGAAAATACAAATGGATTCTGGCGAATAGGGAACTAAAGCCACCTCCATGTGGGAGAGGATGTTATAATATCAGGCTGTCGCCAAATTAACATTATTAAACAAATGTGTAAAAATAGCAGCCATAATTATTCCTATACAGTAGCTCAATCTGGAGCATTCAGGGCGTCTTTGCGCCCCCTAAACACAGGGCTGTCGCTGCTCCCACTCTTTTTCTCCTTCCTCCTTCCCCCTCGCCAAGACGTTGCAGAGGAAAGAGCCCCACGTGAGCTGCCAGCACCTCTTTGTTTCCTTGGGAAAGAAGAGAAGGATGGGAACTAAGATTTCTTCGACACCTACTATGCGCCAGGCCCTCCGCATCTGGGACTCCATCTAGTCCTCAGAACAGTCTACTAAAGAAGTGCTGTTCCCCTTGGACAGATCAGCAGACTGAGTCTGAGAGAGGTCACGCAACTAGCCTAATGGTTGCTGGGCTCGTAGGTATGAAAGCCTGGGTTTGACCACCTCCGGAACCTAAGCCCTTTGCCCTTTGCTCTTTGCCTCGCTGCTCCAAATGTCCCTCTGAGCAATATCTCAACCTCCTCCTCTGCCTCTCTCTGCAGACACCTCACGTCAACGTGCTCGCCCACGGCACCATGGCTTTCAGAACTGGCTCTGTCCCAAGCAAACTCTGTGTCTCCCCGTCCACTGCTTCAGTTCAGCCCCGGGGCCAGGCTTGGACCGGGATGCCTCTCGCAGGAGGGCAGAGCAGGTGGGATGGAGAAGGGATGCGGCTCCGGCAGAGGCTGCCTTCCTGGCAAGTTGGTGTTGAGGACACCAGGTCACGGCAGGGAGGCCGGAGGCTCCGGAAGGGGTGGCCCAGCTCTGGTCACCAGGCCGGCCTGTCCGGCGAGGGTGGCCGCGTCATCGCGGGAACAGACACACTGCAGCACATGGGGCCCTGTCCTCACAGCAGCAGCCTGGTCCTCGCTCTGACACGAGAGATCGCTTCACCTCCGTCTCACTAATCAGAAGGAAGCAATGATGCCTGACTCTATATTACGTGCTGTACACATAACGGATTATGCAAAGGATGTAGATAAACGGCGGCCCTTAGCCCCGTGGGCACACGGCCACCGAGGGCCTTTGCAGGAGCCAAGCTCTGGGTTGGAACTGGGGATGAAAACTGCAGTGGTCACTCCTGGATCTTGTCCCTTTGCTCTCAAGAAGCTCCCAGGGGAGCAGAGCAGTTGTGAGGTTGTTGATGATGATGATGATGATGATGATGACGCTGATGACTATTATTACCAAGAGGTGGACACTGTGAGCCCCTCTGAGATCCCTCTTAATAAAGGACTTGTGGTCTCTGTTGCTGGGAGCACTATGGGCCTCCCTCCAGCCATCAGACCCTTCCTTTGAGAATTGCCTCAGCTGCAGGAAGCCACCTCACCCATGGCCATGCCCTTCTCAGGGCAGCCAGCATCTAATGACTGCTCCACCGGGAAACATAAAGGCCTGGCTACATACAACAGGGTGCGTTCAGGATCTCAGGGACAACGGTCTGCCTCCAGCGCCCCCTAGGGGTTGAGCCTGTACTGCAGCTGGGCGCCTCCTCAGCCCAATCCTAGGCCAGCTCAAGGACACTCCTCCAATTCCTGGTCACGCCCACTCTTTCTCATAGGGCTTCCTGAGGAATCCAGCCCGCAACAGAGCATCACCATAATTAGATCATTGCTGATAAGCAATCCCAGGGGTGCTCGAGATGAGCCTAGCCCACAAGATTCGCAGGCAGCTGCAAGAACGTGCCATAAAAGACAAGTTTCACTTCTCTCTGCCTGGCATCCGGTTCCCCTTCTTCTGGCCAAGGAATGAGCAAGGGACTCAAGCTGGGCTGATTATGGTCCCCTACACTTGATGGGCTAAGACAGGGAGCTCCCCCCCTCACACACACACACTTTAAAGAGGGCGGCTCCACCTCTAGCGATTTTGCATACCTCCCTGTGCAGTATCTCAGTCTCTGCCTGACGTCCCCAGGGTCATGTTGACTCTGCCGCAGAGGCAGCTCTGGAGCTGGACAGCTCAAATCGCGGATGCTCTTTGCTGCAGTCCTATCTCTGCCTCAAAAGACCTCCATCCACCGGTTTCGCTCTGCCCTTAGGAACCGCACCACATAAACCCTCCTTCGCAGCTTTACACCTAAAGTACTTCTGGGTCCCCACCCATCGGTCACCTCTTCTCCTGAGAACTAAGCGCGTATCTCCTGCCCTCTGTAGACCCTCTAGATTGAAATGTCTCTTTTAAGTGCGATTTTCAGAATTGATTAAAACCTCCAGCACCAGGCGCTGGAGACCAGCACTTACCTAGATGTGAGCATTGTGCATGTGTCTGTTTTATTGGTTAAGAAAATGACATAAACCTGTAACTAAAGTGCTTTCCAGGCCAGCAGCCCTTAAGCCAGCCTGTACCTGGAAAATAGGCTTTTGGAGTTGAAAGTCAGTATTTTGCACTTACGTCTTCCCTTCATCAAATTATGCCCTTGTCCGTTCAACCTGGAACTTGCACCCATGAAGCAGCTTTTTTTTTTTTTTTGTTCCAAATTTCAAATGTTTCTCCAATTTCGTAATAAAAAAAGCTAACAACTCTGCCCTCTTATGGCCGATTCCTTGTTTTCCTCTTTAATACGAGGCCTCGGAACAGAATGAAGCACGAAGCACGCCGATTCCTGTTGGGGCTTTGGCACCGCCTCGCATGCATTTTCTTCTGAATAACGCGGGTCTCCTGCAGAAATGCAGAAGACCCTGTTATAATGTGGCTGGTGACAGTAGTCTCAGAGCCCTGCTTGTTAACGCCTAGCTGTTCACCTGCCGTGCTGCCGTCTCGGTTTTACGAAGCCTTCTGCAATGACCGGCAGTGTGTCGCTGTCCTAGGAGGCAGGGGGGACTGTCCATGCGGGGCCCCCGTGAGGATGATGAGTCGCCTCGGTGCTTCATATTTTATATGGAAACCATCTGAAACTCACGAATCCAGAACAAAGAATTTTTTTTCCTAAACTGGAGGTTCCCAAACTTCCCTGGTAAGTGGCCTCCTTGGAGTCTCAGTGATGTTTACACGGCACTCATAGGCCATCGGTCACGTGCTTCCATTCGCTCTGAGCACAGAAGACCCTGTTGTCGGTTCCTGGTGTCTCTCAAGAGGCAAAAGGATGAAAACAGGAAGGCCTGGGGTTCAGGCTCAGGGGAGCCCACGGCTGGGGAGCGTGGGGAGAGGAGGAAACGCCCCCAGCCCAACGCTGGCCCGGCTCCCAGGAAGTCTGCTGTTTTGCACCAACACGGAAAAGAAGCGACAGAAAGGGAAGCCATTCCTACAACATTTCTCAGTCACAGTCATTGGCACACAGTCTTTATGAGAGAAGGGGAAGTCTTTTGGGATAGCTGTCCGAACATGATTAAAATCAGTTTCTTTAAAAAAAAGCAACATCAAAAGGCCACCATAGTACAAATGCAGTTACCTGGACAGACAATATTTAGGGGGAAAAAAAGATAGCTGAAACACACACGCACACACACACACGCACACACACGCACGCACGCGCACGCACACCCCAAGCTCCAAGCTTCCAACGGCAGAGCAGGTGTGTCCCGCTGGGAGGACGCGGCAATCACGAGGCAGATAATTAAGCTGCAAACCTGCACAGAGACACTTCTTTGGCCACAGAACACTGCCGGTTGCTCTGAAATGCCACCATCGCTAGCCAAGAGGAAGAAAAATGTGGAGAATCTAGCAGTTACCTCCAAAAGCTTTCACCACCGAGGGACTTGAACGGAGGAAGAAGGGAGCGAAGGGCTGTGAGC
>NW_011888924.1:1662234-1695849 GCF_000151845.1 Pteropus vampyrus
GTAGTCTCAGAGCCCTGCTTGTTAACGCCTAGCTGTTCACCTGCCGTGCTGCCGTCTCGGTTTTACGAAGCCTTCTGCAATGACCGGCAGTGTGTCGCTGTCCTAGGAGGCAGGGGGGACTGTCCATGCGGGGCCCCCGTGAGGATGATGAGTCGCCTCGGTGCTTCATATTTTATATGGAAACCATCTGAAACTCACGAATCCAGAACAAAGAATTTTTTTTCCTAAACTGGAGGTTCCCAAACTTCCCTGGTAAGTGGCCTCCTTGGAGTCTCAGTGATGTTTACACGGCACTCATAGGCCATCGGTCACGTGCTTCCATTCGCTCTGAGCACAGAAGACCCTGTTGTCGGTTCCTGGTGTCTCTCAAGAGGCAAAAGGATGAAAACAGGAAGGCCTGGGGTTCAGGCTCAGGGGAGCCCACGGCTGGGGAGCGTGGGGAGAGGAGGAAACGCCCCCAGCCCAACGCTGGCCCGGCTCCCAGGAAGTCTGCTGTTTTGCACCAACACGGAAAAGAAGCGACAGAAAGGGAAGCCATTCCTACAACATTTCTCAGTCACAGTCATTGGCACACAGTCTTTATGAGAGAAGGGGAAGTCTTTTGGGATAGCTGTCCGAACATGATTAAAATCAGTTTCTTTAAAAAAAAGCAACATCAAAAGGCCACCATAGTACAAATGCAGTTACCTGGACAGACAATATTTAGGGGGAAAAAAAGATAGCTGAAACACACACGCACACACACACACGCACACACACGCACGCACGCGCACGCACACCCCAAGCTCCAAGCTTCCAACGGCAGAGCAGGTGTGTCCCGCTGGGAGGACGCGGCAATCAGGAGGCAGATAATTAAGCTGCAAACCTGCACAGAGACACTTCTTTGGCCACAGAACACTGCCGGTTGCTCTGAAATGCCACCATCGCTAGCCAAGAGGAAGAAAAATGTGGAGAATCTAGCAGTTACCTCCAAAAGCTTTCACCACCGAGGGACTTGAACGGAGGAAGAAGGGAGCGAAGGGCTGTGAGCGGGGGAGGCCGGGAGAGGGCAGGCCCGGGCTCCGGGGTGGGGGCCCCGATGTAGCAGAGGGACAGGAGGCTGCGAGGAGGGTACGTTTCGCAGGCTTTCCCATTCTTTGGCTCCCAACCTTAGATCCGGGAACACACCACTCATGTCTGTAGTCTTTCTGTCTTTGCGAATGAATTTCTCAACAGCTGGGATCCGGCCCTATGAATTCACAAGCTATAACTTTAAAACAAGTTTCCTGCCTTAGTAACAGCACATCTGTGATTAACTTGGGGGGGCCATTTAGGGAAGAAAGCACTCCTCACCAGGGCCCAGCTTGTTGGCATGGAAACACGGAGCACACAGATGCAGGTTATGGCAGAGCACACCCACCCCGCTGTTCTGATGCAGCCATCTTGGTGCTGTGGATCCTCTGAGTGTGGCTAGAAACTAACCTGCTTCCCTTCTCTGATATTGTCCAGTAACAAGTTATCAGTCAACAAATAATGGGAAAGCTAGACATTGAGGAAGTAAGTACAAGTCTGAACAGCATTGCTTAAAGAGGGCAGCTGATCTGGTGGGACTTGTGATCAGAGAGGGCTTCCCTGAGGAGGTGGCATTTAAGCCCAGTCCTGAAGAATGAGTAAGAGTTCCCCAGGAAAGGGCCTCAGGCTGAGACCAGCATGTGCAAAGGCCCTGAATTGGGTTTGAGAACCTAAGAGAAGCCTAGATGGGAGAAGGAACATAGAGATGGAGGTTGGGGTGAATATCCTGATTCTAACAATTATGCACATGGCTTGGTGCTTTTGGAGAGAAACAAAAGCATTTTATAGAACCATTTTCCATAAAAATGGCCAAGTCAAAACTTCTGCCAAAACCTGATAGACCAGTTCCCCAAAGGCGTGTCTGTCCTTCTCTACTAAATGCTCTCAATTAATTATCCATTTCTGAACACTGCAGAGGACTCGGCAGAAAAAATAAGTGGAGTTTTAGTATAAATTTGTGTCTATTCTGAATTATTCCCCCTGGAAAGGGTGAGGACCCACTCCCATGTGCCAGCCGGGTGCCAGCCATGTGCCAGGTGCTCAACTGGCCACTTGACGTAAGCTACCACCTCATCTTCAGAACTACTCGACAAAGTAGTGACTAGTTTCCAATTGCATACAAGAAAAGGTGGAGTCTTGAAGAATCCAAATTACTTGCCCCAAAACCACCCGGCCAGCAGATCATGGAGCCTGACTTTTGAAGTCAGGTTTGCTGACTCTTAATACCTGGTACCTTCCCCAAACACCTACCACCCAAAAGTAAGTTTTACGGAAGGGTCACTCCCTCAGCCATTGAATGATATTTATCGACTGCCTACTGTGTGCCAGAGGCTGTTCTAGCCAGAGGCCCTGCCCTTGAGGAATTTGCTCTCTGGTGGACAGGGCTGGGGCTGAAATTCAAAAATCAGCTTTAACACGCACCTAAGATCGGTCCAGGTGCAATGACGACCATGAACTACGATTGGGTGGAAGGGCGTTGGGGAGGCCTTTTTGAGGAGGTGACATTTGGGTTGAGACCCGAATGGTAGGGATATTTCTGGAAACTATTAACAAAGGTTTGTATGATGTTAAAAAAAAAAAAATGGTGGCAAAACGCTGAGCTAGAAACGTGGTATGGAGCCATTGTCAAGGCTGCAGGCGCAGATAAAAAGGGAGATGCCCCATCTAGTGGTCAGATCCAGCAACTACATGCATTGAGCCTGCTAGCGGAAGTTGGTGCATTCAACAGCCACAGGTACACGGGAGAGACACAACCCTTTTGAAGCTCCCTGCAATTCAGAGACAGTATGATAGCTATTCTTAACCCCTAAATAAGTAAATAATAATCCCTAAATTAATAAACAAAAATCTCCAAATTTTATATATTTATGTGTGTGTACCAATTTTGTTTGCCACGCCTAGGTACCACTTGTAATGTCAACTTTTTTTGATAAACCAACTTACTTATTTACTTAAATACATTTCCTTTAAAAGAAAAATCTTTGCCGACCTCATACCGTAAATGGAAATTCAATGTCTTGCACAAAAGAAGTAGAAATTTATCATCAAGATGAATCCACGGATGTCAGATCGTGTTGTTGGCTTCCGGCTTGATGCTGGCCTCCAGGCCTTGCTCTACTGAAGGGGAGATTAGCATGTGTGACTTGATGTTAGAGACAGGAGCAGCACTGAGGCTTCTATGATTCTCTAAGTACCTTTTAGTAAAGCTTCTGCGTTCTGATTTAGTCGTCAAGGGGAAAAGAAAAGAAAAATCATTATCGCGATCAAATTTTTTCACATTCATTTTTTCCCCTTTTTTTAATTATAGGCTTAAATTTTTTAGAGCAGTTTCAAGCTTAAAACCAAATATAAATTTCAAAGTAAAGTTTTCAGAGAAGTCCTCAAGTGCAATTGTTCTTCGAATTTCATTTCTTGGGCTCATTCCTGATCAGTCTGTAGAAACGGGAATTTTCTGATCCACGTGGGGACTTGGGACAGGACTGCTGGGCAAGGCGGCCTAGACAGTGGCCTGGAGCAGGATGGGATTTCATAGTAGGTGGCTGTAATTTGCCGACACGGTCAGTGTCAGACATTCCTAATCGATCACTTGCCATTCCTGGCCCAGATGCTGCATTTCCAGAAGCAAAGGATCTGCTTATAAAATGTGACTGGGAATTAAGCAGACCTCGCCAAAGAGGTTGGGAAGCCAAAGCCGAGATTCCGAAGGCTGAAGAAGACCAGGTTGTACATTCGCCCCAGGGGACACCAGAGAACCAGGAGGGACTCTTTCCCACCTTCCCTGGGTCCTCTCCACAGGAGACAGTGGAACTCAGCATGTTGGCAGCCTGGATAACGAGATTTCCACGTCTCCCCAACTCCATCTGCTCCCCTGTCTGCCCAACTCCGTTCTGAAAACACAGAATCTAAAAGGACAGGGGCCTCGATGTCTTGGTGTGGGAGGAGAGCAGGAGAGGCCTGGGGAGAGCTCGGTTTCCTATAGCTTGCGAACCACAGCTTCCTAGATGCAGAAGATCCAGGCTGTGTTTTCCCAGAGCCACGTCCTAACGAGTGCATGGGTAGCATCTGCTGACTGAGAATGTACAAAACCCACTAAAAGTTACTATGAATCCCACAGTGCTTTGGAATAAATAGGTAGTTAATTCATCGCAATAGCATACGATTTTGACAAAGAGCAATCTGTATATGCATGAGACATAGCATTCGCTCTGCGGGCAGAGCTGCTTCTCCATGAAGACTTTGAGACCGTGATAATCAGTCACTGTCTCTTTGGAGTCTGGCGGTTGGGAATCTCTGCTTTAGACTATTTGTGAAAATAGCATCTATATTCCAGGGGTGCCTGGGAACAGGGGTTCTGCACCTCACCTTCATCACTTGTTCATTTTTTAGTTAGTCTCTCTTTTACACTCAGAGTTTGTCGCTCCAGAATTTCAGATAGAGCAATTTCTTTGGATTCAGGGGACCTGAAGAGCTTCCCTCTGGTGACCTGGCGTATGGTGTCCATCTCCCCTCCACCACCTCTGCCCCAATGGAGCCGATAATTGAGGTGAGCAGGTCCTGCTCACTGCTGTGGCCAAGGGGTACACACCCCATGCCAACGCAAGCGTGGCCTTGGTTGACCCAAGGCTTGGGACAGAGAAATGATGACTTTGCCCAAACAGGTAAGAACTTTGCCTTGTACATATTCCGACTCGAGTATTTAAGTGAATTCTAACTGTCCTTTTATTCTGTCAAAAAATACTATTAATTGCTATTTTACGTAAAAATACTTAATTGTATATATTACATGCCTATCAAGGCAGAGGTTTTTGGACACAAAACAGGAATTTTGCACTTAGTAGGCACATTCCGTTATTTTCAAGAATAATTTTTTATTAAACTGTGTTTTCTCCTTGGGTGGTAACTTTAGACATCAAACTCCTAAAAAAGGGTTAACCTTGCAGTATGAGAGAGAAGCAGAGGTGACTTCTATCACAGCACGGGGGCTGACAAAACTGAACGATGCAATGATTGTGAGGACTCTTCGTGACGTTATGAGACATGGCCGTATGGCTCTGGGGATTACGCTGTACATATTGCTCACATATTTAGTGTGATTTAGATAGATTTTTAATCCCTTCGAGCATGGAGTCTGCTTAAAATTTTACATTCAAAACCGCTAGAGACAAAAGGTTGAAAACCCTCAACGTACACTGTCAAGGCCAGAGAATAGTTCATTCATTCTTCATCCAGCAAACACCGATTACATTATTGCACGGCTACTCTGTGTCGGGCTCTTTGTTGGAGCCGGGACAGTGCATGGCACCCCTTTGCTCAATGCCAACGCCCTAGAAATCCAGATGCTTGCTCCAGGCCTGGCAGAAGCCAGAGAGCACAGAAGAGACCTCATGTCTCCTCGTGGACACCAGTGGGTGCGGGATGCGTTTTGCTGTCCCAAACTCAGTGAGGTCCCCACAGTTTCCCGAGTCTGCTTGGGCCCCACCCACCTGGATGACTATTTGAGATTTTTCTCACCTCAAATCCCCGGCACCCTCTCTGTCCTCACTCTCAGCATAGAGCCGCCCGCGTCTCTTCACTGAAGAAGTGGAAGCCGGCCTGGTCTGAGCCGCTGCCATCGCTCACCTGAATTCTTCCTGCAGCCTCCCGCTTCAGCTGGCCTCACTTCCAGCTCGTCTCTGCTCAGCAGCTGAGGATCTTGGTAAACTCACATCCGGCTGGTCCTCCGCTCCGAGCCCTCCACGGCTCCCATCTCGCTCTGGGGCCTGCCGGCCTTATGACATCAGGGGTCCATTCCCAGGCTGTCCCCAAGCACACAAGTCTAGATGCCCCCGCCTAGAGGCATAGAGAAGGTAAGAGCTTTGAGGCCGCACCGGCACCTTCACGTGCTTCCTCCCCCCTCGTTATTCCTCTCAGCCACGCTGGACCTCAGCATCACCGCCCGGGGCCTTCGCACCAGCTGCTTCCTCTCCCTGAAACTCTTCCCACCAATATCCACCCAGCTTACCCCTCTCTTCTTACCTCCTCAAGTCTCTGCTCACCGCCTGCCCACCATCTCTTACTGGCCCGTTGAAAGTCGCAGCCTCTCCTCCCTGGTCTGTTTCCTCCACCTTCCAGCACACGGCACACTTCGCTTTCTAGTTTTCTGTGTCATGCGTCTCCCCTCTCCCCTCGCTAGAATTTAAGCTCACGAGGGTGGAGACATTTGTTGATTTTGTTCTCTGCTGTATCCCCAGCACCTGGCAGAGATTAGGCACTGAAAACATCTTTAATAAATCACGAGGGAGGGAAACCATGCATAAGTTACCTCACCCCACTGTGCTTCCCTTAAGTTGTTTAGAACAGTGCTCTGTGGACCTTAGCAAGCATCAGAATCACCCAGAAAGCTGGTCGAACATCCGGGCCCCAGCCAGGGACTCCGATGCAGGAGGTCTGGGATGCAGGTGACTGCGTTTCTGAGCCACTCCAGGTGTTGCCGGCACAGACTGCTGGCCCTGCCTCAGTAGTCACTGCCTCTGAGCACTGGCTGGGGTGAGGGCGTGAGGGGTCAAAGGGCTGCTTCCAGAGCATCATAGCCTCGGGCTCCTGGGCACTCACGCCCTGGTGCTGGCCGAGACCCGGCACAGGCTGGGGCAGAGCCCAGCACAGGGCTGGAGTGAGAGCTCCTTTTTCTCTGTGCTGCCGCTCAGCTCCCACTGGCTTTGCAGGCCCAGGAGAGGGAGCCTCTGCCCCACTGTCAGCTCTGCAGAAGAATGGGGTGGCGGCCAGGGCACCCAGGGACACGCAACCCTTCCTTCCTGCCCTGTGTGTCCAGGGCCCCAACCTGACAGGTGTCCAAACTCTGCTCATCGGCAGGAAAAGGGCCCTTTATGCACAAAGAGAATGACAGCAGTAATAGTCATGAACGTGTTTCTGAAATGAGGAGACACAGCGTTCACCATCCACACATCACCACAAACCCGACTGTGTCCCTTTAAGAAAGGTTGCCTAGATTCCCTACAGACCAAGTCACAGCGCATATCACCGGCTCCGAATCTCACATGCATTCTCTTCTCATCTCTCCTCCTCCTCTCCCTCCCTCCTTCCCTCCCCTCCCTCCCTCTCTCTCTCTCTCACCCCCCACTACACACCATCTCTCCTGATCCTTCCCCCTCACACGCACAGATACTCACCTCGTCCCTCCACACAGAAGTAAATGCACAGGCACAAACCTGGCATCTTACACACTGGCCTCTCCCCACAAGCACATGCACGCACACGTGTCCACAGCTCACACACACAGAACGGCCCGAGGGTCCCTTCCAATTCCCTCACCCCACAAGCCCCCTCAGACTCGGCCTCTTCAGAGAGGCACAAGCATATGCACCCCCCTCCCCACATACGCACCAGCCCTTCCCAAAATCTGCCTTAGGGCTGGCACCCCTAGAACAGTGCTTTGTAAACTGTTCTGGAGACACACCCTACAGGGCAGACTTCTTCACCCCTGGATGCCACCCACCCCACTGCGAACGACTGGTTTGAGACCTACTCTGCCCACCTAGGGAGCTAGCACCACCTCCTACCCTTAAGCCTAAAACGGAACGAAGACATGTCTTCAGGACACACTACAGGCGCGGCTGGGAAGTGGCATTTCAGGATTAATGTGAATTATTTCTGCCGGTGCTGGAGCATCAGCCTTCTGCCATGTGCCAGGCGCTGTACAGGGCCCCCAACAATCAGAATGAAAAGCTTCAGTCCTGCCCTCAATGAGCTCACAATCCAATTGGGGGGCAGCTCTGGGTATTTGGTGCTATAACACAGTTACTGACTACCGTGAAGACTCAGAAGGTGTCATCAGAGCTACTTGAATGGATCACACAGGAGGGGACGCTTGGGGCTGGACCTTAGAGAATGAGCAGGCATTTGGCCAGGCAGGCAAGGAAGCTAGGACACCCAGGCAGCAGAGAAGGCCAAGGACCTAAGGTGGTATGCTGATTTTGGGAGGAGCCTGCTGAAATCTGGTTCTCCAGCCCTCCTGAAAATATCCCGTGTTCCTTGTAATCTTCCAACAGGTTTCCTTTGGTGGTTTTTGTTTGTTTGTTTGTTTGTTTGTTTGTTTTTTTATCATCTCCCCTCAAAGTAGCTTCCTCTCAACTTTGCTGTGAACCTAAAACTGCTCTAAAAAAATTAAGTGTTTAAAAAACGAAACATCTGTTGAGCACCTATTCTTTGTCAATAGATGGGACATACGGTAGTGGACGAGGTAAGACATCCAGGGCACCTGGTGAGTGCCTTACATCTCCCATTATCTGCAGGGCCTAGTGCATGATGGGAGAATCGAGATGGATGCTACAGACTGATCTGTGTGCTGAGAATATCATCTAAGAGAGAAAGGTAAGTGTGTTCATGCGGCTGCCTTTGGTCAAGGTAACAGAGGACAGAAAAGCCACTCCCAGCTAAGGCCAGGTCAGTCATTCTTCCCTTTTCCCATAGTCACAGTACCCTTGACGTTTCACTGGATACACGGACTGCTTTAAATAAAGACTACATTTCCCAGCCTCTCTTTGCAACAAGGGGAAACCCATGTAACTAAGTTCACCCCAAAAGGATGTAAGCAGAAGTGGCATATGTAACTTTTAGAAATTGTCCTTAAGTGGAGGGCATGTGTTTTCTTTCCCCTTTCTGTCTTCTTCCCAAATGGAATATAGATGTGATGGCTGGAGCTCCAGCAGCCATCTTGGACTAGCTATCTTGTTAAACTACTATCATTTTGGCTTTTTTTTTTTTTTTTTTTGGTTGATTGGTTTGTTATAGCCAAGTCTAGTCCTATGATGAATCCATAGGTGCCTCTGGGCCTTTCTGTCTCCAGTTACAGTCCCAGTCCCCCCTTCTTGTCCCTAAGAGCGTGACTCCCTGGCAACACGAATCTAATGGTCTCCAACAGCTCTCCACCACTCACAGAATAAGAAATAAACTGGTTGATCCCCCAGGGTCTTGGCTTGGAGAAAATCAGTTTAATTTCCCTTCCCTGCCTGGTGCTCTGTTATGATGTTTAAAAGAGATATTGGTGAAAATGGCAAGCCTGGGCACAGAGCCTGGGAGCGAAGGCCTCTTAACTGGGAGAAAGGTAAGCCCTGTGATGACCCGTGGAGCCTTGAGCCTAATAGGTACCAGAGAGGAGACAGAGCCAGCCAGTCATTGGGAAACTGGCTGAGGCCTGAATACTGGGGCTTCAAGAAATAATGGTTCCTTGATGGAGATGAAATGAATAGCTTGTTCGAATACTGAGCCGGGAAGTCACGAGACCCCTTTAATCCCCAGATCCTTTACTGCGGCATCTCACTTGGGTATCGGTGTGTCTGGAATGACTACTTAGAAAATCGCAGTCTCCGCCCCAAGGGAATGAGTTTTTTGTTCTAACCCCTCATTCGGGCAGTTTGCTGATGGCTTGCCTGGTGGGAGGAGCACCATTGACCATTGGACATCTTTTGGTTTCTTGATGGTCGCTGGCAGGGAATAAGAGCTGTGTTCCTGAGGGTTACATGGCTGACCTGTCTGGGGCAGAGATCCAATTTTATTTACTGTCCCAGAAGCCAGGTTGGCATCAATAAATATCCAACGATTACGTTCTGTTCCTCCCAAGCAAAGATGGCGGTGTCGGAGGAGCCGGTGTGGACCAGAACTGGTCTCAGGGAAGGAGGATTTTCCTTTGATTAGGAAAAGGCCGAGATGGACCACTTTGGGGTAGGAGAAGACCCGGGGGAGAGATACATAGACAGAACAAAAGCTAAAGGCGAGCAGAAGCCTGGAGGACAGGGATGTGGAAGGGATCGCGCACGTGGAGGCCGCAGGAGGGAGACTAAGTTAGTGGAAATGACCAAGGGGCTGTTTAAAAAAACAAGGTCACCTTCAAATGACCTTCCTCATGGTGCCATGCTGTGTCTCCTTCTTGGCATTGCCTCACACGGTGAGAGGCCATGTGGTAAGGTGGCCCCAGGAATGGCAATCTGTGAAGGGCTTCTCTAAGTGCATCATGGATGCGAACATCTCCAGGCCCTCACTGCTGACTCACGTGGGAGGCACAGGTGTGGGGAACTCAGGGAGGGGAGAAATTCTGGGAGTGGGGACTCAGACGGGGCCAGGGAAGCACAAGTCAAGTATATAAATCAGTTATGAGACAGCTACCTAAACACTGAGCATTCCTTACCTAGTTTTGGATCCAGAGAATCTCAAAGATGGAAAAGCAGCATCTCTCCACTCACCATCTTGAATCACCCCTACACATCTGAGCTGACTGGTCACTCAACCTCTGCTTGAATATCCCCAGAGACAGGACACTCACTACCACGCAAGGGAGTAACTTTCTGCTCGGGGAAGCTCTGCATTGCTAAAAGGTAACATAAATGTACCACCTTTCCCAATCACATTCTGCCCTTGGAGTTGAAACCCTCCAGCCCCTGTGGGGCAGGGTGGTGGGGGAGATGTGCGTGTCTAGGGTGGAGAACCCAAAGATGAGGTAGTTTTTAGAGACCTGAATGTCGAGGTCCCTCTCTACACTTGAACACATGCCAGCGCCCTATGGTGGAATAACTACTTATCTTAGTTCAGGCTGCCATGACAAGAATTTCACAGACTGGATGACTTAAACAACAACATTTATTTTGTACAGTCCTGGAGGCTGGGAAGTCTGAGGTCAGTCTTCCAGCATACTCTCCTTCTGGTTTCTTCACTCAGTGGAGAGAATGAGTTCTGGTCTCTTCCCCCCCTGATAAGGGCACCAATCCAAATCTAATCACTTCCCAAAGCCCCCACCTCCAAATACCCTGGAGATTAAGGTTTCAACATATGAACTTGAGGGACACAAACATGCAGCCCATAACACTACTGTTTATTGAGCAGTTACTGTATGCTGGATGATTAGTATATGCTCAATAGACAGGATTATTACCCCCATTTTGCAGATAAGAAAGTGGAGGCTGGCACAGTTTAGTAACTTGCCCAAAGTTTACCCAGTTAGTAAGTTGCAGGGCTGTCGGGGTCCAAATCCATGCTCTTGAACCACTACACACAGCTCTACCTGGAGCACTTGCTGGGCCTGCATCCCTACATTCCTGCTGACCAGCCTCGTTCTCTCTGCCTTGCGAGAAACCCAGTGTGTTCTGCATTTGTCGGCCACAAGAAGACAAGACAGAATGGAGTCACCCCTGGGAGTCTCTCTCTGTATTCTGTGAGGTGCTACGAGCTGTTCAGAGCAAGGGAGAGTCTGGTCTCTGGATGGCACAGATGGTGGCCATGCTTTTATAGTCCTGTCTCAGCGAGTGGCTGCCTCAGAAGGTGCAAGGCAGAGAGGTAGATGCAGACAGCAGATTCAGAAGCAGCTGCTACCAGCACCTTCTTCCTGGAGGAGGAGTCATCATTTTTTTTAATAAATAAAAAAACCAAAGTAAAGCAACATCTTCTAAGGCAATCTATGCTCTTAGAGTTGAAAAAATTTGAAGCTCCTCATCTCTGTCTCTGTCTTCGTCTTGCTCTCTGTCTCTCTCTCCCTGTCTCTCTTTGTTTCTACACACACACACACACACACACACACACACACACACGCACACACACTTCCCCAGCCTCCTCCCACACTGGCCTCCCCTCTCTCTGAAGCTTGTTTGTGGAGCTCAGCCTAGCAAGGCTGTCTTCTAGAATGTCTAGATTCTGTATCAGTGGCAACATCAAAGAAATGTATTCTTTTCATATGCTTGTCTGATTGTGTCTAAACTCAGAATAATGATTTTCTCCTAAATGAATAGATCTTTGCTTTTTTCCTCTCTCCTTTATAAAGTGGAGCAGCCAGCAGTTTGCTTGTACTGGATCAGGCTACACTCCATGACAACTCAGCAAATTGTTTGTTCATCTAAGAAAAAAAAAAAAAACCCTTCTTTGCTTTCACGTAAATTGCATCTGCATGATTTGCTTATGCCATGTGGCATATCATGCCGAGGGAATAATAGCGAAGCTTATTAGTGTGGTCGGTAGGAGGGGCTGAGGCTGTGCCAGCTCTGTCCCTCCTTCCACAAATATTCCCCACGCATCCACAGTGTGCTTGTTATTCAGGTGAGATGTGTGCGTCTCTCCCCACTGAGAGCAAAAGCAGTATACCTAGCACTGGGCATTACCTGGAGTCAATATTTACCAAATAAGTGGATCTTTACTATTACTATGTAGTAAATGCATAAAGCTCTACAATACTCTGCAGTTTCATTCAGAAGAGATAAAGTCAATTTCAACACCCCCTTGAATCTGGGCTGGCCTTGTCTTGCTTGGACCCATGCAATATAAGGAAAATGACATGTTATTTCCAAACTTAAACTTCAAGAGGCCTGGCACTGCTTAGCTAATTGGCAGCTGCATACAGACACATAGGTAAGCCCAGCCAAGATCTGACATAGACCTTGAAATTGACTGAGTCTGATCCAGCTTGTCTAAGAACTATTTAGATTAGCCTACTCCAAAATGCCAGCTCACAAAATGGTGGACTAAAGAAACCATTATTGTTTTTTAATCTTTAATAATATTTTCCCCAGCTTTTCAACTAAGAAAGCAATACATGCTTTTATAGACTACTTTAAAAATACATAATACTACTATTAGCATTCCAGGTTCTTTGTTTTATGAATATGTAGATAAATGACTTTTTAAAAAATGAGATCACACTCTACACACTGAATTGTATCCTATTTTTTAACTTAATGAATTGTGGACATTTTTTGTTACAATAAGACACTATTTTGTAATATTTTTTTATTAACTGTATAGGCTCTATTACACGGTTGTAATTTATTGAAACAATCCCCTATGGAGAGACATTTGCCTTGTTTTTACATTTTGCTGTCTTAAGTAATATTATGAATATACTTACAGAAATATCTTGAGCTATATCACTGATTACTTCCTTAGCACAAGTTATTTTTTGTGCCAAGGAATGCTGGATTAAAGAAAAGTGCCATTTTCAAGGTTTCAGATCATGTTATCACATTGCTTTCCAAAAGCAGTTCTCAAACTTTCTGGTCTTGGGGCCCTTTTATACTCATACAAATTGTTAAGGATCCCAAAGAACTTTTGTTTACGTGGCATAATTTCTATCAATACTAACCAGTTTAGAAATTAAAGCATAGAGATTTTTACAATATCGACTCACTTAAAATAGCAATAATAAGCTAATTACATGTTAACATAATAATATAGTTAATGAAAAAACAACTATTTTAAAAAACAAAAAATTAGTGAGAAAAGAGGCATTGTTTTACACTTTCGTAAATCTCATTATATCCGACTTAATAAGAGATGCTGGATTCTCACATCAGCTTCTGCATCAATATGTTGCAACATCCCAAATTATAGGGGCTTTGGAGAACTCCATTATACACTAGTGAGAGAATAAGAGTGGAAAAGGCAAATAACATCTTATTATTATGAAGATAGTTTTGATCTCTCAGATTCCCTGAAAGTGTCTCAGGGAGCCCTAGGGGTTCATAAAACATTATCTTTAAAGGAAAAAACAAAAAACAAAAAACCTTTGCTAATGTGTTAAGCAAAAAGCAAGATCCCTTTGTTGCTGTTTTTTTTTTAACAAACACCTCTATTGATATACAAATTCTATACAATAAAGTTTACTCATTTGAAGTGTATAAAACACTATTGTTTCAAGCCACTAAGTTTTGGAGTTGTTCGTTACGCAGCCAAAACTAACTGATATAAATTACATCTTCATACTGACAGTGAAAGAGAAGCATTGAATAATACATGAAATAAATAGCTTCTGCACCGCCAAAACAGCTAAATCAATAAGTGGCATTATAATTGTTATTGTTACTATTTGTAATAGTCAAATAGTTATCGAGTTCCTGTTACAAGCATTTATAAGTCTCTCATTCAGATTGCTCAATAACCAACCTGTGAAGGAGGTTTTATTAGCTCAATTTCTGTCCCCACGGATTTTAAGAAATTATTATTGTACATTACAGTGGTGCTGGGGAGAGCCCCAAAGAATTAGATAACTCCATTTCTGCTCACAAAGAGCTGGCAAGACATACATATGTGAAACTTCTAACCAACACTATCCATTCATTCTTTCATTTATTTATTTCATAGACGTTACTGAGTATCCACTTTGCACAAGGCTGTGTGATAGACTCTGGAGGAGACAGAGACTGAGGATGGATCCCCACACCTGCTTCCACCTTAAGGGGTCTGACTGGTGGCGGTCTGCATATATAAATGCTGGATCATACATCACAACGCAGAGGGATTCCAAGAAAATAAAGGTCAGTGAGGTGAGGGGTGACTGTAGGCAATTTCCCATGGGAGATGGGAGTGATGCTGTTGAGTTCTGGGAGGAGGCACTTATTTTAGGGAGCACGAAGAAGCAAAAGCATGGGTGCTGGAGGAAAGAAAGAGAGGACCGAGAGTTACCGTCAGGGGAGAGGGAGGTCAGGCTGCCAGGCTGATCGGATAATCCAGGACCTAAACATTTCAATGGTGTAGTCCAGAGACGGTAAATCTGAAGCATACCTGCTGCCACTACTTCCTTCTGAATGGCAGACATTATTAATCAACCACCTCCTTCTGAGCCTGGATCCTTTCCAAGCCAGTGCTCCAGGCAGCCACAACGAAGCAATCAGAGTCTGCATACACGATGAACCCTATTTGCTATTGCTAGAATCCTCTCTCCTGAGGACGAAAGACAAAACTATTCAGCCGACTGGATAAGGCTAATCATATAATGGCAAAGAGAACCAGCTCTGGAGCCAGTCTTCCTGAGGTTGGATCCTGGTTTCTCCATGTCCCAGGTGTGGGACCTTGTGCAAGATATTTGATCTCTCTGTCCCTCAGTTTCCATATCTGTAAAATCGGATTGATAGTGTTGCTAAGAGGCTTAAATGAGTTGATACAGTCAAAGCACTTATAACAGAGCCCAGCATATCACTCTCATACTCTTGATTTCTTAGTCTTTCTCCATTGTAAAGTCAGCCAACCTCCAAGTGGATTGAGAAAAGAAAATAGACTTCACAGAGGTGGGTAAGCATGTGAACATTGCAAGCTTTGCTCTGCGGACGAGGACAGAACCGAAGACTACACATGGCCTCTGGGGAGAAGAGGCAGTACGAACCACCAGGCTTTGAGGAGGCAGTACATTCCATCCCCGCGCCCGCTAGAGACACTCCTGCCACCAACACAGGTGCTTTGTTTTATACCACAAGAGGCCCACATGGCCATCACCACCGGGACCTGCACCACAGCCGCCCCTAAAAGCTCCACCTCTCTCCACTGAACGATAAGCTGCAAGCAGTGCCTCTCCATAGCCTAAAACATCTCTGCCAGTGAAAAGCTTGTGCAGGTCTTATTGGTGGAGGCCAGGTCACATGACAGCACCATAGCTGCAAGGGAGGCTAGGAAAGCGAGTTCTGGTTTCCATCTGGGAGTTGGGGGAAGGAACTCATAACTTGGGAAGCTCTCTAAGGATAGGAAGGGCAAGCAGAAGGAATCCTAGAGACTACACTTAGCCTCATACTATCAGCCAACAGATAGAGGGGAGTACAAAGAAGCAAAAGCAATGAGTATGGGTGAGTATGGTTGGTCTATGATCACACAGGGAGTGAAAGATGATGGCTGGAATCTTCACCTTGGCTGACTTCTGGGCCAGTGTCTCCTGGTTATATCACCATGTCTTCATTCATCCTTTCAGCAAGTACGTAGTGAATACCTATGCTAGCGAGTTCTCTCCAAAAGATAGCCGTCTATGTAACACCAGTGCTAAGATGGGACACAGTGTCAAGTGCGTCCTTCTGCCTTCAGGAAGATATATTGTGGGAGGGAAGACCCCCAGGTAAGTGAGCCAGCCAGTGCCACGTGCTAAGCAGCACCCTCTCAGCTACTTGACTGTACGTACCAGCTCAAAGCCCCCCCCTCTGGGGAGCCTTTCCTCCCCAGCTCGGCCAGCAGTCATCACCTTGTGAGACTTATCCTTTCTTTAAATAGAATTTGCAGAGCAGCCTACCTGCTCAGTCAAGAGATGAACCTGGAATCCCTCAACGTAGCTACAGGTGCCATAGTGGCCCAGAAAGGGCGTTGGAGGGAGGGCTGCATTCCATGCCTGAGGGTCCAAAAACTTTCCCCAGAGGGGATGCTGCTTGAGCTGGCGCTTGAGCCAGAGAGGGGCGTTTTCTAGGTAGACGAGGTGAGGAAGGGCGTGCCAGGCAGTGGGGACAGCATGAACAAGAGCAGGAGGTGGGGAAGGGCCTTGAGTTCCACCCCAGTCACGTGACCCTTAGGTGGACACTGTCCGGGCTGTGAGCGTGTTTTCCCAGGCCCCTGGAGTGCGAGAGAACTGCCTGGCCGGCGCCCAGCGAGCGCTGCTGTCCCCAGTCCCGCCTTTGTTCAGAAGCCTCCCAGACTCTTGCTCATTGTCCACATGGGAGACGATTTAAGCCTCGCAGTGAGTGGCATTTTCCTTTCCTTTCCTTTTTACGTAAAACATGTCACCACATTTCCACAGTCCCAATTGCTCTCTGGTGAAAATAAATAGGTAAATAAATAAATTTTCACAAAACTAATTAGCAGAGAAGGAGATGCTAACGTGCTCTGCCAACTGTATCTCTCCCCAGTTTGCTCCCAGCTGGACTGGTGTTGGGGAGGGACTTGGGCTATGTGGAGCCAGTGTCTTCAGAGGTGGCAGGCAGCTCCAAGCCCAGTGGAATGGGGACTTCTCTCCCCTCTCTGGCAGACTGTCCACCTGCTGACCAAGTAGATTCCTTGAATCCTTGTGTTGGTGGAAAGACCTGTGATGGGACTTCCTTAGGCTCGGTTTTCTCATCTGCCGAATGGGGCTGCCGAATATGCCAGTCTCTCAGGGTTGCTGTGAGAATTCAATGAGGTGATGCATAGAGGCTGCCTGGGGGCCAAGGAGTGTGATCTCCATCTTAAAGCTCACAGAGGTGAAGTGACCTGCTCCAGGCCACACGGTCTCCAGGTCTGCCTGGTCCAATCTTCATGACCTCTCGCCGTGCCATCCTCCTGCTGGCGGACATCAGGATGTCCTCTGAAACAGCTCTGGTTCTCAGGTCCTGTGACGGGAGGCAACAGAGGGAAAGCTGACACCCTCTCCCTCCAGAGCAGCCTCGGGCAGCCTACCCTGAGAGAGCAGCAACCGCATTTCCCAACCAACTCTGGGGCCTGGGGCCTGACAGTGGAGCCACCTTTGGAATCAGAAGGCTCCTGAGAAACTTCTGGTGTAGGATGACTTCAACAGGGAGAGTGGAGCCAGCTGGCGCCTGACGAGCAGCCTGCCGGAGGGCTGTCTCTCTTCTCTGCCCCACTGGTGTTTTATTATCCGGCCGGAAAGGAAGGTGGTGGAACACGTTCTCAGAGCGTTCCTCTGAAAATCAGCATGTCACATTTGTCACTTCGGTAGCTGCTATGGAAGCTGAGGCAGGAAAGGTCTGACACCCTGTTTCATTACTCGGATAGCAATAAATACGTATCAGCACCACGCCGAGCACCCAACCCTAGGAGACGAGTCCTGCATCAACACCCACATTAAGATGTGGAAACCCGGGCCCAGAGAGGTGAAGAACCTCACCCAGAGTCACACAGCTGCTGAGCTGCAGAGCCAGGATTCAAACCCAGGTCGGTCTGACTGCACAGCTGACACTCCTTCTGCAGTGGCAGGCAGCCTTCCCAAGTATTACCCCTCGATCGTGAGGTAAGCGAGCAAAAGACCCACTGATTGCACTTCTGGGAAGGTAAGAAAGGCATCTGCACAAGGATATTTGGAACAGCAAACCGATCTAGATGTCCACTTAAAGGGGGCTGGTCGAATCAGTTATGGTACACCCATACCACAGAAGCACGTGCACGTTTAAAAACTGCCAGGAAGGTCTCCAGCCACGCCACCCTGAACAAGCCCGATCCCGTCTGATCGCGGAAGCTAAGCAGGGTCGGGCCTGGTTAGGACTTGGATGGGAGACTACCTAGGAAGACCAGGTGTTGTAGGTGTAAAAAATAAAAAATAAGGAATGGTAAGCTGACAAGGTCCTTGCAATCTGTGAGGTCAACCAAGGGTTGCCTCACCCTCCCCCCCCGCCAAAAAAATAGCCAGGAAGCCCTCTGTGTGTTGAAATGGAAGAATTTCTAGGATTTATTAAGCGAAAAAAACCCACAGGGGAGAAAAGTGTATTAATATACTACTTTTACATAAAAATTAAAGAAGAACCATCATTTCTGTTTGTATTTGCTTGTATATGCAAAAATAGATTCTGGAAGGATAAATAAGAAACCGAGGGGTTTTGAGGGTGGCTGCGGGGCAGAAACAGGCCAGTCGGCAGGACAGGGAGACAGAGGGAGATTTCATCCTTCACCTTTCTGTAGTTGTCTTTCCCCTTTTTCTTAGTTTTTTGTTGTTGTTGTTGTTGTTGTTGTTGTTTGAAATAATTATAGACACACAAGAAGTTGCACAAACAGTACAGAGAGGTCCCGTGCACCCTCGCGGCCCCTGCCTGTCATTGCGTGTGTAATGCCTGTCTGCTCCGCTCCGAGCTAACAGAAGTGAGACCCGCTTGTGCATCACGCACCCTGTCCTTTCTCCCTAGATATCTGTGGGGTGGTGATAGTGTGTGTGTGGGGGGGGAAGGATAACCAGAAAGCCCCTCATCTTTCTGAGAATAGAATATAACCCCCTCGACTCTGCTCCCCTGTCTTGGAAAGCACTAAACGAGCCACGTGCAGATATGCACTGGCACTTAGAAACAATGCGGTGTCCCCTGATGCAGAGGCCTGGGGCTCATGCTTCACGAGGGGCAAGATCGACGTCCTGCTAACAGAGGGACCCCGGCACCAGCTGTCCCCAGGAAGGTCACAGCCGGCTGGGGAGGGGGTTCATTTCCTGGGTAAGATGGGAAGAGGCTCAGTTCTCATTGCTGGATGGGGCCCTCACGCAGGGCCGAAGCCCATCAGAGGGGAACTTCTCCCGGCATTTGGGTGAGGGCCCCCCAGCTGGGGTCTGCGGGGAACAGAAAGGGAGAGAGCGGGGCAGAGGGCTCTTTCCTCCGGGTCTGGAGGCTGTGGGAGCCAGGCTGAGGGCTTGGAAGTGGGGGCTGCCTGGGAAGAAGCGGGTAGTGAGGGGAAGTGCAAGTGGGAGCCTCGCAAAGGCCTCCGGGGGTGGGGTGAGGCCCTGCACGCGTGTAGACGGGGTTAGCACCCAGTGTCAGTCACACTTCGTGGCTGTGCGTCCGCCATGGAACTGCTCTGTGGGACCTGCCCCGTGGCACACCGGACGGAGTGTGGCACGATGCAGAGCACCCACTGCGGGAGGTCAGGGCTGCTCCCTGCTCATCCTGTGGGCTCCCAGGCCTGGACTCGGGGGAGGGACAAGATCTCCCAGCCATGGTGGCAGCAGGGACACGTGTGGCACACAGTGAACACCTGCATCCCCTGATTGCTCAACAGGCTCTCAGGAAACAACCCTCAAAACAGAAAAGTGGAGACCCTACGAGACTCAGAGAAAAAAAGGAAGGAAAGGAGGGCGGGAAGGAGGGAACGGAGGAGTCTGAGATCAGCCTGGCAGCCTTCACGCTGCTGTTTGACCCAGAGGGTGTCACAACAGGAAGAAGAGCGCATCGGGGCACAGCCAGGGCTCTGGAACCAAATGGCCTGGCTTCAGACGCTGGCCCTGACACTTTGAAGCTGTGCAACTTGGGGAACGTTGCCCAGCTGTTGTGTGCTTTGGTGTCCCATCCCTAAACGGGAATGCTAACCTTCACGGTGGGCCATTGGGTTGTCGGGATGCTTAGGAAAACGGCTGACTCGCTCACAGTCAGCACTCAGCGCTGCCTACCATTACGTCCACTCCCCAGACTTCAATTTAGTCTTGGGCCTCAATTTGTTCGGCTCCAGGATGAAAGGGCTGGATCGCATGGCCTCCGAGCTGCCCTCCGGCTCTGGAATTAGTAACCCCGCGTGCATCGGTTAGGTGATTTGGGTTGTAAGCAGCAGACTTGCATCTCTGGCTGAGCCATGCAGAAAGGGATTTGTAGGATGGAGGGGGCGGGGTGCTCAGAGAACCCAGGATGGAGACAAGAGCCAGGGAGGGGACCAAGAGTAGGGCAGTCCACACACCGAACGCCTTGCCTTCTCCAGGGAACCAGCACCGAGAGAGGTCTCTGTCTTCACATCAGCCTCTGGAGAACCCCACTGCCTGCCCAGTCAAGGGCAGGGCTCCTGGATGGACAGGCCCGCCAGCAGGTCCTCAGGGGAGATGCAGTGCTGTCGCTTGCAAAAAGAAATGAATGCCACAGGGGCAAAACCAGCTGACCCCGCCGCCCTGGGTGATGTGACAGAGACCCGGGAGCACAGACTCCTGATTCTACCGGAGACAAACAAACCGAAGAGAACTAGTCCTGGTGCTAGCGAGAGCTTGGGGTGCTCTCTTTTCCCATTGCCATTCCCCATGGGGCGGGTTTCCCCTCATCTCCAAAAAAAAACCTCTGTCTTGGAGGATCTCCTTCGCCTGGGAGTTTCTCAAGGGCTGAGACCAACACCGACACAGTGTCCAGCACGGGAGGTCCTTGACAAAAGCCAACTGCATGGAGAGGGCCCAGTAATCCCCCTGCAGACAAAAACTGCAGACGGATAAAGGGAGGCAGCAGCATCTGGCATGAAGGAGAGAAGCACACCCAAGACAGAGGAGACGAGCTCCCCAGATTTCCATGCTGGTGTCTAACTCAGGGTGTTCAGCTCTGGTGCTCTATTAATTTTTCTGGCCCTCAGATTCTCCACTTGTAAAATGGAGATCATTACAATACCCGCTTCATCGGGGCTGTTGTGAGGTTTGATGAGTTAATAATTCATGCCACAAATATTTCTTGAGCACCCCATGTGTGTTGGTCACTGTTCTGGGTGCTTAGATACATCAGTGATCAAAATAGAGATGTCTGCCCTCAGAGAGCTTACATACGTAGACCTACTACCATAATGCAGGTGCTCTAATTGTTACTAAAGTGTGAGTGACTCACTCACCTCTATAAGCAGCAGCAGCAGCATGGTTGGCTGGAAGCTCCAGGCCATTTCTGTCGAGATGCATTTATTAGGTCTGTTTGCAAAGATGGCACTTCTCTTCTTTCTGGTCACATGTGACTGACTTTGGCCAGTGTGACATCAGCAGAGGTGTCCTGGGTGGAAACTTTAAGAGCTAGTGTACAGCTTTCCACGTTTCCTTCCCACAGCGATGGTGCTCATGAACACACGGACCAGATAGATCCCTGGGTGACTAAGAGGAGCAGAGCCCCCAGGTAGACTTTTCAAGTGCCCTGCATGAGGGCATTTCAAATAGGCATGTAGCGTGAGTGAGAAATAGACTTTTGTGGCATTAAACCACTGAGATTTTGGGGGGGGGGGCCTGTGGTTAAAGCAGCATAACCAAGCAGGTCCTGGTGGGTAGAACTGACCGCCCCAATGTGAGCTTTGTCGGAAGCTTCCACAGTCTCATCTTGGTAGCTATGTCTTAGCACATCCATAGGAAGCAAAAACGTGGGTGCCCAAGCAG
This sequence comes from Pteropus vampyrus, assembly GCF_000151845.1. NCBI lineage: Eukaryota > Metazoa > Chordata > Mammalia > Chiroptera > Pteropodidae > Pteropus > Pteropus vampyrus. The sequence goes on from NW_011888924.1 coordinate 1,683,845, forward strand.
AGGATGCAAATGGAGAAACCCTGCCTTTTCCCCTCACTCTATCGACCGAGCCCATGGGACAAGTGCCACATCTGCAGTTCCTTCTGCGTGTCAGCAGTGGCTATAGCCCCACAGCCACCAGCTCCAGGATATCAAATGGAGGCAAGCCCCTGCACAGGCTGGAAACGGCTGAGTCTGCACCCGGTATCACTCAGCCTCCTGGCCTTCCCGGTCATGGCTCCCTTCCATCCCGGCCTCTCATCCCTGTCCACCCCAAGACCCCTTCCCTCTTTCCCTTTCCTCTGACCCACACCCATCTGCTGTCCTCTCTTTCTCTCTCTGTTTATCGGAGCCTCCGGTGACCATCATCAGAAAACAGACTCTCCTACACCCCCTAGCCGTTTCAAAGACAGGCGTCCCAGTTAGGGTCCAACCAGGAAAACATAAACCATTCTGAATACTTCAAATCGAGAGAATTCGCCCCAGGGAACTGGTTTCACAGGAGGTAGAGGAGCTGAGAAGCCAAACTGTGACAGTAAGGAGACCCAGAGATTAGCTACAGCAGGAAGCCACCTTCACCGGGGGGGCAGAAGGGACAAAGAGGGGAGGGCCCGGGGTCGGCCAGGGAGACCTGGAGCTGGAGAGCCGAGCCTATGAGGTGATGCAGCCCCGGAGACAAAGGTGGCGGCGGGGAGCGGAGGAGCACCCTGACTTCTCCTTCCCCCCTCCCTCCAGTCTCCCTCAGTGCCTCCCGTTGGCGGAATGAGCTGGGAGCCAGGGAAATACGGCCACACAGAGCAGGGGCCGGGCGAGGGGTGGATGTGAGGCAAATGGACCCAGGACCGGTGCCCCAGGCTTCCCCGATCCAGCACCCGCTTCCCCATAATGCTCCTGGGTAGAGGCTGCTTTTTCTCCCACGGCCCCCTTACCCCAGGGCATGGGACTATGCTGTCTTTTCCCTTACCTTTCCCATCTTGGTGGGTGACACCGCTGACTCGATACCCACACCCAATTCCTCTCCTCCTTACTTGCCTCCATTGTCAGTGTCAGAAAAGGTAAAAACTCATTTTCCTCGCCTCCTTGTAGCTAGGGATGGCCACTGACTTATAGGCAGAAGCTTCTAGGAAAGGCTTTTTTTCTTTGATTAAAGGGTACAGATGTGGTTGTGGCCACCACTTTCCCCTGCTCCTTACCTTGAATGCCATGAAAATGTCTGGAGCTGCAGCAGCCATCTTGCATCCATGAGGTTAAAAAGCCAGTATATTGAGGAGGGGGAGCAGAAAGAAAGAAAAACCCTAGGTCTTTAATGGCACTATTTATTGAGATGTTAAACCAGACCTAATTGGCTCACCTCAGACTTCTCACTGCTGTGAGATAATTAAATGCCTTTATTGCTTAAGTCACTGTTAAGTTTGTATCCCTTGCTGTTGAAAGCATTCCTACCCAGCTCCCCAAGTCAGGATCCCAGCAGTAAAATTCACTCCCTCCTTCTCCCCCCACCTTCCATGTCTCACAAGTCGCCAAACCCTGGAGATTTTCTCTCCTTGGTGTCTTACCTCCTCCCCCTCCCCTCACCGTGCTCACTGCCGACATCTTAGGTCAGGTTTTCATGCCCCCCGTCTCCTTCTCCAAAGCCTCTCTCCACTGCAGCTGGTGAGATCTTTCTAAAATGCATACATTGCACATTAGGTAGTATCTCTTTTTGGCTTAAAAACTTGTCCTGGCTCCCCATTGCTTTCAGAATAAAACCTAAACTGCTTAGCAAGGCAAGACACAGCCCTCGTGATTTGGCTCACCAAACCTCAGCCATTCCTCGCCTTGAACTTCTGCTAATAGGCCCCTAAAGTCGCCATCCGGTTTCCTACCACAAGCGTTTGCAAACTCTGTTCCCCCGCCCCGGGTCAGAGGCCGTCCCAGGTTCATCGCGCCCTCCTCTGTACCTGCTTCTTCCCTGGCTTGCCCCGCGCTCGAATATTCTTTTATTGGCTTGCTCGTTTCTTCCTCCCTTGCCAGAAAGTCAGTTCCTTGACAACAGGGCCACGTGTGTTATTCATCTCTATATCCCCAGTGCCTGACACACCGCAGGGACTTGACAAACGCGTGTGGAGTGAGAGAGTGAATGAGCGAGTGAATGAAGGAGGCCGTACATTCGGGAACCTGTGAAGTCAGCTGCGGGGAGGAGCTGACTTTCTATATTTTTTTGCAGGAGGAGAAAACAGCAATGACCTAAGTCTTTGAAACCCTGCCTCAGAACCTGGCTTCCTGGAGCTGTGCCCAGCCAGCTGTGGGAAGAGAACACCCTGGCCATGTGTAGACAGAGCCGAGTCCCTTCTCCTTAAATAAATTCTGTCTCAAGCCACCTGCCGCCGGGGAATCATCTTGAAGCATGACTTTCCCCAAAACGTTACCATTTGTTCTTAGAATGCCAGGGGGAAAGGTGGCTGCGACTTCAGATCCGTCTCCGAAATTCCTTTGAGGCTTCCTGTTCCCTCTTTTCTCCTCCGAGGAGAAGATGGCTTGTGTAGCTCTGAGACTGACACACCTGTCTCAGATGGGAAAAGGAGAGCGACAGGGTGAGAGCCTGGCATCCTCTTAACGACACAAAGTGCCATTTGTCCTGCTGGTAAATAAATGATCATCATGTGGATTACACAGCCTTCTTGTTACACAGCAACTCAGCGCCAAATCCTCCCAAGTCATAAAGGAAGACATCATAAAAAATTACAGGATCCAGTAAAATGAAAATTGGAATCAATTAGTTCCCTTCAGATGAGAGCCGCTCATAGAACATTCATTATCTATCTCAGCCCCACTGGGAGGGGGGTGTGGGTCCAGGGGAACCTGTTCTCTCACCAAGTGGCCATTGCCACCCTCTAAAGAGCCCCCCCCCCCACGTGGCTGGTTCCTTCCTTTCTCCTGCGTGTGTGCCTCCCCTTGGGGAGACACGAGAGACAACAGATCTAAGGCGCAGTCATTAACTCCGGCGACTGTCCTGGCGCCACCTCCGTTTATGCGTTTGGATGGTTGAAGTCCTTCTCAGCTGCGCTGTCGAGGCAATGCGATTTTAGGTTTCACTCAAGAAACAGCAGTTCCTTAGCTGATGTATTAAATCAATTAGATGCCAGCGGCCGCAGAAGCCGAGCCAGATTCCCGAGCTCCGGTCCCAGGGACCATGAATCACACAAGTGTCAGAATGGCATTGCTCACTCAATTCCCAGGGACGTGTCCTGAAAGCTCAAAGCGGGGCATGAAAATAGACACCGCAGTGTGTCCTGGGGGCCAGAAGTGACCGGGAAGGAATCTGGCACTTAAACCGCTGCTTGGCTTCTTCTGTCTCCTCCTGAGTTTGGTTTTATGGAAATCTGTGTCTGAACAGGACTCCCAAGGCCGCCTCTGTCTAAGCCCAAATCTCTCTCCATCCCTCCATCCCCAGCGCCCCTGCAGAGCCTACGCCAGCACCTTCTCTTGCCCAGAGGCCGGAGCCTCCTCACTCGGGACCTCCCGTCCCTCCCAGAACTCTTCGCTGCACGCTGGAGCTGGCCTCGTCTCTTTGAGAGGAGGTTTGCCATGTCCGTCAGTCTTTTGCTTCTAAATTCCCTCAACGACACCCCATGTCTTTCAAGAAAGGATGTAAAACCCCTTCACAACCCTACTCCTACCTTTGTCCCGGCCTCAGCCGTCTCCCCTCCTCTCAGGTCCCCGAACACGTCTCCCTTCCTCCCTCCCTCCCCTCAGCAGACATGCTGGGCACCTGGCCCAGGAGCCTCTTCTCTGCTCTTCTCATTATTTTGAGAGTTTGTGTCGACGTCCCCTCCTCCGGGAAGTGTCCCCTGCCTCCCCACGCTTCTGCCTGGACTCAGGAAATCTCCCTTCTCTGACATGCTCAGCACTGTACGTAGAGGTCATCGTCATCTGTTCGTTGGTCCATCTTCCCTCCCAGGCCGGAAAGGAAGACTCAGACCTTTGGACTCTTTCCTTCGGCGTCCAAACAGCTTAACCACTGTTTGTGACGAGGACAAATGGAGAAGTGGGGCTTCTGGCGAGTGAGAAGTTGTGTCTTCTGGGCCTGGTGCTAGGGGGTGCAGGTGACAGGTCCGTGGGCCAGATGGAGACGGGAGAGAAAGGCCTGGGCGAGAGCGCAGGCTCCAGAACCAGGAGCCGGTGCCGTGGGGTTTGGCACCCACACGGATATGTGGGAAGCGGATGTGGTTGGGAGACGACCCAGCTCTGAAGGCGGCCAGAGAACGTCGCTTCTGGAAGTGGCCATACCCAACACCAGGAATCTCCCCTCTCGTTAGAGCGACCCCAACCCAGGACTGGTCCGGTGAGGACCCTTGGGGACCGTGGGGTAGCGGTTGGGACAGTGGCCGGTGACACAGAGGGAAAGATTGGCTGGGCAGGCCAGAAACCCAGGTGTGACTCTGACTCTGCCACTAACTGCATGTTAGTGGAAGACTGCCGAACCCCCCGGCTTCTCGTTTCCGGAAACAACCCCCACTTTGTGGGGTTACGGAGGGCACGAAACGAGATATACGTATAGAGCACGTACCTAGGGACATGGTGGGCTTTAAACCACATGGTATTGCCATCATGAGGACCCAGGAACCCAGACGAACTGGAAAAGGAGTGACAAGACGGGGTCCAGCCGGTGAACTGGACGGGGCAGTGTCATAAGGGCTAGAGCAGAACTCGGCTCCTCCTCAAAGCCCACTGCAGGTCCCGTAGTCTGGACGGAGGGCAGGGGCTGAGTTCAGTGTCTGGACTTGACCTCAAACTTCCAGGATCCAGATTCTGGCCCTCCACTGACCTCCCGCGTGCCCAGTCAGCGTTTCTGACTGCCATACAAGTCCAGACACGAAGCCAGCGTCGGCCTGAGCACCCAGCCCGTGCCCCCATCAGCACCAGGGCTGTTCCTGCTCTGTCTTGGGCCACCCAGGCCTCAGCCCGCCATGGAAGGGCCCCAGACTAGACCGTGAGCTCGGGGCATCAGCCTGGCAGAGCCAGCTGCAGCCCGGCCTGGCCCGTGGCAGCCCTCAACTCCACGGGGATTGCTTTTTTCAAGCAGGCTCGAGAAATTAATTAAATGCCTCTCTTCTGGCTCATAATCCATCACAGCATTCATCTCTTTTTTTTTTTTATTAGAAAATAATGGCAATTATGCCTTAAATAATTGATTTTTACAGTTTACATTTAATTTTTGAAGGGCTGGCAGGCCCAGCCCTCCGCCTGTGACCGTGGCCCCGTTTCCATTTGCCTTTTTTCCTGGCCGCCCTTGCCAGCCGAGACGAGGAAGGCGCTCGGAGGAGGGAGAGCCGGGCTGGTCTGTGGCCTTCTGCCCGATTCTTTGAAGGGGATCAAGCAATAATACCAAGGGATCCTGACTCGGCTGGGATGGGAATTAAAGCGGGGGGTGGGAGTGGGGGATGAAGGAGAAGATAGAGTCCCCAAGAGAGAGGGCTCCCTCTCTTTCTGAGAGGGTGACCCTTTTCAGCTCAGTGTCCTGATGTTTTCATTTCGATCCACTTGGCTCTGTTTTTGACATGCTCTGCTTCCGGCTGATTTCTCTGGTCAGGTTGATCAAAACATGTCAGTCCCCCGCTGCCCGCAGCCCTTCCGAGGCTCCCCTGCGGCTCTCCAGGCCGCGCCTGTAGCATCTACAGCCAGCCGGAGCTGCTGCTCTGGAGGTGTGTTCCCAGCCCCCGCCCCCGCCCCAGCCAGTTCACCTCCTCCGTCCTGGAAGCCGTTCCCCAGACCCTCTCGCACTAGCTTCTCCCTCACGTCCATTCCTCAAAAGTTGGCCTTGGGAAGCCTTCCCTGAGCATAGCCTTCCAGCACCCCCACAGCACCCAGAGCACCCCACCACCTACCTCGCCAGGCCTCAACTGCTGATTTTCCTGGCTGCCCCGCCTCTGGCCTGTTTACCCCGTGAATGTAGGAACCACGCCCTGTGTCGGGCCCAACACTTAGAAGGCCCATCAGTGTCCTAAGGCTGCTGTAACAAGTGACCACAAACTTAGTGGCTTAAAACAACACGAATGTTTTATCTTACAGTTGCATCATTCAAAAGACTGAAATGGGTCTCCCTGGAGTAAAACCGAGGGGCAGGCAGAGCCGTCCTCGCTCTGGAGGCTGCCTGTGTCCGTGGCTGGAGCCTCTTCCCCATGTTCAAAGCCAGCAAAGGGTAGGTCAAGTTCTTCCCCGCTGTGTCCCTCCGATCTCCTCTTGAGCCCTCCTTTTCCAATTTAAGGCCCCTCGTGATTCTGTTGGGCCGCAGGTAAACCGGGAGAATCTCCCTGTCTTAAGGTCAGCAGATCAGGGACCTTAATTCCGCCCATAACCTTCATTCTCATCGGGTAGGATAACATCCCCACAGGGATTGGGACGTGGGCAGAGGGGATTCGATAAAGGCACGTGGAACAAAGACGATGCGTGAGGTGGACTTACAGACTTCATGAGCTACACCCACCAAGCGCCTCCGCCACAAACATTTCTTGTGCTTTTTTGCCACGATCGAACCCCTTGAAAGTGAATCTTTAGAATCACATGCCGAAGAGATAATCTGCTCAGAGAAAACTCACTAGGACCACCACATTTCATCAAAAAATGACTAGGCGGTGGTGCCTGCACCCACCCCCCTACAACCCTGCAGTGGGCACCCCACTGCTGCCCTTCTCCCCGATAAGAGGCTTCCCATGTCCCCATGCACCCCGAACGCACCATCAAGAATCACCTCGGAGAGTTCACTCCCCACTCCGATACCTTCCATCAAGAATCACCTCGGAGAGTTCACTCCCCACTCCGATACCTTTGGTGAACTCTCTTAGCACAAGTGGGTGGATTCCACTCTCAAAAAATCATACATAGATAAAAATCTGAATTTACAATGAGAGAGCTTTAGAAGATGATTGCTCATTACCGAAGGACCCAGCACAGGGTCTCTTTAAAGAGCAAGTTTCTGGGAGCATTTAAATACAGGAGCTGGTGGACAACTTTGAGGGGGACAGGAGGCCTTGTCTGGCAGGTGTGGAACATTCTGCCGCCCACAGGAGTCAGCCGGGAGGGCAATGGAAATGTGGAATCAGTCAGTCAGTCAGGAGAAAGAAGCTAATTGCCCAAACCGAGGCGAGCCTGCAGAACGTCATTTCTACACTGGGAACGTGAGACATTTTACAATATTGTCCCAAAACTCTTTTGGACATCCCCTTCTAACCAGAGTTAGCTGACTTTTTTGTTTTTTCTCCTTCTCTTCTTTCTATGTTTTTCTTCTGGGGGAGAATCGGGACCGGTTGCTACAGCAACCAATTTATTTCTGCAAGTGCATTTTAGCTTTCATCAGATGTTCCGTTTTAACAGGAAGTTTTCCCTTCTGGTGGGGGGGTCTGACCTTTGCAAGCATGCTCTTTAACTAAGCCCACCTCTCCCCTTCTGCTGCCTATGGGTTAATGAACATATTTATTCCACTGGGGACAAAGTAAACTTTAAAAACAAGGCTTTGGGAGGAGAGAGATAAAAAAACAAAGTGATTACAATTCCGAGGCTGCCGTCCTGAGATAATAAACTTGTAGGATCTCTGGAGAGGTTCGCTACCGGGTGCCAGGTCTTCTTGGATTCCTCCCCTCCCCCATATGGCTCAGGGCAGCTATTCATGATCTTTTCATTCAGCAAATATTTATTGAGCATTTCTGTATTCCAGGCCCTACCTTACGTGGCGGAGAGTTAGATTTGAATAAAACAGATGGCTGCTGCCCTGCTGAGGTTTGCCGTGTGTGGAAAATAGACAGACGTTAAACTTATCAACTCTCAAATCACCATGTAGCTGTGGCGATCAGAGCTGAGAGAAAAGGTACATGAGAAAGAAGAAAGAGGCACTCAATCCAGAATGGGAGTCTGGAAAGGGCTTCTCTGACAAGGTGACGTTTAAGTTGAGACCAAGGGACTGAGATGGAGACCAAGAGTTGAGATGCATGAGTGGAAGGAAGAATTTTCTAGATAGAGAACAAACCATGTGTGTGACATCCTTGAGCTCGGCGAGTCTGAGGAGGGAAAGGCGGTCAGCTTCTCCGGGAAGAGGGCACCTGAGCAGGTACAGAGAGGTAGGCAGCAGCCAGAGCCCACAGGCAGGCCACGATCGGGGGGTGCTGTTCAATCTTCAGTGCTCAGAAAGCTAAGATGTGGTTTCCAGGGGAGCGAGGTGTTGACATTTGTACAGATCTCTCAGCTGCCGAGGCTAGAATTCACTGCAGCAGGTGTAGGTGACAAGGGCCGGAAGCGGGGATGAATTAGTTAGAAGAGGGATCTCCAGTCATCCAGAGCAGAAAGGATGGTGACCCGGCCAGGAGGAAGCAGCCAGACGCCGGGGGAGCGCCCAGGTCCAAATGTGTCATGGAGGCGAGACAGGCAGAATTCGGAGGTGGGTTGGCTGAGGGGCAGGGCGGGGGAAAGGTGACTGGCGGGCTTGTGGCCTAAGCAACGAGTGGGCCAGCGGTGATGCCACGTGGAGATGACGGAGCAGGTCTGGGAGGAGCAGGTCTGGGAGATTCCATGGCCCCTGCATTCTCCTCGGAACCCTAGTCACCCAGTTCCCTGGGCCGGTCCATCTCCTTCCCTGGAGAGGAAGCTCCATGATGGCCGGTCACCCCTACTCTGGTCACTGCTGTGTCCTGAGTGGTAAACCCAGTGCCTTGCACTCTCAAATGTCCCTTGTATTCGTTTCCTAGGGCCGGCGCTACCAATGCCCACAAACCAGGTGGCTTAATACAACACGTTTATTGTTCACATCATGGAGGCTAGAAGTTTGAACTCGAGGTGCCGGCAGGGTTTTCCATACCTCTCCCCCAGCTGCATCATTCCATCCTCTGCCTGTCTTCACGTGGCCTCCACTTCTGTGTGTCTCCCCCCTTTCTCTCGTAAGGACATTTGTCATTGGACCCTAATTCTGAGTGATGTCACCTCAAAATCCTTATCTTGACTGCATCTGCAAAGACCCTTTTCCCAAATAAGGTCGCATTCATTCACATGTTTCAAAAGTTAGGACACTGACATAACCTTTTGAGAGCCACCTGTTCAGCCCACCACGGATGCCAACTGAGTAAACGAGCGAGTGGAACATGCTTACTCTTCATAATCAAAGAGAGTGTGACGAGCCCAGGACCAGACACAAGTAAGAGTCTCATGAATCCTGTTACTGGTTGACCTCAGAACCAAATGTAACTGAAACACTGTCGCGGGGCAAAGTCCGCTTTTCATCCAGCCCTCTTTCAGGAGATTTGTGCTCGCCATCACTTTCTCTAAGTTGGTTCTTAAGAAATGTATCCAGAACATAGCATTTTAGATAGAACTAGAGTCACAGTCAATATATTGAAAGAAGCCGAGTTATAATTACAGGTGGACTCTCATTCCAGAAGTGAACGTCGATCCAGCCTTGTGGTTGAAGCTTCTCTCGTGTCTCTTCCTGCCAAGATGGAGACAGAGAAGGGTGCAGCCCAGCTCCGGGCCCTCTCGGTCCCTACCTCCTTCCGGACGCTGTTAACATTCCCAGCCTCTGAGCAGGAGGCAGGTTGTTAATGCTACGTGTCAGAGATGCTCAGATGCCGGTAAAAGATTATTTCTGGGTGTGGCCGTGAGGGTGTTTCTGGAGGAGATCCATCGGCATTTGAGTCGGAAGACGGAGTTATGAAGATGGTCCCCAGCAAGGTGGGTGGGCATCCCGCCATCCGTTGAGGCTGAACTAGAACAAAAAGGGGGAGGGCGAATTCTTTCTCTCTCTCTCGAGCTGAGACGTCTATTTTTCTCCTGCTCTTGGACGTCGTGGCTCCTGATTCTCGTGCCTTCGCGCTCAGGCTGAACTATACCATTGGCTTTCCTGGTTCTCCAGCTTGCAGGCAGCATGCCGTGGGACTTCGCAGCAGCCCATTCCCATAATGAATCTCTTCTTATATATCCGTGTATATCCGTTGGTTCTGTTTCTCTGGAGCACGCTGACTAATACACAGGCCAACGAGAAAAGCGGCTCCAAATGTCTCGGTCAGGGTCCCTGTGACCTCCCATCTCATGCTCGGGGACAGACATCTCGTCACACACACCGGAGTTCACACGCGGCCTCCTCTCCACACTCCGACCCGCGCTGAAGGCCCCTTTCTGTTGTGATGGCACCAAGTATGGAAGACAAGGGTATCAGCTGCTAAAGGGTTGTCTGGGGCCCCCTCTCCCGGCCGAGAAGCCCCAGAGCAGATGGCGCCTTCTGCAGGGCGCATGGGGCCTTCAAAGCTCTGAGAACACGGCTGCCTTTCCAAGTCGACCACAGGCACCGGCACTGAGATTTTAAATAACCCAGCTTTCCCCTACCCTAGAAAGTCCTCCCCAAGGTTCGGTCTTCTAGAGACGCCGCCCCCGCCCGGGTCCTGCCCTCGCTGACCATTCTCGCCACCGGTTGAAGCGTCCATCTGCTGTGATCCAAGACAGGCAGGAACCAGGCCCCTGAGTCAGGCAAGTGACCTCGCACAGGTCAGGCAAGAGGGTGTGTGCTGAGCCCAAAGGCCGGGCACCCATGGGGCAGGAGCAGCAGCGTCTGTTTCCAGCGGCGCACAGGGACGTATGGTCGGGACTGGGACTGTCACTGGGAGGCCAGGCGCTGTCCCTGGATGGCGAGCTTGACCATCAGACCCGAGGAGGGCCGCTGCCAGGGGGAGGCGCAGAACTGCTGACTCTCTAGCCCGGGCTGAGCCTGCCCTGTCGGCCCACGGCTGAGCCCCTCCGGGAGGCAGGCGCCGTGCCCCCCGGGCGGTCTGGGTACGCCGCCCTCTTCGCCCTGCATCTCCCTGTTAGCTCCTTAGCCCCCGGAGCCTCTTTACTCTTCTCCCAGGGGCTCCCCTGAAAGCCACTTTAGCCTGTGCTCCGGTTGTAATAAAGTCCCAAGGCAGTTGAGTTTAAAGGCACAATTATGCATTATGGATAAAGGGCAGCCTGGCGCCTGCGCGTATGCCCTGGCTTCTGTCAGTGACCCAGGCAGGTCTGTCCCCTCCCCCGAGCCACAGGGCAAGCCAAGGGGCCCCTCCGTGCTGGCAGCCCTGGAAGCAAGCTCCGGCCCCGAGCTGCTCTGCTGGGACCACACTGCAAATCCCATCTGTCAGCAGCAATCACTAAGATGCTCCCAAACGCTGGGAGTTTGGGGCTACTTTTTTTTTTTTCCTTCTCTCTTTTGCCTTTTTTCAAATATTTATGAAGAGATTTTCCATTTATCCTGACACATCTTCTCCACTGTGGGTGTCAGCTGGGAGGGCTTAGACAACAAACTCCAGAAGGTATTTTCCCCAAAGCAGCATCTGGCTCCGTTGGCAAGTGCTGCGGGACGCTTGCTGGGAGCTGGCCGAGGCAGACGGAAGAGCCATGGGCGGGCAGCCACACGGCCCCCAGCCCGGGCGCTCGGCTCCGGGATGCCCCAGTGGGTGTGGCCGGGGCATTCTAAGAGAGTAGGGTGCATCTACCACTTGACATCCCACAGGCCCTATCCCCTGTGTGAGCCCAGGCACAGGACCACATGAGGGTCCCCCACCTGCCTCTCGTCCTTCAGGCCCTCTGGTCTGATGCCAAAGCCCCCTGACTCTACCAGGTGAACCACCTGGGTGGTGACAGCTCCAATTACCAGTGGGGCTGGGTGCTGGAGGAGAGGTGCTGTCTTGGTCCCTGTGTCCCCAAGCTCCTCCATTCCAGAGCCAGAGCCCTCTTCTCCTTGACTGGACTCTCCCGCTTGCTAGGTGGGAAGGTAGACAAATGGCCGGACAACATGACCCATGCTGGGGGCAGAGGGAGTCGGCTGGGTCACAGCAGCTACAGGTGGCAACGAGAGCCTCGTAGAATCTCCAAGGTCATACCAGATTAGCAGCTGCCTTCCATGCTCAACCAGGGGCACGAGCCAGCCCGGCTGATGCCAGGAGCCCCCAGCCAACCTGCCCTGTTAGTTACACAGAGACTGAGCTAGGCCGTATGTTGATGAATTCAATCAAAAATCACTTTCTAGGAGAACTTGG
>NW_011888924.1:1695899-1701714 GCF_000151845.1 Pteropus vampyrus
GTGCTGGCAGCCCTGGAAGCAAGCTCCGGCCCCGAGCTGCTCTGCTGGGACCACACTGCAAATCCCATCTGTCAGCAGCAATCACTAAGATGCTCCCAAACGCTGGGAGTTTGGGGCTACTTTTTTTTTTTTCCTTCTCTCTTTTGCCTTTTTTCAAATATTTATGAAGAGATTTTCCATTTATCCTGACACATCTTCTCCACTGTGGGTGTCAGCTGGGAGGGCTTAGACAACAAACTCCAGAAGGTATTTTCCCCAAAGCAGCATCTGGCTCCGTTGGCAAGTGCTGCGGGACGCTTGCTGGGAGCTGGCCGAGGCAGACGGAAGAGCCATGGGCGGGCAGCCACACGGCCCCCAGCCCGGGCGCTCGGCTCCGGGATGCCCCAGTGGGTGTGGCCGGGGCATTCTAAGAGAGTAGGGTGCATCTACCACTTGACATCCCACAGGCCCTATCCCCTGTGTGAGCCCAGGCACAGGACCACATGAGGGTCCCCCACCTGCCTCTCGTCCTTCAGGCCCTCTGGTCTGATGCCAAAGCCCCCTGACTCTACCAGGTGAACCACCTGGGTGGTGACAGCTCCAATTACCAGTGGGGCTGGGTGCTGGAGGAGAGGTGCTGTCTTGGTCCCTGTGTCCCCAAGCTCCTCCATTCCAGAGCCAGAGCCCTCTTCTCCTTGACTGGACTCTCCCGCTTGCTAGGTGGGAAGGTAGACAAATGGCCGGACAACATGACCCATGCTGGGGGCAGAGGGAGTCGGCTGGGTCACAGCAGCTACAGGTGGCAACGAGAGCCTCGTAGAATCTCCAAGGTCATACCAGATTAGCAGCTGCCTTCCATGCTCAACCAGGGGCACGAGCCAGCCCGGCTGATGCCAGGAGCCCCCAGCCAACCTGCCCTGTTAGTTACACAGAGACTGAGCTAGGCCGTATGTTGATGAATTCAATCAAAAATCACTTTCTAGGAGAACTTGGTTCCAAAGGCATCATCATGGCCTAGTGTCCCGGTTCTATCCCGGACTATAAATTAGAAATCATTTGGAAGCTTTGAAAAATATCACTGCCTAGGCCCGACTCCAGAGTGGTCAGAATCTCTGAGAGGTGGGCATATACTTCCTAAATCCCCCTAGGCCATCGTCAAGGGTATCCGGGGCTGAAAACTGTTGAGCTGCAGGAAGAAGGCGGTCTCTGGAGACAGCCCTGTGCTGGAGTCCCAGCCCCTCTGTTCACACGCCGTGACCCTGAGAGTCACTCGCTCTCTCAAGGCTTCAGTTTCATCATCTATAAAATGGGAATAACACCTTTCCTGCCGTAAAGTGCTGGGCGCATGGAACCGTTCCGTAAATTAGAGCTGCTGTTCGTTCTGTTCCACCATGAACCTTTCTTCTGGGACAAGAGCTTGTTGAAGCTCAGCACACGCGGGAGCCCGAGAGGCAGCGAGGCCGGGAGCTGGAGACAGCAGCACCCGGGGCCCAGATGCACAGAACTGCGCCCAGCAGAGCTGCCTCAGAGCCTCCTCTCTGGGTATGGACTGCGAGAGTGGGCCATTCAGTCACCCAGCAGGCACCGTTCCCCAGGTGACAACACTCTTACAGATACATCAGTCAAAGTATATTTTCCCTTGAATTTTAAAAGATCTAAAGCATTTAAAATATCTCCTCTAGGAAGTCAATTCATTTTCTATCCCGTTTATCTGGACTGGAAATGGTCTCTTATCAGATCCAGCAGTGAGCAGAGCCAGATGTCTGTGTCTGAGAATTCGCTCTGCCTGGCACTGCCTTGGGCTGGGGTGGTGGGGGCGGTAGGAGCAGCGGGGGCGGTGGGAGGGATGGAGAAGGTCCTGAGGTGCACAGTGGCCACACCGGGGAGCAGGTACTTCCGGGCAGACATGTCTGAGAAGACCCCAGTGATTTTGCAGACCACTTGAAGAGGACTCTGCAGTTCTGGGCACATTGCTCATCCATACGATTAATATTATTTCCTATTTCATATCACGTGCCTCTAGCAGTGACATCTGCTGATGTCAAACCACCTTGCCTGGGTCAGCTGAGGCCACGCACCTCACACATCATCTTCAAATTTTATAACACCTCCACGGGGGTGGGCTTTGCAGTGCCATGGGACAGCTGAGGAGAGTTGAGTCACCTGCCTGGGCTCTGTCTCCTGTACCATCGGTTGCCACAAGCCCAGCTCTATGGCCACGAGATTTCAGAGAGTTTTGGCAACGGACAGCAACGATTTTAATGAAGACTTTGTCACCCAGAGGATTCACATTCCTAAGTTCCCAGGGGACAAAATGAAACTAACAGAAAAGGGTCCGGTCTCACGGAGCAAAATCCAGTATTTCTGGTTCGGATAAGTTAATGGGTGATTACAAAGGAAGCTTGCATCTGGTGAAGCCAGCGATTGTCGGTGGATGAGGACACTGAAAGTTAATTGTTAGGGAGTATTAATGAGCAAGATAATAGACGTGACCACTTATTTAGTATATATTTCAATCAAAATTATAAGCGTGGGTTCTGGAGCCTGACTGCTGAGGTTCAAAAGCCTGGTGCTTACGAAGTGCTGAGTACACACTGGCTACATGTCCCCTCCTTGCCTAGGCCTTCTTTAATCTACACAACAGCCCCATGAGGCAGGTGCTTGGTTCCCATTTTGCCAGGGCCCAGAGAGGTGCAGCGCTAGTCCAAGGCCACACAGCCACTGATGATTAGAAACCTGGGTCAACCTGAATCCAACGACCATCTCTTTCCTGTTCATAAGAAAAAGGCTTGGCGAGAAAAGCAGCAAAGGCCCAACAGCTCTTCAATAACAGAGAGCGGAACCAGCGAACAGAGGAGGCAGACGCAAATATTCAATTAATATCCATGATTCAGAAAGACATCTGCAGGATAAAGCAAGCCCTCCCCCCCCAGCAGCGAGCACAGCTCCAAGGGGGCTGAGAGTAGGAGCAGCCTCCATCCCCCGGCGGGCGGCTGAGAGCCGCGGGAGGCAGGAGATGAAAAGGCAGGTGCATTCAGAAGTCAGAAGTAGCCAGGCCTACCCTGAACCAAAGCTTTCATTCCGCAGCCGGGCACTTTGCAGCAAAGTTCTGCACGAAACGCTACCTTTTCTTCCAGCTCCTGCACAAGGCTGTTATATTTTAGGAATTAAAATCTCTCCTTTGGTAAAAACACAAATGATACATGTTCCTCACGGAATGAGCTGTCATTGACCATCCTCCCCACCCCCATTTTCAAACGTTTCTGCTGATTTCTTCCTTGGAGTGTTCTCAACCCTCTGAGAGTCGGCTCGGTCTTAGAGGCTGGCTGTGGACAAAGGAACCTCTGGTCTGTTTGTCCTGTTGAGTGTTTTGAAAAGAATGTTCTCAGAATAACCAGCTAAGTACCAAGCGTGCTGGGCCGGAAGCTTGGGCCACACAGGCTGTTAATATCAGTCTGCTCATCGTCGGGACTGGTTCCGGAGAAGGTTCTCGTACCGGTGACAGCACAGCATGGCACCGAGTGCAGCCCCTGTTGGGATCAATCTTGGAGACATACACAGGTCTCGAATAAGCCCACGCGGACTTCACTCACAGGACACTGTTCTGTTGGCTGCTTAACACTGACAGCAGGGTGCTGCATCCTCCTCCCAACAGGAAACGGAAAATGCCCAGGACAGAGGGGCAGCCAGAGGCCAGAGCTGCCTCAGAGAAGCCACCAGCCTGGGGTCAGGGGCTGGCCCTCTCCCCTACTCTGGCCAGTCTCGAGGGTAGGAGCCAGGTGGACTCCGAAGGCTGGTCAGGCTTCTAGCACCTGCCATCAGCCCAGCTCCCCCTACCTCCCCAGGAAATGGGAGCCTGCTCCACCCCACCTGGCTACAGGTGCAGCTCTTTCCTTGACTCTCCACCCCCATGTGACTTTGATAATCATTTGAACCTGGTTTCATCTGGATACGTACAGGAAGGAGGAGAGGGGGCGGAAGCAGATGTGGGCAGGGGCTTGGAAGACCCTGAGCTTCTGCACCCTCGGGGGAATGGGGTGCAGTACAGTAGCGGACAGAGCCCAGCTGTGCTCCAGGAAGAGCTGGGTTCGAGCTGACCACCTGTTATAGTTGCTGCCGTGATTAAGTGACATGCCCACGGAGTGACTGGCACTCAGAAGGCACTGGTTGCATGCTGCTTCCCTCCCCTCTGCATTTCTAGGGGCTGGCCTGGTGCGGGGAGGGCGAGCATGCCACTGCTTTGTGGCAGAAATGAAAAAGAATGCTGCTTATCCAGCTCCAATCACCTCGCATGGGATATAAGTAATAAGCAAATGAAATCGAATAAGCTTGAACACATAAAGCCAAGAAGCGTATTCTGATCTCCACGCTCCCTCAGAGGAACCTACTGAAATACTGAAAAAAGGAAAGAGTCTTCCTTGCAGCCTGCGTAATCCGATGGAGGGGAGGCTGTCGGTACCAGGGCTGGAGGCATTCTTTTTGGATTCTGAGCAGCTTGGATGGGTTGCAGATAAGGCTCCACATTGAGCCAAGCCCCGGAACCTTCTAAGACTCATCCTCAACCCCTTGCTATAGAAACTCAAAATTACTCTTTATGTCTATTCACCTGAGATCTCTCCCAAGCTTCCCAAATCCCCCAACTAAGCCTTCTGATACCCGCAGAACCATCTGCTTTGGGCATGAAAAAGAGAGATTACAAAAAGTTGCCACACAAAGGTCCTTATTGCTGGAGGACAAAGGGGGAATCGAAGCTTTTAATGAAGGCTTTTGGAGCCACCACGCTCTCTAGCTGGCAGAGGGCCTCTCCCTTCCTCCTCCCCGTGACTGCAAATGCAGCTTCTTCACCATTTTGACATGCACGTTACATGCACGTTACGCGGCACGCGCAGCCTAATATCGTATTCCTCTCCCACTGCCATCGCCCGGCCGCTTCACCCTGGAGTTGAGATCATGGGAGGGTTCTGAGCTCGTGAAAGCTTTGTCTTCACAGCCAAAGTAAAGTGAAGAATTGTGGTAATTACCCGAATGATCCCAAGAGAGAGAAAGAAACCACTTTGTGTTGAAAAAGACAGCTTTGGAGGACAGGTCCAAATATCTCCACCTTCTCAGCTGTCCAGAGAGGTAATATGTATGATGACGTCCCCTCCCCCAACAGTAAAACTTATGCTGAGTGGCCCCCTGGGGGAAGATGCCAAGTGTCCAGCCTCGCCAGAACAAGGCCAATCCAGAGCCTCCTCCAGAGCAAGCAAAGGACACCTCTCTCTCTCAGATCTGAAAATGTCACATGGGAGAAACTCCAGGGACCTCGGGCGGCAGTTAAATACTGCCACTTAGAGTTCTCTAATCCAGCTGAGCAGAAATTTCCAGATTTAAATTGTGATCACCCAGGCATGATAAATGGTCTCAGACAGTCTTGAGTTTGCTCTAGCTCCCTTCGCTGGCGGTCAAGTCCTTATTTGACTCCACAGTCTACACCCTCGTCGTCTCAGGAATAAGCATGGCTGCCACTTAGGTGTCTACAGAAGGAAAGGCAAACTGCCAAGCCCCCACTGGAGTCCCTGTCCCCCAAATTAATGAGTAATAATAACGACACCATCAAGAAGTACTTGACAAGGACCAAGAGGCTGTTTAGTGTCCCTGAAAAACTCTGGCCTTGACGTCGTCAGGATCTGAGCTGACATCTTCCAGGTGTCAGGCCTTGAGCAAGTTACTCAACTTTTCTGTGCCTTGGATTTTCCAGGTGTCGTAAGGGGGATAATAGTGAGAATTAACAGAAAATGTCTGTCCCCTAGACAGTGTCCAAAAAAAAGGTAGAAAAGGGAGCATTTACTACTCA
>NW_011888924.1:1701764-1704507 GCF_000151845.1 Pteropus vampyrus
CCAGAGCAAGCAAAGGACACCTCTCTCTCTCAGATCTGAAAATGTCACATGGGAGAAACTCCAGGGACCTCGGGCGGCAGTTAAATACTGCCACTTAGAGTTCTCTAATCCAGCTGAGCAGAAATTTCCAGATTTAAATTGTGATCACCCAGGCATGATAAATGGTCTCAGACAGTCTTGAGTTTGCTCTAGCTCCCTTCGCTGGCGGTCAAGTCCTTATTTGACTCCACAGTCTACACCCTCGTCGTCTCAGGAATAAGCATGGCTGCCACTTAGGTGTCTACAGGAGGAAAGGCAAACTGCCAAGCCCCCACTGGAGTCCCTGTCCCCCAAATTAATGAGTAATAATAACGACACCATCAAGAAGTACTTGACAAGGACCAAGAGGCTGTTTAGTGCCCCTGAAAAACTCTGGCCTTGACGTCGTCAGGATCTGAGCTGACATCATCCAGGTGTCAGGCCTTGAGCAAGTTACTCAACTTTTCTGTGCCTTGGATTTTCCAGGTGTCGTAAGGGGGATAATAGTGAGAATTAACAGAAAATGTCTGTCCCCTAGACAGTGTCCAAAAAAAAGGTAGAAAAGGGAGCATTTACTACTCACTCCACAATGGTCGCTAAGTGTATGCAATGTGCAAAGCTGATTTATTTGACCCTCAAAACAACTCTGAAAGGGAGCCCAGAACGGTATCTTTCTCCCAGGTGGTTTCGGCTTGTCCAAGATCACCCTGCTAGTTAGCCATGGGGCCAGCGGGATATGGCGGCTGTCTTGGCTCCTGGCCCAGAGCTCTCTCTACTCTCCCACACGCTCCTCTGAGAGAAGAGGCAGGGAGCTGGTCTAGCAGGACTCCGATGAAGACTTCTGCTTTGTCTCTGTGAGGATCCGTTGCTTATAGGAGGGCCCCAGCACCCAGGGGTCATCTCTGAGTGTCCCAGGATCTAGCTCAGGATGTCGGTTTTCACGTCATGTGGTGTGGGAGGGTGGGTATGGGAACTCTCGGTCCCCCATCCGGCCGGAGTAATGCCAGTGCTTACCTACAAGGCTAACTTGTGGGAGACCTGGTTTGTTTATGTTGGGCTTCTGTTTAAGATTTAATATATGGCAAAGATTTGTTCCTTGCAGGAGGAGGAGGAGGAGGAGGAGAGGAAGAAGGAAAAGAAAATAAAATGAAAGGAAAAAAAAAAAACAAAAACAAAGAAAAGCTTGAGATCCATCTTTCTGGGGGCTTCTGAGAATAGAACCCAGAATTTATCCTCGTGGATATTAGGGGTCGAGATAAGCAGCCCTGTTCTGAGCCACAATAAGCTCTCTCACACCTGCTGTACACCTTCAGGCACACATTGGCCACCTGCTGTGTTCAGAACCCCAGATCAGGTGGCAGGTGGGTGGAAGTAACATAGAGATGATGACTCTTGTTCTCTGAGACTTTGAAGAAGCAGAACAGACACCCCAAAGGTAGGAGAAGGGGGCCAACAATGCTAATTAATGCAGCCAGTCTGGTCCTTGGGCTATATATACTGTCTTGGAATTTTCTCCCTTTTATTTATATGCTCTATTTTCCCCCAACCAAGGAATACTTCTCACTCAGCAAATATTTCTTAAGCACTTCTCATATATGTCAGGTACAGAGAAGGCTCACCATCTCCTGGGTGAGAGATCTGTTCATTCTAGCATGGGGTCACCGATTTTCTCTGGGTAGTAGGAGCCGGGGAAGGCGCCACAAAGGAGGTGAAATTTAAGCTGCATTTTGCAAGAATAGCAGCTCTCTATATTCCTCTTTCACTTGCCTGAGGGTGTCCAGCGCTGCATCCCACAGGACACGGGACAGGGATGCCAACCACGTGAGCTTTGGGGAGGTAGGAAGGCACCATAGACCAGGTGCTGGTCTCTGAGGACCTCCTGGAGGGAAGTTTGGAGCTGGCTTTCCACGGAGGAGGAGCCTGGACTGGCTCTGAGAGGAACGGAGTGTGTCCAGGTTGAGATCGTGCCAGCAGCCAAGGCAATTAAGTGAAGCCAGCAGGGCTTGGAGCCCCGGCTGGTGATGAAGGGGAAGCAGTGAGCGAAAGCCAGTTAAGCTCGAGTCGAGCGAAAGGCAAAAAGAAACAAAGGTTTGGAAGAGAGATGGGAGACCGAGGGACACAGGGGGCTGGTATATTTGAACCTGGTACAGCCCGGATGTTCCTAGCCTCACAGTGATACGCCATCCGAAATGTAATAATGGGGTGCGCCCCAGCTTCAATCACAGCCTCACCACCCACCTATAAAGCAAGACTTCTATGCTCTTCTCAAAAGACCTCGGACCGACACCTCCCTTCTGCCTCAACCCCGAAGTCTAGGTGCTCCCAGGCCCTGCCAGCAGGTCCCCGAGGAGCTGCAGAAGGCAGGAGCCACCTGGGTGCGGGAGGAGAGTGGCCAGGGCCTGGCTTGGCCTGCAGTGTCTCCCAGCTGTGACTTACATCTGGGGCTTCTGGAAATCTGACACTCACTCCCACACTCCCATACATTCATCGCCAGGTAAAGGCACGGATATGTACACGGGGAAAGAAGGGCCACCACACACACACACTCCACATATTAAAGAGTCCCCAAGTCGTCGGAGGGGAGGCTGAGTGTCCTGGGTTGGGCGAGCCAGGGGGCTGGAAACGCGGTTTCCCTTCTGTCCTCCTGGGGAACCCGTGCCGTGGCTTCCTTCGCTCTGATAATGTGAATGAACCCTGGGAGAGAGAGAGAGAGAGAGAGAGAGAG
>NW_011888924.1:1705212-1711383 GCF_000151845.1 Pteropus vampyrus
CACACACACACACACACACACACGCACACGCACACCCTGTCCAGGGCGCCGGCCGGGAAGGGGGTGGGCGCGGCGCTGGCTCCGCGCGAGACACAAAGGAGCTGGAGAGAGCGTGCGGGTTCCCTTCCGGCCAGCTGTGTACCAGCTCGGGTCCCTCCCGGCTGGGGACCCCCAACACACCGATCCCACAAACTCTCCACTAGCACACGCACACCCCCTCGCGCACACACACAATGAAACACCCCGAAACTCACGCGCGCGCGCGCAGCCGGACACCGGAGAGATCCCGAGGGGCCGCGCCGGCGCCCCCGGGGGAGGTGGAGGCTGGCGAGGGGGCGGGAGGAGGCTGGGGTTGGGGGGAACGAACGCGAGAGGAGGGGAGGGAGGAGGGGGAGGGTTGCTTGGCAACCGGTGTCTGTGCGATTGCTATGGGAACTGGCCATCCTGGGGCGGGGCTGGCCGGGGGCGGGGAGCGCCGGGACCGCTCGTCACTAGCTTCAGGCCCCGGCCGAGGGATGGGGGTGGGGGCTGAGCTCCTAGCGGGTCTGGGTGAGTCGGGTCGCCAGAGCTTGACGCCGCCGAAACCCTAATCCGCACCCTACTCTTCCACCGAGCTACTGGTCCGCTCCTCCGGGCTGGGTGTGGAGGGGAGGGGAGCGACACCCAGTCTCCTCCTAATTGGGACAGCGAGCCCTCCGTGGTGGTCCCTTGGCAAGAAGGCAGCAGGAGATCTCGGCAGAGAACTGGGGTGCGCCCTGGAGACCAGCGGACCAGGAACGGTCTGGGAGGGGCGTGGCCGCCCTGTCAGGGCAGAAAGGGCGGGGCGCCGCGACCCTCTGATGCGCTAAGAGGCCGAATATTAGGTATTGTAAGGTTGGAATCCCCCTAGGAACCGGAATTGGGTGTCCCAGGACTGTGGGGACCGCTCCATCCGGGGAAGGGGCCCGGACGCCTCCAGTGGTGAAATGCGCCCGACTTCAGCGCCTCCCGGTGCCTGCCCGCCCGGCTCCGGCTGCGGGACTTGAACTAACAGGTGGCTGTGGAGGGGCCGTCTGGTCCCAGCCAGATTGTGGACGGGTCAGCCGCTCGGTCTTGGCTTTCACATTGGAGACAGGATAGGGGAAGTTGGCAGAGCTTTCCTTGCAAAAATCCCTAGACAGAGTTTCATCTTTGTTTTTCTGTAACCTTTCCCCGGTGTGTTAACTCCGCCCTTCAGTTGTTCGGGAAGTTCTCCTACGTACCTAGCCTTCCTTACAGCACTTACAGCCCCTGCAGATAGTTTAGTGTGGTTGGCTCTTGGTGGGGGTTGGCCGGGAGCTCTTAAAAAGATGGCCCTGCTGGCCACATTTGGAGTCATCTGAAAAGAGGCTTTGTAAAGCTGGGTTGGCTTGGCGAGGTCCGACTTGGCCCCTTTCTCCCCCTCTAGACCGTGCCAGTTATCTCTAGAATCCTACCCGCCTCTGCCCCCACATCCTCTCCCGAACTAGGCTGCTTTGCCCTTTGCGATTTGGAGCTTCGTGGAGTATTCCAGGAGCGGGGATGTGCAATCAGTAGTTTGGGAAACACAGCCGCACAAAGGATTGGTGTGGGCCCGCGATCACACCCTCCTTTTTTCTTTTGAAAAACATCATTTTTGGCGTGCAGTTGCTCAGATCACGAACACCTACTCCTCTCATCTGGAGAATGTACCCACATCACTACCTGCCATAGCACCGGAGTTAGACACCGAGCAGGGGCTGCAGTGCCCGCCTCACAGGCTCCACTGTGCACTGTCCATGGGGCACAGTAAGTCATGTCACTGTCACCACCCAAATGCACACGTGGACCCCAGGCCTTCCAGTTTCCCAGTGGAAATTGGAACTAAGTCCTCCATGCCGGCAAGCCTGGCCTCTGCAGAGGTTCGAATGCCTCCTTTATTAATTCTTCACCCTAATTAGGATTGATGTGTTCATCAAGAGAGCCCCAAGCTGGGGCAGCTGGGCAGCTGGCTCCGCTGGCAGAGGGAGGGTGGGGCATTGCCATCTGGGGGACTTCACCCATGCCTCTGTCATCCCCCAGGACTCTGGGATTCGAGGGCCAAACCAGACCACCTCCCAGGGCTGGAACATTCTTGGGCCAACCCAGGGCTGGGAGAGCTGGTCAGGATTCCTTGTCATGACTAAAAGCATCATGACAATCCCTCAACCCGGGTGGAAACTGCCAGCTTATCTCATAAAAGCACATCACAGAGTCCGACAGCCATCTGACATCTATGATGCCACCACCTGCCAGCGGTGTCCAGGCTGAGACACAGATATAGCACATTAACCCCAGGCCACTCCCTGGGGGCGTGGAGAGACTCGGTCACCTCAGTGTTGGCTTTTGCGTGTAAAATGCGTTATTTCCACCTGTTCTCTGGCAAAGTGCCCCAAAGCGTGACATGAAAGAAAAAAAAGGAAAGAAAGAAAAGATCAAACCTCTGAGCAGAAACTGGAGAAACTGACGATGAGACTCTGAAGGGTTTGCTGGCGGCTCCCGACCTGCGGGTGCAGTTTCCAGGTTGTTCTCATAAGTGATGTCGCCAGGCCAGGGGAGGGAGCCCAGCTCTCTGCGCGCGTGAAGCGTCCACGCAGTCTGGCAGGGCTCCACGCAGAAGGGCAGCTGGGTGTTGCCTGGAGCCACTTCACCAGGGCCGACACGCCCCAGCCTCTTTCTGTGCCCCCCACAAAGCTGGGTCTTCCCCTTCTGCCCCTCTATTGGACAGGTACCCAGAGCCTTGCGCATGTTACTGAGTGGCATGCTCGCGACAGCCCTGAGAGGGCCCTGTCCTCACCCCCATCTGCAGACGGAAACAGGCTCAGAGAGGGTAAGGCTCTTGCCCGGAGGCGCCCAGGTGGGAGGCTGCAGGGCCAGATTTGAGCCTTTGTCTCACTGCAGAACTCGTTCCACCATGTCATCCTGCCCTCTGCTAAACAGCTTCTGGGTTGCCATTAAAAATAGAATCAAGTACTTGACTACCCAGTGGAGCCCAGCTCTGAGGCCGAGCTGGCGGCAGCGTGAAGGCATTTAGGAGTGAGAATGTACAACTGATCCACAGATTGCATAGCCCCTTCTCTTCCATCTTCTCTTGTCTTCTCTCCTCATTTCTGTCTGTCTCTGTCTCTGATCGTGTTTCTCTCTCTGTCTCTCTCTCTCTCTCTCTCTGTCTTTCCTCTTCCACCATGTTCTGGACTAGTCTGTCCCAGCCACAGTCAGCCATCTGCTCCCTGCCTCTCCCTGAGACCCCCACTCATTCTTTCATTGTATCTTTGGTGACACTCAGCCCAAGGCTGGGGACATAGGAAAGGAGTAATAAATCTCTGCTGACTTTTCGATCAAAGGTATCGCCAACCAACGTAGGTTCAATCTCCAATGGATTTTGGAATTAGGCAAGGCATAGAATGTAAGCGCGCGTTATGGAGTATGTGCTGTACGCTGGGGACGAAAGAGCTCGTGAAAACATGGGAGAGGAAGAGGAGACTCTGGGCCCTGGTGACAGCAGCTCGTGTCATGTCGGAGCCCCCATGTACACTGTTAGTTTTGGAGCTTTCACTGGGGCTGCCGGAGGCCAGGGTCCACAAGGGACCCGGTCACTGTGCTGTCATCGGGAGAGCTCTGTCCCTAGAATAAACAGGCCTGGCAAAGTGTAGCCTCAGCATCGCCCTTCCCCATGTCGCCCACAGATGAAGCTGCCCCAGGATACCAGCAGCTCTGTCAGAACCTTAAAATGTCAGCCTCGATGCCAGGGGTGGCCTCTCTGATTGCTCTGTGCCGACTCTGCCCTGGGCACGAGTGGGGAAGTGTGTGGAGAGATTCGGGACCCTGCGGGTTTGAGGGTCCTTCGCCCCAGTCGCGCTCACCTCCCTCGCCTGGGCATCGTCACTCACACCACTGTGCCCAGTCTTTATTCACACCATGGCACACAGAAACAAGGAAACTGTTAGTCCTGCCCTCTGGGGCTGGGGGTGGGAGGGGACAGTCATCGATGACAACCCAGGGCTCCAGCCCCCCGGGCCCTGCCTTGCTGCTCAGAGTTGGGGGTGGGGACTCACTCTCTAGCGCCTGGAACCCTTCCATGCCAGGTCAGCTGGGGAGCTCTGCTCTAAACCATGCTCCTGACATCAGACCATTCAGGGAGCTTTTGATCCAAATAACATCCTTTCCCCACCGGCTCCAGGCCAGGCACTGGGCTGGGAACCTTTCCTGTCCATGCTCGCTTTCATTTTGTCTTGCAGTAACCCACGGCAGCCTGTCCATTCAGGCCCCGGTGGGTGACCGCAGCCAGAGCAGGCCTTCCTCCCACAGTACCAGCGAGTCATCTCACCCGCAGGCCCTCCTTTGCCCTCGCGTGTTAATAATAACAGCCATCACTCATTGAAGACCTTTGTGCAGGACTTACATTAGTTCGTGTAACTGCCAGCAACACTTCAAGGTAAATATTAATTATCTGCCTTTTATAGGTGTAGAAAATGAGGCTTAGGATGGCCACGGCTCCTGAGTATCAGGACGCCTTCCGCTGTCCGGATTTGGGCCGAGGGCGCACAGATGAGGCAGACTGTCCACCTGCCGGAGGGGAGGGGGGTGAAGAGGTTGGGGGTGGAGGGTAGGGGAAGTTGGGGAGGGTCCTTTATTTGAACCACACAGATTTGGGAAAGTGCAGGTAAGGTTGTCTCAGTCATCTTGGGCTGCCATAAAATACGATAGGCTCAGTAGCTTAAACCACAGACATTTATTTCTCACAGTTCTGGAGGCTGGAAGTCCAAGATCAAGGTGCCGGCCAGGTTGTTCCTGGGGAGCGCCTGCGTCCTGGTTGCAGACTGACCCCTTCTCGCCGTGTCCTCACACGGCAGAGGGCTAGCTCTGTGGTCTCTTCTTCTAAGGGCACTAATCCCATCATGAGGACCCCACTCCCATGACCTCATCTAAACTTAATCACCTCCCAAAAGCCCCACCTCCAAATCCTATTGGGGTTAGAGCTCCAACATATGGATTTGGGGGGATGCAAGCATTGAGTCCGTAGCAGGGGCGCTCCCCCTTCCTGTTCCTGCTTCATAACTGGCGTTCGCTCTCCAGTGGTTCAGGAAGGGGTCCTGGTAGCCCCTTCTCACGTCCACTTTCCCTTAATGCCCGGCTCTGTCTCTTCGTCCTCTTCCGTTCTTTACTCTTTTCTCTCTTTTCATCAGAAAGAACAGATCCGTTTACCTGCAGTCGCCTGACTTAGAGAGAAGCTGGGGGTCTCGATGGACCCCAGCCTGAGATCTGACTTAATGGCCCCACCACAGCGCCGGCTTTGGAGGAGCCCCGTCTCTGAGGCTTCGGAAAGGCCCAGGAGGAAACCGGCAGCTCTTTAAAAGAAACCTCTTGTGTCTGTCTCCTCAGAGGGCCTGGACTGGGGACTTCCAGGACAGAGTCACAGAAGCGCAGAGAAGTAGGGGCCCCAAGTCATCAGACGCAGGGTCTCAGAGGCGAGGGAGGCGAAGACCAGCCCAGCCGAACTGGAGCTGTGGAAGGGGCCTGGAGGGCCTCTGTTTCCTCATCTGAAAGCGGGGCCCGGCTGATCCGGAACATTCCTCCTACCTCTGACTTTCTGCCACACAAGCCCCAGGGAGCCACCCACAGCCTCAAGTTGAACCAGGTTCATTGTGGCTTCAACGTGGGCTTGTAGGAGGAGGGGGGCGTTTCTCCAGCTGGAAGAGACTTGAGATTACTTAGTTCGGTGGCTCTCAACCTTTTTTCTACTTAGACACACAAGTAAGGGATATAAGTCACCTGGTGCCTGCTGGGGACACTTCATTCATTCATTCATTCATTCATTCAACACATGCTCACACAACACCTGCTCTGTGTCAGATGCACGAGGCTCTGAGTCCCAGCGGTGGGCAGGACAGATATGGTCCCTGCTCCCCTGAAGCCGACGTTCTGATGGGGTCGCTGACACTTCCAGGTACCAATGAATGTTACAATTAACACGGAACAGGAGGCTGTGCTGGGAGAGGCTGGGAGAGACTGTCAGTCAAGGGGACAGGGAGGAGCTGGCAGGGAAGGACTGGAGGAAGACCTTACAGGACTAGGAAAAGGAAGGCCAGGACCCCAGGGAGGAAAGAACCTGGCGAGGATGGAGGAGAGTGAGCTGAGCGAGGAGGGGCAGGGATG
>NW_011888924.1:1714608-1716897 GCF_000151845.1 Pteropus vampyrus
CATCGGGCCTCCTCCCCCTGCCCTCCCGCTGCCCTGGAGCCAGGGACGTGCTTGGGTCCGAAGAGTCCTCTGATTGTTTTTTGCTCCCCTGAAGTATCAGCCTCGTCATCACCTCCACTTCTACCCACCTCCCCTAAACTTCTATCCATCATCCTTCAAGCCACCTTCTCCATAGAGCCAGCCCCAGCTCCTTCCCTGGGCTCCTCTAGCATTTATGTCCCCCGGCTGCAAAGGGCTCCACTGCATTTGGGCTTCAAGGTCTTTGGGTTTTAACTGGGGCTGCTCTCTCCCCTCCTCCACTCACCCTGCCCTCCCCCACCTTGCAGGATAGCAGACCTGAGCGAGGTTCCTATTGTCACAGCATCTCATCCTTCTGTGCTGCCTACAATGCCAAGCCCACAGAGGCAGAGATACTCAATGAATGCTGTCTGTGGGCCCCTCCTCCTCCAGGCCACTGCCCCATCTCTAATCTAGAGTGTGGAAAGGCTGAAGGGCCTTTCTGTATTCAAACCCAGCTCCAGAAGGTGAGAGAAAACCAAATAATGAAATGATCAGACTCCCTGGCTAACCTGCCATCAGCCTCTGCATCACCTCTTGGCCCTGGAGAGACAGACAGGGGCTGTGTGCTGTCCCAGCTCACTCTTTCCAGCCCGCTTTAGTCCACATGGAAGTGGCAGCCTCAACCAGCCAGCACTGAAGTCATGCAGTCCTGGGTTGGAGTCCGGACCCTGCTGCTTGTCAGCTGTGTGTCTTCGAACAAACTGCCTAACCTCTCTGAACTCCAGTTATTACCCTCACCATAAAATGGAGCCGTCGTCGACTCAGCCCCGGGGATTGTTGTAGAGGTTACAGGAGAATACACACGCAAAATAACCCTCACGGCATCTGGCACCTTGTAGATATTCAAGGCGTGATTGCCTGCTCCCCGTTTCCATGTTTCCTGGAACTTGGAAGTGTTCCCAGAAGAATTAAGTGGCCCAACCTTTGCAGCCCAGCTGAGTGAGGCCCCAGGTCCGCTCGCTGACCTGCAGGGTCTGGGAATGGAGAAGCCGAGCCTCCCCAGGGATGTTCAAGGCCATGGAGAACATGGCACTACCTCTCAGAGGCAGAGCCGCTCTGCATGGCTTTTGTGAACCGTCAGATCAGAACCTGAGGGCTATCAATTAAGAGTTGAAAGAGGGTCTAGCGCTGAGGCAGCGCTCAGGGGTGATGATGGCAGCCACCCAGGCCACATGTCCCCTCAACCCATTCCCGGGCAGGCACTGAAGTTAGAGCTGTGGACGCCAGTGTCACAGGATACGGGCCGTGATAAAGGAGGACGGTGCGGGAGTGTGGGCACATCGGGATGGGAGGCAGGGGACCTGGGGCCTGGTCCTCATTCTGCCGCTGACCATCTGGACACTTTTCTGCTTATCCCTTAACCTCCTCGAGCCACAGTTTACTTGGCCGTCAGATTGGAACATGATGGTGGTCCTTCCCCACCACGCTTCTTTCATCCCTCCCTCCCTCCTCCATTCCCTGTCCACCCTTCCTTCCTCCTGCCCTCCATCCGTCCTCTCCTCCTTCCTCCCTCTGTCTTTTTTCCCCTCCTCTTCCCTCCCTCCCTCCTTTCTTTCTCTCCCTTGCTCTTCCTTCCCTCTTCCCTCTGTCCTGTCTATACTCTGTCTTCCCCCACCCTCTCCCTTGTGTGAAAATCCAGTGAGATGGTGCTTGGGAAAGTGCTGTGAAAAGCACAGTGGCCCCCACAGAGGCACCGCAGTGGGGACAGGACTTTAGGCTCATTTTCTTGGAAACACTGTTGACTTGACCTCTTTTCACCCTGACTCCTTGGCGAGGATCTGCGTGCTGGCGGTGGCCCCAAAGTCAGATGCGCTGCTCCTGGCTAGTGTGCTCTCATCTCTAGAGAATCAGCCCTGTCCCCTCGCCACCCACCCAGCCATTAGTCCACCCATCCAGCAAACACCGAGAACCTGCGTTGTGCCCAGCTCAGTGCTGGCCACCTCAGAGATAAGATGAAAACCCCATTTCCTGCGACATCCCCTCTGGATTCCTTACAGCCCCCACCCCCAATTCCACCCGCTCTACCCCCAGAACACACCACAGCTTTTCCTCCATTTCTCTCCACCGTGTTCCCAGCCTCTGTCATCTGTCATCTGGATGCCCAAGTAGTGTCCTGACCGGTCTCCCTGCCCTCTCTTTTGTCCCCCACTCCCCATGCTGGCCCTTCAAACATAGCAAGAAGGATCTTATAAAAATATAAATCAGATCACATCGTTTCTTAGTTGAACA
>NW_011888924.1:1716947-1722302 GCF_000151845.1 Pteropus vampyrus
GCACAGAACGCCCGCTGCAGAGGCTGGCGGCTTCGCCAGAGGTGAGCCACAGATTTGTCTCTGAGCTTCCTGGGCCCTGGGACAAAGAGAAGGACATGATCGGATGTAAGAGTCACAGTGTACACATAATAAAAAGAAATGAATGCTCAGGAGAAACCTAGCTCTTTCTGATACAGAGGCCTGGAAAGAATGTATTCCACCTCGCTTATAGAAGAGACAATCAAACACATTAAAATCGACTCTGTTGAAAAGGCAGCAAGGAGCAGAGGAAAGAAGCCAGGTTTGGGGAAGCAAAGACGTGAGTTCAAATCCCAGTTTCGCCAGGCAGCTGTGTAGCTTTGGGCAGGTTACTTAACCTCTCTGGGTTATCGTTCGTGCGACCGAACAGCGGGGTAATGAGGCAGCAAATGTGAGAGTACCCAGCACACAGCTACAGAGTAGGCGTCCCCCAAATGGAGCGTCTGTCCAGAGAACACGGGGCCATCGGGACTGCCCAGCCTCTGTATTCCACCAGGCTCCTGGGTGTGGGCCGGGAGCCAGACAAGGAGCCTAACTGCCAACCTCCAGCACAGGGAGGCTGTGAGGGAGGCTGTGAGGGAGGCTGTGAGGGAGGCCCAGAGGTATCCATCGCTGGGCGGCCAGCTGGTCAGGGCTCCTTTGCGTTTCCGGGGCTCCCTGATGTCTCTGCTGCCTCAGGACAGGGCTGGGGTCCAGACGACCCTCTGAGTGTAGCTCCAGGGTCTTTGCAGAGCAGATAGTACCACCCTCCATCCCCCACCTTGCAGACCCCAGGCTCTCTGCTGGCTCAGGGACAGCAGGCGGTGACTTCACGCTTAGCCATGCCTGGCCTTGACATCGGGCCTCCTCCCCCTGCCCTCCCGCTGCCCTGGAGCCAGGGACGTGCTTGGGTCCGAAGAGTCCTCTGATTGTTTTTTGCTCCCCTGAAGTATCAGCCTCGTCATCACCTCCACTTCTACCCACCTCCCCTAAACTTCTATCCATCATCCTTCAAGCCACCTTCTCCATAGAGCCAGCCCCAGCTCCTTCCCTGGGCTCCTCTAGCATTTATGTCCCCCGGCTGCAAAGGGCTCCACTGCATTTGGGCTTCAAGGTCTTTGGGTTTTAACTGGGGCTGCTCTCTCCCCTCCTCCACTCACCCTGCCCTCCCCCACCTTGCAGGATAGCAGACCTGAGCGAGGTTCCTATTGTCACAGCATCTCATCCTTCTGTGCTGCCTACAATGCCAAGCCCACAGAGGCAGAGATACTCAATGAATGCTGTCTGTGGGCCCCTCCTCCTCCAGGCCACTGCCCCATCTCTAATCTAGAGTGTGGAAAGGCTGAAGGGCCTTTCTGTATTCAAACCCAGCTCCAGAAGGTGAGAGAAAACCAAATAATGAAATGATCAGACTCCCTGGCTAACCTGCCATCAGCCTCTGCATCACCTCTTGGCCCTGGAGAGACAGACAGGGGCTGTGTGCTGTCCCAGCTCACTCTTTCCAGCCCGCTTTAGTCCACATGGAAGTGGCAGCCTCAACCAGCCAGCACTGAAGTCATGCAGTCCTGGGTTGGAGTCCGGACCCTGCTGCTTGTCAGCTGTGTGTCTTCGAACAAACTGCCTAACCTCTCTGAACTCCAGTTATTACCCTCACCATAAAATGGAGCCGTCGTCGACTCAGCCCCGGGGATTGTTGTAGAGGTTACAGGAGAATACACACGCAAAATAACCCTCACGGCATCTGGCACCTTGTAGATATTCAAGGCGTGATTGCCTGCTCCCCGTTTCCATGTTTCCTGGAACTTGGAAGTGTTCCCAGAAGAATTAAGTGGCCCAACCTTTGCAGCCCAGCTGAGTGAGGCCCCAGGTCCGCTCGCTGACCTGCAGGGTCTGGGAATGGAGAAGCCGAGCCTCCCCAGGGATGTTCAAGGCCATGGAGAACATGGCACTACCTCTCAGAGGCAGAGCCGCTCTGCATGGCTTTTGTGAACCGTCAGATCAGAACCTGAGGGCTATCAATTAAGAGTTGAAAGAGGGTCTAGCGCTGAGGCAGCGCTCAGGGGTGATGATGGCAGCCACCCAGGCCACATGTCCCCTCAACCCATTCCCGGGCAGGCACTGAAGTTAGAGCTGTGGACGCTCAGTGTCACAGGATACGGGCCGTGATAAAGGAGGACGGTGCGGGAGTGTGGGCACATCGGGATGGGAGGCAGGGGACCTGGGGCCTGGTCCTCATTCTGCCGCTGACCATCTGGACACTTTTCTGCTTATCCCTTAACCTCCTTGAGCCACAGTTTACTTGGCCGTCAGATTGGAACATGATGGTGGTCCTTCCCCACCACGCTTCTTTCATCCCTCCCTCCCTCCTCCATTCCCTGTCCACCCTTCCTTCCTCCTGCCCTCCATCCGTCCTCTCCTCCTTCCTCCCTCTGTCTTTTTTCCCCTCCTCTTCCCTCCCTCCCTCCTTTCTTTCTCTCCCTTGCTCTTCCTTCCCTCTTCCCTCTGTCCTGTCTATACTCTGTCTTCCCCCACCCTCTCCCTTGTGTGAAAATCCAGTGAGATGGTGCTTGGGAAAGTGCTGTGAAAAGCACAGTGGCCCCCACAGAGGCACCGCAGTGGGGACAGAACTTTAGGCTCATTTTCTTGGAAACACTGTTGACTTGACCTCTTTTCACCCTGACTCCTTGGCGAGGATCTGCGTGCTGGCGGTGGCCCCAAAGTCAGATGCGCTGCTCCTGGCTAGTGTGCTCTCATCTCTAGAGAATCAGCCCTGTCCCCTCGCCACCCACCCAGCCATTAGTCCACCCATCCAGCAAACACCGAGAACCTGCGTTGTGCCCAGCTCAGTGCTGGCCACCTCAGAGATAAGATGAAAACCCCATTTCCTGCGACATCCCCTCTGGATTCCTTACAGCCCCCACCCCCAATTCCACCCGCTCTACCCCCAGAACACACCACAGCTTTCCCTCCACTTCTCTCCACCGTGTTCCCAGCCTCTGTCATCTGTCATCTGGATGCCCAAGTAGTGTCCTGACCGGTCTCCCTGCCCTCTCTTTTGTCCCCCACTCCCCATGCTGGCCCTTCAACATAGCAAGAAGGATCTTATAAAAATATAAATCAGATCACATCGTTTCTTAGTTGAACACCCTTCAGTGGGACCACATCCCACCTGTGATCAAGTCGGACTCATTCCCTGACCTACGAAGCCACACAGATCTAGCCCCGCACACTTCTCTGTCATCTTCTGTCAGAAGAGAGTTAAGGAAGGTGATAGCCAAACCAAGTTCATGTGATGGTTACTAGGACAGGTGCTAGGGGTTAGGGCAGGTAAAGAGGGCTGCATCTGAATCCTGCTCTACCCTGTATGGGCAAATTCCTTAGCTTCTCTGAGCCTCAGTTTTCTCATCTGTAAAATGGGTATAATGATAGAACCACCCCCCCAGGCACGGAAACCATCCCCCAGGACACAGAACCAAGGAGGCATCATCTGGGGTGGGGGGCAGGAGAGCGTGGCTTTGGATGGGCTGAGTGCACAGAGCTGGAGGACCACCTCTCTCTACAGGGTTGAGGCAGGGCTGGCCTGAATGTGGGAGTGGGAGTCACGGTTGTGGGAGTCACCTGCTGGATGGATGGAAGCAACTCTCCCTCGTGATGAAACGTCAGGCTATGAAGGTTGAACCTCAGTGCCTCGGGTTCCCCCATGGGATGAACGGTTCTGTGGCATTTGATCTTTTCTAAACCAAAACTCTAGATAAAAGAGCAGGCAACGGATTTTCTGTCATCGTTGGCATAAGAGGTGTTATTGAGATTCTGAAATGGTGGCATTCTTAGCTTTGGCGGGCGAAGTGGTGGAGTCGGGTGGGGAGAGGTCCAGAAAATTGAAAATCAAGACTGTCCTAGAAAAACCTGGACCCCAGTATTATAGGTCATGTTCAAAGGATGCCAAATGATTGTTATCACCAGGGCCATATTCATGGGCCTGAGACTTTAGATGGCACATAATGCTGGTGCAATCAGGTGCTGGTGCCAGGCGCAGTGTCCGGCAGGTGGGCCATCTTTATCTAAGTGTTATGGGCACCAGAGCACCTGCTGCCCATCTGCAGGGGCCATGGGCAGTGCTGCCTGCTAACAAGGGCCACGGTTTCCCTGGTGGCCAAGGCTGTCGCTACCGGTTCCCTGCCCCTGCCACAGCGAGGTGTGTGAGGTCACGACCTGGGACGAGGAGGGAGAGCAGTGGGGCTTCAATCCGGACGTCTCGCTCTTGCTATCCGTTCCAGCTCTGACCCTGCAGGCTCCAGGACCCCCGAAGCCCGCGAGCTGGTGTTGATGGGTGTGCGTGTGTGTGGATGTGCGTACACCGCTGTCCGTTTCTCAGAAGTCTGCATGCAGACCTATTGTGTGCTGTTGACACAGTTGGACTTTGTGCATCCTTTCATGCTCTTAATCGTGCTGAAACAAGACCCGCATTTTCATTTCACACTGCACCCCGCAAATTAGGTAGCCACCCCTAGGTGTCCTAGTCTACCCCGAGAAAAGACTTCGATTCGAAGAGCGAGACAGGGGAAGCTGGAAGCGGAGGGAAGGTGGTACTGGAGGGTCCTGAGGTTGTACAGAAATTGGCAGCTGGGTGCTGGAACCAGTCCTCACCCCTTTCTCGCTCCTCCCAAAGCCCACCACAAACACCACACAGAGCCAGAGGCCGCCTGGAGGGCAGTGTTACTTAAAAGTCTGTCATCATTAAGCATTTATGGGGCACCTGCTGAGTGCTGACCTTCGACCTTGCTGCTGGGCACTGTGGGTATTGAAAGCCCTTGGGGAACTTACTCTCTGGGCCCAGGGAAGCCACCGGAGAAAGATGAGCCGAGTAATACAGTGCTGGGTGTGGAGAGCATCAGAACACACCCGGACGGCAGGGCCTCCCGTGGGGGCACTAACACGACCTGTCCCGGGGTCTTCAAGAGGATCAGATGGAAAATACATACAGGGCTCCACATACGGCTGCCTCACCAGAGTCCTGCAGTGCTCCGCGGCTATGGTGAGGGGCGTCTGGGAGAGGAAGTAGGACGTGATGGTGGAGATGGTGACAGAGGGCCCGGATCCTGGAGTGAGTGCGTCAGGGTTGGAGTCCAGGCTCTGCCTCTTACTAGCTGTGGGACCTTCAGCCGGTCATTTCACTACCTTTGAGCCTCATTTGCTTTCTCTGCAAAATGAGCACGTTAGCAATACTTACTGTGCCGATTTGCTGTCAGGAGTCGAGATGAGATCTGTCAGTGCTTCGCTCGGGGCGGGAATCAAGTGTTCAGTGCTTGGTGGTTTATGCTCATTTGCTAACCCAAAGGACGTGGGCAGGGGGGAGGG
>NW_011888924.1:1722887-1729133 GCF_000151845.1 Pteropus vampyrus
GAGACAGGGGAAGCTGGAAGCGGAGGGAAGGTGGTACTGGAGGGTCCTGAGGTTGTACAGAAATTGGCAGCTGGGTGCTGGAACCAGTCCTCACCCCTTTCTCGCTCCTCCCAAAGCCCACCACAAACACCACACAGAGCCAGAGGCCGCCTGGAGGGCAGTGTTACTTAAAAGTCTGTCATCGTTAAGCATTTACGGGCACCTGCTGAGTGCCGACCTTCGACCTTCGTGCTGGGCACTGTGAGTATTGAAAGCCCTTGGGGAACTTACTCTCTGGGCCCAGGGAAGCCACTGGAGAAAGATGGGCCGCGTAATACAGTGCTGGGTGTGGAGAGCATCAGAACACACCCGGACGGCAGGGCCTCCCGTGGGGGCGCTAACACGACCTGTCTCAGGGTCTTCAAGAGGATCAGATGGAAAATACATGCAGGGCTCCACATACGGCTGCCTCACCAGAGTCCTGCAGTGCTCCGCGGCTATGGTGAGGGGCGTCTGGGAGAGGAAGTAGGACGTGGTGGTGGAGATGGAGACAGAGGGCCCGGATCCTGGAGTGAGTGCGTCAGGGTTGGAGTCCAGGCTCTGCCTCTTACTAGCTATGGGACCTTCAGCCGGTCATTTCACTACCTTTGAGCCTCGTTTGCTTTCTCTGCATAATGAGCACGTTAGCAATACTTACTGTGCCGATTTGCTGTCAGGAGTCGAGATGAGATCTGTCAGTGCTTCGCTCGGGGCGGGAATCAAGTGTTCAGTGCTTGGTGGTTTATGCTCATTTGCTAACCCAAAGGACGTGGGCAGCGGGGAGGGGTCCCAAAGTCAGGCTGGGTCTCAGGGGAAGGGAATCCTTGGCGAGCCCCCCAGACCACACACAAGCAAGGAAAAGGCGATGGATCCCCCCAAAGATGCCCTGAGGACATTTCAGGACACCCAGGCTCCCGTCCAGGGGCCGGACAGTCCGGCCAAGACCCTGTCGCCAGCTCTCCTTTGCCGTGCGGCGGGGGAAGGATGCCGCACACTCGCTTCCGGCCCTCGCTCTGAAAAGCCTGGTAACAAGCGCGCATTGACGGCGGGGCTCCCCGGGGCGAGCGCGCTGTTCCCGGCTCGCATCTGAGCCCGCGCCCGAGACATTTTCTCGCTTCAGCAGTTTGGCATGTCATACAAAGGGGCTCTGATTTTTCCTGATGTCCAACTCCTCTTGCATGAAAAATAGCTTTTGTTGTCTTTCTGCCCACGGATTCCTGCGTGTGAGTCAAGGCCAGATGCCTGGTGGGCGGAGAGTCCCCCGTTTTCCTAACCCCTTGGAGGGTCGCCCTTCTTCCACGATGGCGGCCAAGGCCAGGAGGTTCGGATCTCAGGGAGTTGCCCGCTGGCTCCTCGCCCGTCCGTCCCAAGGGCCCTCATTTGGGTTGCTGCCGCTCCCACTGTCCCCATCATCACCGCACTCACCTGGCCAACAGGTGGGTCGCCCTCCATGACCGTCCTCTGAAACCCAAACTGTTGGTTCGTTCTTTTCCACTCCTCATCCCTTTTTCCCTCTCTCTCTCCCCTCGGTCTTTCTTACTCGTATTCATAATTACTTCTTCCCTTTTCCTTTCTAGTCTGCCACATTTAAATCACAAGCCCTCTCCTAATTCCTGTTCGAGGCAGTCTTTTGAAAGTTCTTGAGACAGTTACTAGACAAAAATGTATTATTTTAACTCTGCGATTATTAAGAGGGTTATTAAACTTGGGGAGAGTTCTATTAAATAGCAAATCGAGTGAGTCAAAAACCCACAGATGCGGAACCTCTAAAAGGTCATCTGGTAGATCGGAGTATGGCTAAGGCTGTTCCTTGAGACTGGAAAAAAACATTGGAAAGCATTTTACCAAAGTGTTAAAATATGAGTTATTTACTTTATCTCCCTCTATCCTTTTCAACTTTTTTATTATGTCAGAGGAAAAAAAATATATGGACCTAATATTTAAATGTAAAAAGCACTAGGGCCTGTCTCTAATCCTCTGACAGATGAATGAATGTGTATGTTCATTCAGCACCGACGGTATTTCTTCTCTTCATTCTTAAACGCATCCAGGATCACACTCCCCAGCATCACGCCAGATCACCTTTTGTCAGTATTTTATTACCGTCCACCCCTGATTTATAACCAAACTGATTCCTGGATGAACGTCTTTGCCAGCCATCCACAGTCGAATCTTTATTTCCTGTAAGCGCAGTTTACGCTCTAGGTTTCCATTCCCGGAAGTCCATCTCGTAGAGTAAATGTGCCCACACTGACCACAAAAGTAAGTGAAAAGAGAATAAAACCCAGATATATGGTCTTACCCAGTTTTATCACATATGTAAAACTAAGCACTTAAACATAAAAGCTGTGTCATGAAATGTTCCTTTGGGGAAATTTTTCTGCCGGAGCCAGACTGGCCAAAGTTTCTTAAAATATGAACTCAGTGAAGTTTAAACAGCAAATGCTTGCTTTTTTTCTCTCTGGAAAAATCTCCCTGTGGCAAGTTTAAGCATGCTTCGTTGCACCCCAAAATCCTCAAACACTTTAATATAAAGGGTTCTTCTGTCTCGAAAATTTTGCATGGCCAATTCCATCGGTGTAAGTTCTTTAGAAAACAATCTTCGCATGGTGATACCGCAGGAGAGGCGATTTCCACTGTGCCTTGTACCGTCACCGTGACAACCTCTTTGCGTCAATAGGTCAGCTGACCCTTCAAACGCCAGTAGATGCTGAGGTCTCAGTTTCCAGGGGTCCTTGTTGCCAGGGGTCCGCTGATGTTGCTCTTATCTGTTCGTGGCCCTCTTAGTAAGAAAAAAGTGCAGGTTATTTATGTTTTTGAATCTTAAGCCCTTCTCAGATATATCATTTGCAAATATTTTTTGATCACTTCCTGAAGTTATGTAAATATCTAATCACTACGTTGCACACCTGTAACTAATATAATATCGTATATCAACTCTAATTTAAAAATGAATTTAGAAAGGAATTAAAGTGCAAGCAATGAGTAGAGAGGCAGACAGTGGGGTCTCAAGCCCAGCAGTCCTACAGCTGAGATGCCCCATACTGGGACTAGAAAGCTGTTCCTCGATTTTCATCAGAATTGCCGTGCCTCTGACGGTAATGTCTGTTCCTTCTCATTCAATCTTTCTTGGAGCTGAAAACAAAGTACTCATCTTCGGCCCTTGAAAGCCCTTCATTTTCTCGGAAGTGGTGTTTGTGCCCTGTTCTTCAGTCTCCCCATCTCTAGAGGATCAGGAAGGAAATTTACCTGGCTTTTTTTGTTTTTGTTTTTTTGTTTTTAAACCTGGTTGCTTTCTCTAGACCATTTCTGGTTTTCCGTCAACAAGCTTTGGTGGCACGTCTGCTGGGTACAAAGCCTCCTGGGACGTGCCAGGGTCCAGAGACCCACGGAGACCCACCCACTCATCAAGGTGGGTTTGCCCAAGAGCGGGAAGGTGGCCAGGCCAGCCCTTCACAACCCCAATGGCATCCTTGCTCCCCTCCACCCTTACCTGCTCGTCTATCCTACACCCTCCTGCTTCCTTCACCTAACATCCAAGTCTTGAATGTTTTTAAAAATAAGAGCAACCGTGTAGTGAGCACTCACTGTGTACCAGGCATGGTGTAGATCATTGCAAGAACTTTCCGTATGTTATCTCGTGTCATCCTCATAACAGCTATGATTTAATACTAATTAATTAATTATTAAACGAACTATTACTTACTCAGGTGCATCATCTGTGTAGAAGAGAGAGAGCTAACACTTACCTGGCACTTACTCTGTGCTAGGAACTGTCCCAAGCTCTTTATAGATATTCAGTTCATTCTTAGCCATCCTGTAAGGTAGGTACTGTCACTACTGCTGTTGTATAGATGGGGAAACTGAGGTACAGAGGGGTTAAGTAACTTGCCCGAGACCCCAGAGCTAACAAGGGATGAAGTCAGTATTCGAACCTAGGCAGTCTAGGTTCAGATTCCAACCTCTTCAATGCCAGGCTATACCCCTGAGCTGTCACAATGGTAGCTACGGCTTCTGAAAATTTCTTATGTGCAGGCACATCATATAGTTTGTT
This sequence comes from Pteropus vampyrus, assembly GCF_000151845.1. NCBI lineage: Eukaryota > Metazoa > Chordata > Mammalia > Chiroptera > Pteropodidae > Pteropus > Pteropus vampyrus. Next base: position 1,726,960 of record NW_011888924.1, read on the forward strand.
TCATCCTTACGACACAGCACGCGCACCACTTCCCCTGTGGGAAGGCGGGCTGACCTGTGCTGACTGGCCTGGGACACAAGCCAGCATCTGCACCCAAGTCTCTCACACCGAAGCCCATTCTCAGCTCTCTCTCTCCTGCTCCATGCTAAAAACTGTCTTCTGCCTGCTGCACGGCAGGGAACAGAAGCTGCCTTGGTCTCTCTGAGGAGACTGGAGTGGCTCAGTGTCCTGCCAATATTTCAAGTGAGCCCAGGAACCCGGGGCACCCAGTGCAGGTTGCTGATGCTGGTCAGGGGAGGGAAGTTGGATGTGGAAAGAGAGCAAGACCCATGCCACCAGCACAGCCCAGGGGTCGTCAGACACTGGCGTTGGGCCAGGCTGGCATGGCGGGCTTCTCGGAGGAGGTGGGCACAGCGTCGTGACCGGAACAGCGCAGTGCGGGGTTCCAGGTGTGACTCATGAAGCCTGAAGAGGGAAGATTTCGCTGTCAGGCAGAGGGCGGCTCTTAAGATGGGGTGCTCTCGGTGAAGAAGGTGAAAATCACTCTGCTCGAGACAGCTCCTTTAAGGAGACATTAACTGTGTTCTTCAAACCCCGAGAACCCACGTTTTACAGGGGGTACCACCTGCCAGCACGCTTTCACACCCAGATTCTGATGGTTGGCTCTTACGTAGTGACTCCCAGCTCACAAAGAGCAGATAGGAAAACAGAGACTGATCATACGCATGCCTCCATTCATAGCCAGTTCAAACGCAGGCGGCACCAATCCAGAGCCAGCGACATGGCTCGCTTTGTGGAGAACTGGCCAGGAGCGGGCAAGAGGGCAGCGCCAGGGCCACGAACATGTTCTCGATCTAGATCTGGACGGTAGTCACTCGGACGTAGACATGTGTTCATCAAGCTCCACTCGCAGGGTTACTGTCTGTGTATTATCCTCAAGAAAAATTTAAAAGAGGCAAATACACATCTGGAGTAGCAAAGACCTCCCCCAGGTAACCTGCCACCAGCCCTCACCTGCCACTGTCGATCCCTACCTGCCCGGCCTGGGTTTTCTTCAGTTCCAGTCAAGCCAGCAGATGCTCATTGGGAATGTGTGCACCTAGCCTGTGCTAAATTCTGAGGACTCGAGAATTCATTCATTCAGGCATTCATTCGTTCATCAATGATTTTTGCGCCCAGCCTCTTGGGAACCCTGCTTGACCTGCTCGAGGAAGAAGACGTTCCCGTATCCGTGAGTTCCATGATCCGGAGCCGTTCGGAATGAAAAGACCGCCCACTTGTGCGTGGAACCCTCACAGCGCCCCCGAAGACCATCTTCTCTTGGCCCGGCAACTGTGAATTTGAGAGACTGCTTGGTATCCTGCCCCCTCTGCCCCCACCCCGCCATTTGTTTAGTCTCTATTCAAATCCAGCCAAAACTCACTAGAGAATTTGAAAACCAGATCCCAGATTGAGTCCTGGGCACCCAAAGTCTCATGCATTCATTCATTCATTCATTCATTCAGCAAACATTCATTAAGTACCTGCTTCTTAGCAAGCAGCATTCCAGGTGGTGGTGGACGTGAGTAAAACAGCAATTCATGTAATGATTATATTGTCACAGGGGAGAGTTAATAAGTTGGAAACCCTGGAGTGTCAAGGTGAGGGTTGCGATGACAGTGGCCGGGAAGGGCCTCGGGGTGGCCACAGGAGTCTTTCTAGATGACAGGTCATCTGAGCCAGCTTTGGAAAATAAACATGAGTTCAGTAGGAAAACAAGAAGGATGAGAGGGTTCTGGGCAGAATTACCAGCACGGAAAGGTACACGGCCTGCATGTGTGCGCCGTGCCTGCTGTGCCCCCAGGCCCTGAGGGAGCCACTGGGATGCGCAGGACACAGTGTGTTCTGGAACACCAAAGAAATTCGGAAGACAGAATGGAGAGGCAGGGAGACCAGTAAAGGAGAGCACTAGAAGAGTCCAGATCAGGAGTGATGAGCCCTAAATAAGGATGAGGGAATGAGGGTGGTCGTGAGATCCATGCGGGAGACAGTCTGGGTGTCAGGATGAGGGAGGAGAACCCATCACAGGGCGACAGGGTCGATGGTCTGTCACCAAACAAGACAGGGCCCCTGGGAGGAGCAGAGGACTTTGTAAGTGGGACTGAGGAGTCCAGCTCTAGGGTGAAAGCCCAGGG
>NW_011888924.1:1731528-1733727 GCF_000151845.1 Pteropus vampyrus
GAGGCTTCTCATTTCTGGTTCTGTCGTGCGTAAGGCCTTGAAAAGGCAGGAGAGCTCGATGAGAAGAGAAGAAGGAGGATGCTGAGGGCTTTCTACTCCCAACGTCTTGGGCACTGAAGTGTGATGCGAATGGAATTATGTCCCCAACAAGATATGTCGAATTCCTAACCCCAACACCTGTAAATGAGACCTTAGTCGAAAATAGGGTCTTTTTGGATGTAAGCAAGTGAAGGTGAGGTCATACTCAGTCAGGATAGGCCTTCGTCCAATAGACTGGGTTCGTAAAAAAAAAAAAGAAAGAAAGAAACACACAAGGGGGAAGGCCATGTGAAGATGGAGGCAGAGATGGCAGCGATGCGGCCAAGGACACCAAAGATTGCTGCAGACGCCAGGAACTAAGAAAAAGGCATGGAACAGATTCTTCCCTAGAGCTATCAGAGAGGGCAGGAACCAGCCGACACCTTGACTGTGGACTCCTAGCCTCCAAAACTGTGAAAGAAGAAATTTCTGTTATTTTAAGCCATCCCAGTATGTGGCGCTTTGCTACAACAGCCCTAGAAACTAATACAGGGAAATTAATTCAACCTTGCAAATAACTGCCAAATTAACCAGCCTCCTGAAATTTCTCCCACGTCGCTCCCCAAGAGTGGGTGACCTCGAATAAAAGAAATTTGATGTTGTTCGCATCTGTGTGTTGAGAACTCGCAATGTAGGCTGAGAATGAATATGCCCCTCTCATTTAACCTTCTCGACTGTAGGATGTAGGCACCGTGATTATCACCATTTACACTTGAGGAGACTGAGTCTCAGAGAGATAAAATCGTTTTCCTAAGGCAACGTGAATATGTTTATTTCTTTCTGGGTCACTGGCTATTTTCAAGGCTGGACTGAGCTACTGAAAGCAAAATGGACTTGTCTGGATGAGAAAAAATTAATCTTCTATGTTTCTTAACGAGTTACCACAAGCTTAGCGACTTTAAACAGCATAGATTTATTATTTCACAGTTCCTTTGGGTTGGGAGTCTGGGCCAGCTTAGCTGGATCTTTTGCCCAGGTCTCCCAAGGTTGTGGTCATTGGGACAGCATAGCATGCTTTCTGGAGTTTGGTGTTCTCTTCCAAGCTCATTGGTTGGTGCCAGAGTTGGTTTCCTTGTGGCTGTATGACTGAGGCCCCATTCTCTTGCTAGCCATCATCCAGGGGCCTCTCATCTCCTTGGGACACCCACAATTCCTTGCCACGTGGCCCGATTAGCAGTTCACAAGATGATAATATGCTTTCTTCCAGGCCAGCAGGAAGGTCTCTATGACTTCTCCCCCTCCAGCCTGTCAATGGAGTCTTATGTAACTAACCTAATCATTATATTCATAGGTGCCACCCACACTCAAGGGATCACACCAGGAGGAGGGGATTTGGGGGACTACCTTAGGATTCTGACTACCAAGTTCAGATGAACTTGACTTTGAGACCAAGACGAATTTGACTTGGAGTCCTGGCTCCGTCTGTGACTTCTGGTGTGGGCTCGGAGAATTTCCTTCTACATCCTTTAAATCGGAGTCTCATTTATAAAAGAGAGGCAATGGTACCAGACTCAAGGGCTGTTATGAGGATTAGATCAGTCAAACCATCAAGCACTGGCAGTTGCTAGGAGCTCATTAAATGGCAGCTCCCTCCCTCCGCTTTGCAAGCGTATTTCCTTCACAAGGGAAACACGGGGATGGGTGGTGCATGTGGAAGATGCCTAGCCCTGGAGCCACGAGGCCCGGCCTGTCTCAGCCTGATCTCGGGCAGGGCACCTCCTGCCCCTTGCTCTTCTCTCAAATGGTAAGAATCACTGCAGCTTTGCCTGATGACAGGCGAAGATGAAACAAGATCCTCAAACAAACAAATACTTCTAAGAGGACTTCCTCCCTGAAGTACACACAGTTCTCGTCTTCCAGGAGGCCAGACCCCGGAAGGAGGAGGGTCGCCCTCCCCTCCTGACACTGAGTCAAGTAGGGATGTGCAGGTCAGTGGCAAATGCCTTTTCCTCCCGTGTCATCACTTATTGGTCCATCTGGCACCGTTCGTGTGTTCTCTGTTTTGACCTTCAGGAGAGTCTCGTACAGACCAGGGTTTTCCTACCCAGACAGGGACTTGGACCATCCTGTGCAGCCTCTGGCTATTAACCCTGGGTATGACCTGACAACTCCCAACTGCAC
>NW_011888924.1:1733777-1739029 GCF_000151845.1 Pteropus vampyrus
CATGGGTTTCTGTGTGCCAGCACCTAGAGTCATGAGAGGCCATCACATGGCAGCTGGAGCTGCATCTGCCTGCAGCCCCTCCCATACAGCCCATGGTGGCAGGACCAGCCTGGGGCACAAACGTCCAGGCTCAGAGTTCTCCGCTCCACAGTGCCCTGTGACTAGGCCGGTCTCGTCATTTGAGCCGTTGGATTGGCGCATCTTCCTCCTGTAGACTGCCCCCCCTGAGAGGGCAGAGGATCCAGGGAGAAAGGAAAAGGCTCCTGAATCTGTAGCATCAGCTTTACTCGGAAGGGAGGAATCAGCTTTTCTGTTTTCCTTAGAAATCCAGCTCCATCATTAGGGATTTTGCTACATCTGCCTGTTGACTTCACGCTGCAGCCTGGCCTCCGGCAGTGCCCGCCTCCTGACACCTGCCTCCTGGCACCTGCCTCCTGGCACCTGCCTCCCATCGTCTCCATAGTTCATCTGGCCTTTGCGTCTCTCGCCGCTCAAACAACACCAAGCACCACGTGGCCTCCCCTGCTCTTCAGAGAATCCCTAGGGATATGAGAGGTGGGGCCAGGCAGGAGGTGCTTTTCACCTCCCTCAGGCAGGAATGTTCCAGAAACTCCTTGTTGGAGGCTTCTCATTTCTGGTTCTGTCGTGCGTAAGGCCTTGAAAAGGCAGGAGAGCTCGATGAGAAGAGAAGAAGGAGGATGCTGAGGGCTTCCTACTCCCAACGTCTTGGGCACTGAAGTGTGATGCGAATGGAATTATGTCCCCAACAAGATATGTCGAATTCCTAACCCCAACACCTGTAAATGAGACCTTAGTCGAAAATAGGGTCTTTTTGGATGTAAGCAAGTGAAGGTGAGGTCATACTCAGTCAGGATAGGCCTTCGTCCAATAGACTGGGTTCGTAAAAAAAAAAAAGAAAGAAAGAAACACACAAGGGGGAAGGCCATGTGAAGATGGAGGCAGAGATGGCAGCGATGCGGCCAAGGACACCAAAGATTGCTGCAGACGCCAGGAACTAAGAAAAAGGCATGGAACAGATTCTTCCCTAGAGCTATCAGAGAGGGCAGGAACCAGCCGACACCTTGACTGTGGACTCCTAGCCTCCAAAACTATGAAAGAAGAAATTTCTGTTATTTTAAGCCATCCCAGTATGTGGCGCTTTGCTACAGCAGCCCTAGAAACTAATACAGGGAAATTAATTCAACCTTGCAAATAACTGCCAAATTAACCAGCCTCCTGAAATTTCTCCCACGTCGCTCCCCAAGAGTGGGTGACCTCGAATAAAAGAAATTTGATGTTGTTCGCATCTGTGTGTTGAGAACTCGCAATGTAGGCTGAGAATGAATATGCCCCTCTCATTTAACCTTCTCGACTGTAGGATGTAGGCACCGTGATTATCACCATTTACACTTGAGGAGACTGAGTCTCAGAGAGATAAAATCGTTTTCCTAAGGCAACGTGAATATGTTTATTTCTTTCTGGGTCACTGGCTATTTTCAAGGCTGGACTGAGCTACTGAAAGCAAAATGGACTTGTCTGGATGAGAAAAAATTAATCTTCTATGTTTCTTAACGAGTTACCACAAGCTTAGCGACTTTAAACAGCATAGATTTATTATTTCACAGTTCCTTTGGGTTGGGAGTCTGGGCCAGCTTAGCTGGATCTTTTGCCCAGGTCTCCCAAGGTTGTGGTCATTGGGACAGCATAGCATTCTTTCTGGAGTTTGGTGTTCTCTTCCAAGCTCATTGGTTGGTGCCAGAGTTGGTTTCCTTGTGGCTGTATGACTGAGGCCCCATTCTCTTGCTAGCCATCATCCAGGGGCCTCTCATCTCCTTGGGACACCCACAATTCCTTGCCACGTGGCCCGATTAGCAGTTCACAAGATGATAATATGCTTTCTTCCAGGCCAGCAGGAAGGTCTCTATGACTTCTCCCCCTCCAGCCTGTCAATGGAGTCTTATGTAACTAACCTAATCATTATATTCATAGGTGCCACCCACACTCAAGGGATCACACCAGGAGGAGGGGATTTGGGGGACTACCTTAGGATTCTGACTACCAAGTTCAGATGAACTTGACTTTGAGACCAAGACGAATTTGACTTGGAGTCCTGGCTCCGTCTGTGACTTCTGGTGTGGGCTCGGAGAATTTCCTTCTACATCCTTTAAATCGGAGTCTCATTTATAAAAGAGAGGCAATGGTACCAGACTCAAGGGCTGTTATGAGGATTAGATCAGTCAAACCATCAAGCACTGGCAGTTGCTAGGAGCTCATTAAATGGCAGCTCCCTCCCTCCGCTTTGCAAGCGTATTTCCTTCACAAGGGAAACACGGGGATGGGTGGTGCATGTGGAAGATGCCTAGCCCTGGAGCCACGAGGCCCGGCCTGTCTCAGCCTGATCTCGGGCAGGGCACCTCCTGCCCCTTGCTCTTCTCTCAAATGGTAAGAATCACTGCAGCTTTGCCTGATGACAGGCGAAGATGAAACAAGATCCTCAAACAAACAAATACTTCTAAGAGGACTTCCTCCCTGAAGTACACACAGTTCTCGTCTTCCGGGAGGCCAGACCCCGGAAGGAGGAGGGTCGCCCTCCCCTCCTGACACTGAGTCAAGTAGGGATGTGCAGGTCAGTGGCAAATGCCTTTTCCTCCCGTGTCATCACTTATTGGTCCATCTGGCACCGTTCGTGTGTTCTCTGTTTTGACCTTCAGGAGAGTCTCGTACAGACCAGGGTTTTCCTACCCAGACAGGGACTTGGACCATCCTGTGCAGCCTCTGGCTATTAACCCTGGGTATGACCTGACAACTCCCAACTGCACGTGGATGACTCTCGGGTGACTGAACAATCAGGAGGTCATCTTGCCAATCAAGGGCCCTGTATGTTCAGGACAACGTCTGGCCCGATGTTGAAGCAACCAGAAATCAGAAGCGTGAAAGCTCAAGTCTGCAGGCTGAGCTTCCTACACCACTTCAAAGGGAGTGCCAAGTTGAAGGTCCACTCTCCTTCCGCTCTATGATCCAGGCTCACCTGCCACCACCCTGCTAGCATGCCGTGGGACCTTCCCCAGAGGGAGCTGTCTGACACTCAACTCCACCCATCCTTTAAGACTCACCTCAGAGGTGGCCTTCCCCATGAAGCCTTAACCTCATTCATTCATTCACTCATTCATTCAACTGAAGACTGATTCTCCCAGGCACAGGGCATATGTCAAATAATAAAGTCTTCTCAGCTGTGCGAAAGGAACCTACCCCTGCCATAGGTGGCTGGGGAGGGTGTCAGATAGAAACCACCTGTGTGTGTCCCTCTGAGGCTTCTCAAAGCTCCCCAAGCCTGATGTAGAGCCGTCCAGTCTGGTGGGGGCTTTCTGAGAAGTAGCAAAGTGAGAGGCAGCTCTGGTGTTAGACTTTCTTTCAACAGACGAGATCAGCCCTGGAGCCCTGGAGCCTGGTCTGGGGTAGCCCCAAAGTGGACTTACTATGTGCTTTAGAGCCCCGCCCCGCCCCCCAGCCTCCGCCCAGGCCCTTCCTGGGCCCGGGGTCTAATTGTGTATCCACGATTGTGTATTCTTTTTCTTTAACAGGGCCTGTCTAATTGCACAACTTCAAGGCCTAGCAAAATCTGGATCTGTCCCTGGTCAGACCACCCATATAAGCATCACCCAAGCAAGACTTCTCAGGGAGATGGGGGTCCCTGTCTGGCGGGGCTTCCTCCTTTAGGAAAGGTTGAGGGCCCAGAATGTCAGTGCGCACCTCTGTAAGTAGCCCAATTTCCTCCAGCACGTCTTCCTAAATCCAATTATGTGGGGACAGGGACAGTGGGCTTCTGGCACTTGAAACAGAGACTGTGTCTAGGGGTGGAGTTGGGGCTCCCTCCTGGCAGAAGCCAGCCTGTTGGTCCTGTAACCTCACCGCACCCCAGGACAGGTAGGGGCCCCCCAGCAAGGATCGTGTGTTTCTTTCCCTTTCTCTATTCTCCAGCTCCCCAGACACTTAGAAAACATGCTGATCAGATTAACTTTTCAGACCCCAGCCAGCAGCCATGATCCCCGTCAGCAAATACAGAGACCTCCAACCTGGACGCCTGAGTCTCTGGAGGGCCTATCCCAGAGGGAATGCCCACCCCTGCGTCCAGCATTCCCACCTGTCAGCATCCAGCCCGGCCCACCCGCCCAGGCGTGGACTGGCTGTAAGAGATCTCGTGCCCGCAATATGGTGCTCCGCAGGCCACCCACCCGGCCTTACAACCCAGGGCTGCCTGGCTTGTTCGCGTGGGCCTGAGGCCCGCAGTGGGGGCTCGACATTTGCTGAGAGGTTTTCCATCATTTATTAATGAGCGTTGGCAGCAGCCCTGTGAATTAGCGCCCAGCTGGAAATGTAGATTCTGAGAGGCTGGGCAGGCAAGGCTCCTGGCTTCCAGAGGCTTGTCATCTGCCACTGGAAGATGCTCCATGCCACTCCTGCCTGCGGGTCATACCCCACAGTGCTCGCCTGCTCAGAGCCTAGCTCATGCATTTGGGGGCAAAAGGCAGCTTCTCACCCCCATCAGGACTGGGCTGGGCCCTATGATGGGCGCGCATGATTGTCTGTCCACCTCCCCGCCATCACCATCAGCTGGAGCTGCCATGTATCGGCTCACGCACATGCCTGTCCGTGCACAGACAGGTTGGCACACCCCGTCATTCAAGGACAAAAGCATTTTATATTGGGGCTAAAGTTACAAAGTGCCTCTCCTCTAAGGACAGACATGCATGGAAAAGGCACATCAGGCACTGTGCCGAGGGCCCCGCCTGCTTTACATAATCCTCGCCCTGGGAGGCAGTCCTGCGATCATCCTGGCTTTCGGAGCAGGGAAACGAGGCTCAGAGGACTTAAGCGACTTGTCAAGTACCAACAACCCGAAACAGGCTCAGCTGACTGCCAAAGTGGCCCCCAAGTGGCCCGGTCTTGGTGACCACTGAACTGGGTATCACATAAGTAAAAAGCATGTACTTTGGAACAGGATAATTCAAACCCTGGCTCTGTCCACATGCTCCTTACCTCACTTCCTGCAGCCTCCATTTCCTCCTCCATGAAATGGGGACATCGGTACTCACCTCCAGGGTTATCAGAAGGATTCGGCAGTCAACCTTTACGGCAGCATGGCATGGAGTCTGCACGAAGTCAGTTCTCAATTCTCCTTCCTTCTCGGAGGCTGACCATGGGCAGACGGTGAGCGAAGGACGGATATTTCCGGGGTGGGGGGTGAGGAGTCG
>NW_011888924.1:1740639-1744440 GCF_000151845.1 Pteropus vampyrus
GGAAGGGTGAACTCTCAGCAGGGTGCGGAAGAGCGGGTAGATGAGAAGCCTTCCGGTGAAGACCCGCTCCCCAGAGGGTGGGGGCGGTAAGACAAGGGGAGGAAGCAGAGGGTCCCCGAGGCCAGGACGATCGTGTAGTGTGGGCAGCCACGTCTGGTCCCTGCCGGACATCAGGTAGGAGTGTCCGCCGGGCAGCTGGATGCTGGGTTGGAAGTCGCAGAAGCTGTGGCCTGGGGATGGGAGCTGCAGAGGGTGCTGAAAACCAGGAAGTGTAGTGGTCACCTGGGGGACTGTGAAGACAGGAAGTGAAGGCAGAAGAGAAAGTCTAGACACTCAGAAGAGATCGAGAAGGACAGTAAGAGAGAAATTAGGAGCGCACGCAAGAGAAAGGCCACAGAAGCCAGAAAAGTAATCTTTGAGAACTGCAAAGGTCCAGGATGACAAGCTATTTCCTTTAAAATGTCAGGGTGCAGGACCCTTCGAGGCAGTTCTTGATAGAGAGTCACTGGGGGGAGATATCGATCTATGCTGAAAATTCGAGGCCCCCTGAGCTGGGACTCCCCAAGAGTGAAGTCCCCAGGCTCTCTTTGACATGTGCATTCCTGAGCCTGGGATTGTCCACTGCTGGTTCCCGTCCTTTAGGACTCGTGCATCCGCTGCCTTGAGTGTCCCCCACCCCCACACCCCCTAAGCACAGTTCCTTTCCAGCAGCAGCACATGGTTGAGCTACCCAGGGCCAGGCCTGGGGCCTCAGCACACTCCTGGGCTGACCCATCCAGCCCCACCCCTGCCTCAGGCTCCGTTTCCAGGTCCATTTCATTTGCGGGCAGTCTATACATGTTTCTCCCTCACCCCACCAGGCTCTGCCTTCTCAATTGAGCACACATTTCCATGGAGACACCCTCATCACCTTGGTCCACTTGGGTGCCCAGTGTGATACAGATGCTGGTGAGAGAGAGCCGCTTCTGAGATGCTCTGGGGAGTTCACGGAACATTCTATCATAGGGGCCGGGCCTCCCTCCGCCCTCTCAAGGCCGGCTGGTGCCCGTATGCATTGTGCACTGTGTGTGATGGTGGCAGAGCCAACTGGCTTAAGCACTCAGGCTCTGAAGGATGACCACCTGGGTCCTAATCCCAGCTCTGCACTTATGACCTGGGCAGCTCTGGGCAAGTCACTTAACCTCTTGGGGCCTCCATTTCTCACCTATAAAATGGGGTTGTTAATTGTATTAACCAATGTTACCCCAATAAACTTAATTTAAACAAATAATAATAAACATTAAATTAAATGGGGTCGATGATAACAGAAGCACCCACATGAGAGAGTTATAAAGAGAACTTAACGAGTTAAGCCTTGGAACAGCGAGGTCCTCCCTAAGTGCTAGCTGCTGGTGGTAGTGGTGGTGGTTATTGTGGTAATAGAGGTAGTTAGCATGGGAGCGGCTGCTTGACCCCAGGGCCCCCCCTCCCTCACCCCCAGACTTCAGTCCGTATCCCTTGAGCACCTCCAGAGACTGGCGAGAAGCCGAGGCAACTGCAAACTATTAGGACCGAGGAGGCTCCAAGTTCAGGCTGTCTGGCTGGGCCACCTTCTGAGAGCATGACTTTATTCAGATGAATTAGCGAGAGGGCCCCTCCCGCTTCCCAAGCTGGCCTGGGAAGGAGGTGGGTAATGGATGAAGAAGCCCCCGGAGAGAGGAAGTTAGTTACGTCCAGATACTGATTGCTTCCTAATCAGGTGATGAATGGGGCTCCCCACCACCTGTGTGCAGCCGGCGTCCGTCCAGCCTTAGCCGGGCCGCAGCGAGCGGGATCTTGCAGAAGGCCCCGCCCCTTCTCTCTTGCTGAGTCTTCCACCGGCATTTCTCTTGCTTAATGGCAAGGAGCTGGAGCACGGCTTCCCATTAACTTTTATCCTCCCCATAAACGGCCTGCTTGACTCACAGTGACAATTGTTCTGCTCTGTTCCCGGGGGTTCCTCCATCGTCGTCTGCTCGCAGCCAGCCTGTCACCGCCGGGTCCCAGTCCACCAACACCTCACTCGTCGGCCCTGCTGTGCCTGTGGAGGGAGGAAAGCTGGCTTTCGCATTTTATTTACTTTTTTCTTTTTCATACAAACAAAGCCCCCGGCCTTAGCTCCAAACCTCCTGGAGGGAGCTGAGGCCGAGTTAGCTAGACTAGGAATTGAAGGGCCTGGAGATGACAGTCCACTGGCCACCCGCCCTGGAACCCTGAGCCACCGGCAGCTACTCGGGGGTGGGCATGGCTTCTGGGACAGACTGAGAAGGGCAAGGGAGGACAAATGGGGGCTCGAGACCAAGTCCCCCAGGCTATGAGTCTGGACACAGGAGGATGTGAGTACAGCAGCCCTGGGAAGGCCACTTTGAGAGGGAGCGGGTGTCCCTAAGCCAGGCCCACTTTCCAGGGGGAAGGGTGGTTAGTCTGAAGATGGACAGGGATGGGGCACAGATTGGCTTTGCTCGGCCCCATATCAGTAGGTGACCTCGAGTGAGGCTTTCGTCCCAGACCCTGCATTCTGACTGGCCTCCCTGCCTCCACCCTGTCCTCCCCCCCCCACCACCACCCCTTGCAGAGGGACAGACCTTCTAAAAAGCAAATCTGCTCCTGTCTGATTACTGTTCAACACTCTGTCGCTTTGAGGCCCTACTACCTTCCATCTCCTCCTCCTGCCCTTCCTCCCGCTGTATGACGGACCTCTTTCACCTCCTCAGATGTGTCCCCCCCTTCCGACCTGTCGCCTCTGGGCCTCGGCAATGCCGCTCCCTCCACCTGGAAGTCCACCTGTCTTCACCTTGCCAATTCCTCCACATCCTTCAGGGCTCAGCTCTTCTGTCAGTCAGTTCCTGGGGTGGCTTCCCTGAGCCTGCCACAGGGTCCCTACCTCCCCTCAGTGCCAACTCAAAGTCAAGAGGTTCTGGCTTGCTCCCCACCTGAGCCCGGTGCCTGGCACATGGCAGGCCCTCGGGATGTGATTCTGACTTGAATTGAGGAGGACTGGATGTCTGTGAATACGCAGCTGCTCTGCCAGCACTGGCAGGGAAAGGAATTGATGTGCTCTCTGTGGCCCCAAAGAGAATGGAAGGTGTGTGGCCCCAAAATCGTGAAGGCCTCCCAGGAAAGCTGCCAGACAGCAGACTGGGCACAGGCGGGATGGTGGGGGCTCTAGGGGTGGGGGACAATGGGACACGGCACTAGGTGTGGCTGATCGGCCCAGGTGCTCTGAGATCCCATCTGAGCCCACGACTTGGTGACTCCTCACCAAGCAACCTGGAAGCATTGCGGTTCCAGCAAGGGAGGAGAATTTTCTTTTTTTTAATTAAGTGGGGTAACATTGGTTAATACAATTATATAATTTTCAGGTGTACATTATAATTTAACATCTGTATATTCTATTGTGTTTACCACCCAAAGTCAGTTTCCTTCAGCTACCATATATTTGATCCCCTTTACCCACTTCACCCTCTCCCTACCCCCCTGTATTTGACCTTCTTAACCCCATCTACCTCCCCCCTCCTCTCCCACCCGCTACCCTCTGGTAACCACTAGTCTATAGTCCATGTTCATGAGTCTCTGTTTGTCCGTTCCTTTGTTGCTTTTAGGTTTATACCCTACATATAAGTGATATCGTGTGATTTTCAACTTTTTCTATCTGGCCTATTTTGCTTAGCATGATTGTCCATGTTGTCACAAATGGCTATATTTCATCTCTTCTTATGGCTGAGTAATATTCTATTGTACATATGTACCACAGCTTCTTTAGCCAATCATCTATCGTAGGAC
>NW_011888924.1:1746791-1749243 GCF_000151845.1 Pteropus vampyrus
GCCCACAGACCTGGGTTGGAATCTCTTTCCCCTGAAGAAGGTGTGGCTGGTTGGGGATTAAGATGCTCCTGGCTGCGGGCACAGAAACCAACTTCTTCTGCCTTGATCCTAAAAGAGGACTTTATTGGAGGGTCCCAAAGGGTTGAAGGAGTTTAACAGCCAAGACTGAGGAAGGGGAGAACCAGGAGCTTCGTGGCCGGCATCCTGGACCATTGAGAATACCCCACTTGCGAACTCCCTGACGTCTCTCAGCTCCTGGATCTCCTGTTTCTGACCCCAAATCCAAACTGCTGAGCGAGCATCTGATTGGGCCATCTCAGGCCAGATGAATGCTAGGATCCCTGGCAGGGAGCAGGGCATGCTCTGTGTGAGGGACCCATACCCATTCCCACCGGTACACTGGAGAGGTGCATCAGAGCCTCAGGAGCAGCTTAGCACCAGGCAGAGGGCCGCCCTCCTCCATCTGTCCCTGTGTGTCACTGCCCAGCTGTCCAAGCACAAGATCCTTAGAGTCCAGACCTAGAGCAATGCCTTGGTTTACCAGATTAATGGATCTCCAGGGTTTAGGTTTATAGAGACAGCATTTGGGGATAGAAATAGAGTTTTCTCTAAGAATCTAAAGAGGGGGCTTGAAACAGAACCGATTCTAAACAGACCCCAGTCCCCTGTCGAACAGTAGACCAGAGCCCAGTCCCACTGAGACAGCCCCTGCTGATGGCAAGAGTGTCTTCTCCCCCGACATCCTCCACCGGCCTCACTCCAGGGCCGGCCCATTCCAGGGGACACCCCACTGGGTAGAGATAGGTGGTGTCTTGGAGATGGAGCTCCCTGCCCACTGCCTGGTTACAGACTAGAGCGGAAGGAGGAGCCATTTTTCCTTTTTAGGTCTGAAACGTTGCAAGTTGAGGCCCAACCCTCCTCAAGATAGCTCTCTCCTCTGACTGACAGGGAGCGAGGGGTGAGGCAGGCTGAGGCCCAGGACCCCACGGACTTCCCTGCCCTGCACTCCTGGCAACGGCGGGTACTGAGGCTGCCATGGCCCCTCTGACAGCTGCAGGAAGCTGCCAGCTCTGAGCCAAGGTTTAAACGTGTCCCTCCTCACAAGGAGCTCCAGTGTGAGGGGAACGATGAAGGGACAGCTTGTTAATCCTGGGGGAGCGCAGCCTGCAATCTCCCAGGCGGCTGGGCTCCTCTGGGACTAAAATAAGATGCCCAAGGGGCCCCAGGATGGGGCCTACAAACATAACAGGTCAAATGACACCCCGCCAGGCTGGGAATAGGATCCCAGACACACAAAGCCGAGAGGGACTAGAGCTCCCGACATTGGTCATGAGGGGACTTTTCAGTTTAAGGAAAGCTCACAGTGGCACCTTGGAGCCGATGGCATTGAACCCAGTTCCACTGCAGGGCAATCCAGGCCACCTCTGTAGAGACCGCAGCCCCCACCTACTCCTTTGCAACCTCAGTTCCCCCTCCCCCACACCCCTACCTGGCCCGGGGCTTTTCCTCTGGCTGGACCCCACAGGTCAAACACTACTTACTCCTCAGCTCCTTGGGAGCGGTCCCAGATGCCCCATCCAGCACTCATCCCTAATCCTCTGAAAATGCGGGAACCTGCCATGTCCCTGGTCCCTCGTAGCACATGCCGCTGTTGTCTTGTCCTAAGGTGACGTGTGTCCTCACCTCCCCAACTAGGCTACACGGACTCGTGTCTTTGGACTCCCACAGGGCCAGGCGTCAATAAACAAACGCTCGAGTCAAAGAAAAAAGGGCCGAGTGGATGGACCATGTCAAAAGCCAATAGATACCACAGAAACAACGAGGCATCTCAGTGACTAAGAAAAGAGCCTGTGCGAAACTTGTCCAGCACCGGTGTGGGTGTCATCACGGCCCAGGCTCTGAATCCCCAGCACGCGGCCACAGAGAGGACACAGAGGGCTCCTCCCCAAACTCCGGTCAGAAAGCAGTTCGTCAGAAGGGTCCGAAGGAGTTAAAAACCACATTCTCACCCTCACCACATTATCAGGATTTATCTGTCTCAAATGCTTTGACCAGCATGGGTCTCCTTGGGCCTCGCTTTAACTCTGAAAGATCAGAACAGTATTTCCCCATTTTCCAAGTGAGGAGATGCTATGCTGACGGCTGACTGGCAGCCTGTGCCAGGTCCCTCGGGGGCGGGCTCTGACGCTCTGGACACCCCGCCTCAGACTTCTCAGTCGCCACCGAATGACTCTAACCAGAAAGCTCTGGAATGGCAGAGACCACATCTGGCGTGTTCCTTACTTGTGTTATTATTACCGCAGTAATAGAAATACACCAAAATGTATAATGTCTTAAACGAAGGACAAGTGAACTTACTGCCCATGTAACAGTTCAGACTGGGCGGTCCTCTTAGTGGTGGCTTTTCCGCACAATGGCCTTCGGGCCAGGCCCTTTCTGGCTCAGTCACTCC
>NW_011888924.1:1751148-1762905 GCF_000151845.1 Pteropus vampyrus
TACTTGTAGCCTTGATGGCACACTGTGTCCTGCCTCCAGAATGTGAGAGGTAAGGGCACATAGTCTGGAGCCTGGTGGCCTGGCTTCAAATCCTGCCTAGGAACCCTAGTCACAAATCCTACCTACTTCATAGTGTTAGTGTGAAGATGAAGTGAGTTAATAAACTCCAGTTGCTCAAGAATGGCGCCTGGCACACAATAGACGCTGAGTAAATCCCTGCTATTATTCGTATTGTAAGGATAACACTCTTCCCCACCCCCTCACCTACGATCCTGGCCCAAACGCTGCCACCCCTCAGTTCTCCACCTCCTCTACCAAGTCTTGGGTCCTTTCTGGAAACAGAGCCCTCCAGGCCTGCTAGGCTGCTCCCGCCCTTCCTGGGGGAGGTTCGGCCTACGGAAGGGGGCCGGGCTCACAGATAAGCAGCCCTGGGAAAACACTGGAAGAGAAGCTCTGCCAGGAGGTGACTGGCACCAGGGCAGGGCGCTCTTCCCACCTGCCCCACTCTGAGTCGAGGACTTGGTTCATTGGGTCCTTGGACGTTGGCAGTGACCAGCATACAATGACCTGATTCACGGTAGGAGGCGGCCACTTTAAATTATTATAAAGTTCAAACTGATAGCTATTTGGAAAAATAAATGTTGTTTGACGATTTCCCAACATGTAAGATGATTCGGACAAAGCTGGTGGAAGGTTTGGCCCTCGTGTAGTCCACCCTCGCCTCCTTCCCCCATGTGGGCAGCCTCCATCAGCAGCTGAGCCTCATCTGGGCTTTTCCGCTCCTTGTATTGACCAGGGAGGGCCGGGATGATGGCGATGTCCTGAAATCACGTGTCTGAGCAACCCTGCAGAAGTATCTGTTCCCACATGTGGGCCCCACGCCTGAGTCCCCAACCTCAGCTTTGAGCTCGGCCACAGGCTCAGAACAGGGACTCACGCTCTAAAACACCTCAGATCCCCTCCCGTGCCTGCCAGCCCGTCTGCCCACCTGAAATGATACTGACAGTCATTTATTTTATCTTCTCGTGTTGTCGGTTCCCTCCCAGAACAGGAGCTTAGGACAGGATGCCTAACTCAGACCTGGAGCCCCAGCGCCGGGCACGTGCTTGGCACAGCAGTGTGTGCTCAGCGCAGGTATTGTCAGGGAAAGAACGGTGCAGAAAAGCACCACTCGGCACCCTCTTCGACTGGCTCCCGGTTCTGTGCATTCACATTGAGCCTGTCCTTGAGCTGAAAGGGGCCTCACCAGGCCTCCTCCTCCCAACAGCTCTGCCAATCCAAAGCTACCTTTTCCAAGGTCTGGAGACGCCATCGCCTCCTGCTTCACCGCCAGGAAGCTGTTTTCTTGAACCCAGTGCTCTGGGTTGCTGTCTGGCTTCACGTCCTGGTTTGTCTTGGGGAGGAAGACCAGAGGCCTTCCTAACTGCCTTAGATCCCCTTCCTACATTCAGAGAACACAATGGGATGTCAAGAAGCTGGATTCCAGGGGCCGCCGCTCTGCCACGTGCACGTCAGGTGTCCCTTGAGCCTCTTTTTAAAAATGAAGCAAAGAAGACTTTCCTTTACGGCGGAAGGGAGAATGCCTACCAATTCAGAGCTGGGCCTCTGCCGTGGGGCTTGTGAAAGCACTTCTTTCAACATCGCTAAGCCTCTTTCATCCATCTTCAAAGGAGCATTATTAAAAAAGACGAAATGGGCTGATGCGTCGAACGTGCTCAGCACAATAGCTGTCATCCTAGCCCGAGCCGGGGGTTGCACGCAGGTAGTGTATCTTGGGTGGCCATCCTAAAGAGCGGCCCCGGGGAGGGCCTGGGGACAGTGAAGCCAAGACAGAGGCAGAGCCAGTGCAAGGGCGTCCCTGAGTTAATGATCATCCTTTGGCTCAGTCCTCCTAGAACCTACCCCCCGGAAGCAGGTAGAATGGGCCTAAGGATGGAGGTGGGAACATTTATCCACCGGCTCCCATCCTCTAGGTTACCTGGGGGAGCGGGAGAGGGCAGACCCCTCAAGCTTCCGGGGAGGAAGCGGGAATTGGTGTGTCGGCTGCATTTTAGCCTCTAGTGCACGAGTGCACCAGCACATCTTCACTTCGAATCAGAGGTTCGGTTCCTGTTCTTACTTTTAATAAGCCTTATTGGTTCATTTCCGGACATCGTAGAAATCTCAGAAAATACAGAAAAGAAACTCAGAAAATAGTTCCACATGTGCACACACAGTGCCATTCCCCTGGGCAACCTATCCAGTTACATGGGCAAAAAGCAAGAACTCTTTCTTGCTTTTGGTGCCGCTGAATGGAGGCATCAGCAGGTGACATGTGCGTGGAGCATGGAGCCAGCTGCTGCATCAATGAATGGGTGGAGTAACAGGTGGCAGAGAAGCATGAGGTGGCACGAAGGGTGTCCATACACTGTCAGTAGGTGTCCGCTGCAGCTGTTAGTGTTGATGAGAGTCAAATGAACCAGCGCTTATGAAAACGCTTCGCAAACGGTAAAGGATTATGTGAATTATCACCATTATTATTGAGTCGCCCTCTCACATTCTTTTCTCCAGGATTCGCTTAGTCGACAGACCTCTGAGGTGGCCCATCGTGGAGGCTTAGGTCAGACGCTGGCGCCCCTGAAATGACTCGTAGGGTGACCAACTCATCCTGGTCCACAAGGGGCTTTCCTGGTTTTAGCACCGGAAGTCCTGCATCCCAGTACCCTGAGAGCTGCGGGCCGGTCATCCTAGCTGTAGATCAGGGCGTGCCCTTCACAGCCCAGAGAGAGGACAACGAGATCACTCGTGCACTAGAGGCTAAAATGCAGCCGACACACCAATTCCCGCCTCACTCACCCGCTCCCACCGTGGACCTGTGGCCATTTCAAACGCACCAGCACATCTTCACTTCGAATCAGAGGTTCGGTTCCTGTTCTTTCTTTTAATAAGCCTTATCGATTCATTTCCGGACATCGTAGAAAACTCAGAAAATACAGAAAAGAAATGGGAAGGAGAACATTTCAATTCACTCCCAACCCTACCACCCAGAAATAATACACTGCAGACATTTTAGGATATTTCTTTCCTGATGCTTCCTCTGCCTATAGAAATACCTTTAACCAAAGTGGTTCACGGATTATGCGGCTGAATGGCTATCTTAATACGTGGGCACACTCCTACACCTTTTCTCTGCGAAACAGTCCTAGACTCTTAGGACAGGCGGGGCTCCCTCTGACCCAGTTCCCGAGTTTTGTGGATGAAGAAATAACACGCCTGGGACCACGTGACTGATGAAGCCTCTTCACACCAGTGGTTTCCTGGCCACCGAGTCTCTGAGCATACAGGCCAGCGACCTCAGACTCCGAGTGCCTCCGTATTCCCGCAGTGTGGCCAGGCCAGGATCTCAGAATTAACCGCCCTAAAGATCACTTAATATACATGTAACACGGCAAGCGGCCCGTTCGCCGAGAGAGAACACGCGCAGAGTGGACTGGAAATGGCTTTCTCTTGTACTTCTCGCATCGGCCATTAATTTTCTCCCCATTCAATGCCTCAGGCCAATGCTAACGAAATTAAATTGGACAGGGATAAATGTAAAGTCCCAAGGACCAAACACTCCACTCAACAAAAAACAGGTTGGGAGAAGTGAGGCAGCCCTTGTGAAAAAGTCCTGGGAGACCAAGTTGGCAAAAACACCGGGTCCCATTAACAGAAGCACGGGGTCCAGAGAAGAGGAGGAGACGGTGCCACCGGGTTCTGGGCTGGTCAGTCCCAGCCCAGAACGGTGGTCTTGATGGTGGGTGCTGAACTTCTGGGAGAGCTGGGAGCTGACCCAGAGGACGGAGCCAGGCTGGAGAAGGGTCTTGATACCATCAAAAGAGAAATGGCTAGAGGAACTAAAAATGTTTGACATTCATTTAGGTGACGTTTCCAAATTCTTGACTGTACAGGCAGGGAGCAACCTCTTTTACTCTCCGTGTACCACTTCTCTAGACTGGGGGTGAGGGTCAGGTTGAGGGGGGTGAGGTCAGGCTTCCAGCCTCTTAATAAGGTCTGGCCAGGGAAGGCATCTGGTCCCAACTGTTGGCAGCCTGTAAGTCACCTCTTGTCCTCACCCACAAATCCTGGACAGCTGGAAAAAATAGTTTGTGCTTCCATCCCATTAGACACGATTTCTCTCTTCCATGATTTGAAAGGTTGACACATGATTGAAAGAATTTTTTTTTCCCCCCAAAAGGGATTATAAATACCACCCGAGGATGAAGTTTTGTGGAGGCAGGCGTCCTTTCAGGAACTTAAAAGCTGTTTGAAAAATGGAATGCTGTGGGAGGTGGCGAGGCCCCCATCCCTGGCAGTTCCCAAACGGGGGCTACTGGCTAGAGGATTCGGTCGACTGGCGAAGTCGCTTTGGAGACCTAATCCTGAGAGACTGCATGAGTTTCCTTGTAGCGCACTCAACAAGACGATGCTTTTGCAGATGCTCAGTAAACATGGCCTCTTAGATACCGCCCACGGGCTTTGTAGCTGACAGAGAAGCAGGAAGGCCTAACGCGGCTGTGAGTGGGGCCGCTTTCACCTGCTGCAGGGCTGGGCCCCAACGAAGAGGCAGGATGTACTTCCTCTCACACAGCCACCAGCAACACACCTGCTTTCCTTTCCTAGAGCTGCCATAGCAAATCACCACAAAGCGGAGGGGTTTAGGACAATGGAAATCGATTGTCTCGCAGTGCAGGAGGCCAGACACCCAAAATCAAGGTATCAGGAGGGCCATACTCCTTCTGAGACTGGGTGGCATCCTTCCTTGCCTCTTCCTAGCTCTTGGTGATGGTCAGCTCTCCTGGGAACCCCTCAGCTTGGAGACACATCACTCCGATCTCTGCCTGTCTTCACATGGCCTTCTCCCCCGTGTGTCTGTCTGCATTTCCTGCATATTATAAGAAAACCAATGATTAGATTCCGGGCCCACCCTAGTTCAATGTGACTTCATCTTAAAACTTGAATTATATCTTCAACACCCTGTTTCCGAGCAAGGTCACATTCTCAGGTACCGAGACTTTAACATACCTTTTGGGTTGGACACAATTCAGCCTACAACAATACCCATCCTTTTAGTCTGTGCAGATGATCTCAGTGCAGAAGGAAGAAGGGAGAGAAGACAGGGAAGGAAAGGAGTCCACTAGTGGAGGAGTCACTGCACGGTGCGTGTAGTCAGTGTATCTTGGAGCATAATTCTTTGTGGGGAGACCCATAGTATGCATATGCAGCATATGCATAGAAAGGGTATGTTTATTTCAATGATACAGTCGAATTGATGAACGATAACTATGGACAGCTACACAGCCACTAAAAAGAATGTGTTAACAATGAGTTATCATTTTGGACAGTAATTTCTATTTTCAATTTCTGTCAAATATAAAACAGCCTCCTCAATGTGAAGTGGAGGTTAGCAAAATATATTGCAGGAGCACTTGGAACAAACATGTCTCTATGCGAGCTAATATTTCAAAACCTGAGTTTTATTTTCAGACTGAACAGATAAATATATGGCTTTCTCATTTTTGCCAAAGAACATTTTTCTTTTAGCATTATCAGTGTTGGAGCAAACTTTGTTTCCCTAGTATCTATGCTATTTTTTTCCTTGTGAGATTTTCGGCAACTTTTGGATTAGTTATTCACTGATTATTTTTTATTTAAAAATAAACAAGATTTTTAAAAAGTCAAATCTATAGATATTGCCCTGGAGAGATGTTTGTACATATTATTAAGTGAAAAAAAGCAGGTGACGGGGTAAAGCATATTATATAATTCCATCTTAAAAATAGGGATAAAGCCCTCCTCAAAACCAGTTTGTCAGTCCCTTTTAAAACTGAACATGCAACTGTCATATGACCCAGCAGTTGCACTCCTGGGCATTTATCTCAGACAAACGAAAACTTAAGTTTACCAAAACTCTGCTCATGAATGATTCTAACGGCGTTATTAGGAATAGCTGGAAACCACAGGTGTAACAGCTGGAAACAATCCAGATGTCACCAACTGTGGTACAGCCATGCCGTGGAAGAGCGCTCTGCAGTTAAAAGGAACAACCTGTTGATCCATAAACGACTTGGATGAATCTCAGGGGAATTATGCTGAGTGAAAAGAGCGGATCTCAAAGGTTGCCAGCTGCGGGATTCCATTTATAGAACATGCTTGAAATGACAAAACTGTACAAATGGAGAACATCCTAGTGGTTGCCATAGGTCGAGGAGGGGCTGGGGGGCAGGAGGAGGTGGTGTGAGGATAAAAGGCCACAGAGGGGTCCTCCTGGGGGCTGGAGATGCTCTGTGTCTTGACTGTAGCCATGTCAGTATCTGGCTGCAACGTGATGAGGATGGGGCCACCGGGTAACGGTACTGATCTACAACAGTGTGTGAATCTGCAATTATCTCCAAGTAAAAAGTTTCATTTTTTTAAAAAGTAGGAAGATGTGAGAAGATTCACAGCAGACTGTTGACCCTGGAAAACGTGTCTGAAGAGAGATTATTTACTTTTCAACCTCTTACTGTTCGACATGTTGCAACAAGCATGTGTGACTTGGCGATTGTGTCTAGGTTCATAAAGTAGCCCCGAAAATGTGGGGGGGACGGGGAGGAATGGCAGAAAGCTCTACCGAGTGCACCCCGGCCTGGAAAACACTTGTTCTGTATCGGGCGTGTGGGATCCAGGGAGGAAGGGAGAGCGTGGTGGCCCACTCCGGCCTCCATGTCACCCCGCCCCCGGCCATCCTGACCCCAGCCTGCCCTTGAACACAAACACTTACGATTTTCCACCAACTCGACCACTCACAAAAGAGGAAAGGACCCACAGAGCAAGGAGCAGGTGATTTCTGCGTCAGAAAGCAGCAAACCCTGCCCTGAGCCATCGCCGTGGGCCAAGGCTGCCTAAGTGCTTCTTACTTATTATCGTACGAGTCTCCTGCGAGCCTTAGGAGATAAGGCCTGTGGTTATCCCTGTTCCCCAGATGAGGAGACTGAGGCGGGTAACAGTTGTTCGTGCTTGACCTGGCACAGGGAACAATGTCGAAGCATCTAGCACTCAAGGCATCAACCTCTGAGACCCTCATCTGTCCTTGACCGAGCTCAGCCCACCCACCAGTGGTCCTCAAGGCCCATGAGCCTTCAGGAGGAAGCAGGGGTCCTTAGCCAGCACCCCATTTCTCTGGAGGCA
Source organism: Pteropus vampyrus (assembly GCF_000151845.1). Classification (NCBI taxonomy): domain Eukaryota; kingdom Metazoa; phylum Chordata; class Mammalia; order Chiroptera; family Pteropodidae; genus Pteropus; species Pteropus vampyrus. The sequence goes on from NW_011888924.1 coordinate 1,758,337, forward strand.
GCAGCTTAGGAAGCAGAAGAAGGGGGAAGCTTGGGCAGGCAGCCAGTGAGCCCGCTAACTGGTAAGCGGCTGGAAGACCGGCGCGCTCCCAGCTTGTCAGAGACCAGTCCCGACGGGAAGCGCCTAGAGATGGGCGTTGGGCTGGCGCAGGCCCTGCTTCCAACTCGGCGTGAGGTCAGTCTGGGATGCGGGGGCCAGCAGGACACTTGGCGGCAGCAGCTGCAGCACAAGAATCAGCCCCAGTTGGAAGCAGTCCCGGCCTGGCTGTGCGGAGCGGTCAAGGTGAGCTCCTTGCGAGAGCAGGACACTGACCTGGATGTGAGGGGCTCGGCTGGCAGGGCAGGGCAGGGCACCGCCCCTCTGCCTGTGTCCAGTTCTGTGCTGGGCATTCCCAGACTGCAGGGGAGCAGGCACTGGGAGAGTTGGATGGAAATTTCTGGAAGGGAAGACCGGCCTGTCCTCTTGTAGTTAGTTACGACACTAACCAGAGTGTCCTGCCTCCCTCCGGGGAGGGCCACCTCTCAGAGCAGGGAGGGGAAGCCACGCAGGAGCTGCCTCGGCCTCTCAGGAATGTCTCTTGCTCCAGGTCCTCTTCCTTCCATCATGCTGAGCGAAGCGCTGGAGTCAGGTTGCCCGCTGTGGGCACCTTAGGGGGCGCGCACCGCGACAGCATTTGAGGGAGAGGGAAAGACACAGACAGACCCCTGGGGGCAAGTTCCCTCCTGACACCCCTGACCCATAGCTCCCCTGATACGGCCTCCAGCCCCTCTTCAGCCCCGGCCCCTCCCCCTGCACTGGTCCTTCAAAGCTCCAGTGTCACTGGACTTCCGACCGCTCCCCAGATTCACCACGCTCTGACCCTCCTGCCGTCTTTCCACGGCTCCCTTCTCTGCCTAGAAGGTCCCTTCTGACCAGTGGCAAGTTCTTTGTCAGGGTTTAAGGTACGGCTCTGCAGTTTCCAGGATTGCGCTTCCTGCCTGCCCAGGACAGTTCTGCTTGAGGCCTCTTGTCCCTGCAGAGTTATTGATGGCGTGTCCTTTCGCTCATGGGTGATAAAATCAGACGTGGACCATAAATGGTGGTGTCAGCTTTGGGGCACTTAGCCACTGTGCTGTTTGTTGTTCCCTTTGCACATGCCTACCCCGCTCCCCGCACTGACTGGGGACCCCTGAGCCTGCCTCTTCTCTCTGTGCCCTGCACAGAGCCCGGCACACGTGCAGTCACCAGGCCCGGAATGAATGGACGCGTGAGCGCTGAGAACAGTAACAACGTTCTTTTCCGCTTGTTCCCTCCAGGGATCTATAAAGGGCACTGCTTCCGGATCAATCACTTCCCAGAGGACAACGATTACGACCACGACAGCTCGGAGTATCTCCTGCGTGAGTATCGAGAATCCTCTGCTTCCCCTGTGTGTGGAGGGGAAGCCGGGTGCTGGGTGGGCAGCTGGAGGAACGATACGCCCCGTGGGGGTGTGGAGGGCCGCCTTTCTCTGGATGTCCTCGCTCCCTTTCGGACTCGGAATCATTAACTCAGAGGATGCAGCTTTGTTCAGCACCGCCGTGACGTGCTGGGTGTCCCAAACGAGTTGCTTGACTGATAGGCCCACGCTCGGGGAGACCGAGGCCCTGGGGAGAGCCGACGAGGGTGCCAGCGTCCCGCTCCCCAGCACTGCTGGGTGTGGTTAGCTTCAGAGGAGCTGTTTGCTGCAGCTGGGCCCGGGGCCCGCAGGTTAAAGACGTAGGCTTGCCTAGGCCAAGGCTCCCTGGGGGGCTGCGACATCCCAAGCACATCGCCCCGCCAGCGCTGGACCTGCCCACCTCTCCCCACACACACCCAGCATTCTAGTCTCAGAAAATCAGATTAAGTCCCGCGCGAAGACAGCCTCCTGGGTGCCAGGCAGCCTGTGAGAGAAAGCGAGGAAGGTGGCAGAAGTAGCCTCTGCTACATAGGCCTGAAGTGTTTCCAGCACCAACTGGTGCAGCCACTTCATCTGCCCATGAGCTGCCCCTTGAATCCCTGCCCTGCCCAGACCCTGTGGCTGGCCCCAGAACGGAGCCAGGAAGTCACAGCACATACTGAACCCAAAGGACAAACCCAGCCCCATGCCCTAAATCCAGATCTCATCCCTGGGCCCGGGGCTACCTCCCTGGGAGGAAGGAGGGAGCCGAAGGCAGGGCAGGAGAAAAACAGCACCACTTCCAAGTCATTTTCCCGTTCGAATTAGCCTAGACACACGCAGAGCAGCTCACAGCAGGACCCCCGGGGGCTTGGGCCTGCCTTCATTTATAGAGAATCGATACCACCATCCTCAGAGAGAGCACAATTCACTCTGCACCTGCTTATGGATCATTTTTTTCCTAAGAGAAAGGATTTTGGTTCTGAGTCATCCGGAGAAATAGAGCAGCACGTGGTTCCCATGGAGCCTGGGGCAGTGTGAGGCTGCTCTGGCCAGGCCCAGAACCTGAAATCATTCAACCAGATCTGCCTCTCCTTCCTCCTTCCCTCACCTTCTCCTCTTCCTCCCACCCGTCCTCTCTTTCTGCTTTCTGGGGGCCGGCACCAAACCAAGCAAACGACATTCCATAGGGTCGCCACGAATAGTTGTGCGGGTTGCACGCTGCACAATTTGGAGGATGCCACTTGCAGAGACTGTGGTATGAATGACAGTCTTCGACCTGCACAGTGTGCGGCCTGCACAGCCGTCCACCTGGGGTGGCCCCTGGTGCTCAGCCCAGCTGGGATGGCTCCACTGAAGATCTACCCACTCAGAACCTGCCCTTTTCTGCCACACCCAGGGCAATCAGGCGCCTCAGACGGTTCAGAGGGCAGATTTGCCCCACTGACCAACCCTGGGACTGTGAGGGAGGAGAAGCCAGCCAAGGAGAACAAACCACACCCTCTGCGTTTCCCACTGAACTTGTCTGAGGTTACGGGCATTGGCACTGGTTCTTCCTCGTCATTCCCCTGCCCCTGTCCCCATCAGGGTCCCCAGAGCTCTAGGATCTCTTTCTAGACTGGTCTCATGACGTATCAGCCCAGAGGTCAGGCAATGTGGCTTCCTGAGGTCTCGGCTGGAAGCAGATGGTGTGCTCGGCAGATGAGGTGGACGAAGGGCGTCAGTGCAGGACTATGGACAAAGGTGTGGGCAAGGTTATGGGGAACTTGCAAGGGACGGCAAGCACACAGGGGCGAGCCGCGGGAGAAGCCGCACACCCCCGGGCCTGGACAGGTGAGGGAGGTAGGTATGGGAACCCGGAGGAGGGTTGCTGTAAGGACAGAGTCACCTGGCGGGAGCTGCGGCCTTTATGAAGAATGCAGCCACCTGATGCGCAGCCTGCAGGAAGGAAGTCTCACCTGCATGCTCCTCCAGAAGCCAAGTCAAGGGTGCCCACTGACTCGTCCATGGTGTTAGCCTCCCGGGCCCAGGACTGGAAGGAGAGAGGAGGACTGAGGGTCTGGGGGGCAGACCGAGAGCATGCCACGCAGGCGCCATCCAGCGCAGGTTCCTGCCGTCCTGAGACCGCACCAGCAATGAGCCCAGGGAGGGAGAGAAGGCTGAGAGGGCTCAGCAGTGATTTCCCCACATGAAAGGATAGTGACAGCTCAACGGCAATTAAAGCTTATTTGGGAAGGAAATGTTCTCAAATGTACCCTACAGGGAAACCAGCGGGGTCATTAACAAGCCTGGAGATTCCCCAGGAAGAGAAGGGGTGATGGCTTCAGGGCCTGTGAGCTCTGGGTGCCGGTGGAATTGGGGTGGAGGGCAGAGCTGACTCTCCAACAATGAGGGCTTTTGCCACTCAGGAGCTGCAGAAACGGGGAGAATTGGCCCTGAAACGGAGCTCCAGAGTACAGGTCCTGTGAACTTGGGGCCGGGGGGAGTAGGCAATGTTCTGGGACAAGCCAAGGTCACAGTCACCAGCCTGTGTTTCCCAGGACACCCTGGTCCCTAGTATTCAGTCCTCTGGTCTGTGTCCAGACTGTTGATCCTCAAAATATATAGAAGCACAAGAGAGAGAGAGAGAGCTCTGGAGGCTGATGTTTGCAGGTGACAGGGATCATGGGAATTCATTTACTCACTTATTCAATAAATAACAGAAAGTTTTTTGTGGGCCTACTGTGTGCCAAGCACTGTTTTAGGCATGTGGGATACAGGAGTGAACAAAACAGAGCTCTGCCCTCCCGGTGCTGATGCTGCAGAGGAGAACAGGTGTGTCGGAGGTCACAGAAGGTTCCAGTGGACTCCCTGTGGGAGAGCCTGCTAGAGTGGCGGCTCAGCTGTCCAGGTGTGGGGCACCAGCCCGGGCAGGTCCACGGTTGTGCTTCTTACACCTTCGACAATTCAAGAACAAAGTCCGCCCCCAAGCCGTGCATTTGAAGCCCTCCAGAGAAACCAGGGCTCCCTGATGGGCTCTGGGCTCCGGCGAGGCCTCTGTTGGTTGGCAGCTCCACAAGCAGCTGGGGCTGTGAGGCCACCACCCACACCTCACCTGCTCTTTCTCTTCCACGGGCCTCGCCAGCCCCACGGGCTCCCGAGCATCTGACCCTGGGCCTGGGCCCCTTTTCCAG
>NW_011888924.1:1764920-1766974 GCF_000151845.1 Pteropus vampyrus
TCCCACTCCGTCCAACCACATTCTCCTCTGTGACCTCACGAGGTCCTGAGCTTCCCTGTCCTCGTCTGTCACCTGGGGGTGATGACGATGATGATGGAGATAAAGGCTGTCACTTAGGAAGTGTGTGCTGTGGCCAAGCCTTGTGCTAAGCCCCTTATATGTACAAAACTAACTATAGGATTATGAATTTCATTCCACAAAATGGGGAAACTCAGTTTTAGAGAGGTGAAGTGACGTGACCAAGACTACACAGCCAGCATGTCACAGAGCAGGGCCTGCAACCAGACCCACTCAGTGCTAAAGCCTGTGTCCTCAGCCAGCCATCGGAGGTGCCTCTCACAGACGCCGCCTCCCAGCCTTCTGGAGGCTTCCTGGGGACGGTGTCCATGAAGGGGTCAGGGGACTGTGAGGTGTCATCGGAACGGGAGGCAGTCTCCTGTTTTCATGGCTGTTACTGTGGCCTCCTTGGTGCCAATGAGGAGCTCTCCTCCCTTCTGGCGGGCAGAAGTGCAACCCACACGCAGGAGTGCCTAAGCGAGACGTGGGCAGTTGTGACTCCAGCCCACTTGGCGTCCGGGGGGAGAACCAGCAGGCCTGTGTCATCACTTACATTTGGTCCAGCTGCCCCACCAGCCCCAGCTCCCAACCCACCACGGTCTCCAGGGCCTGATGGGAATGTTCACAGTCAGGGAGAAGGACCTTGAACACGGGGGCTGCTGGCCAATGCCATGGCCGTGACCAGGAGGATGACCCGTCTCACCACCCTCTCTGCCCCATCTCCCGCCCGGCCCAGGCATCGTGCGCGCCTCCAGCGTCTTCCCCATCCTCAGCACCATCCTGCTCCTGCTCGGCGGGCTCTGCATCGGTGCCGGGAGGTTCTACAGCCGCAAGAACAACATCGTCCTCAGTGCTGGAATCCTCTTCGTGGCTGCAGGTGAGCCGCCCGCTCTGGGCCCCGCTGCACGGAGCATACTTCTGGGGGCGGGGCAGGGGGGATCGGGCCGTATAGTAGCTGTGCGCGATTAACTTCAAAAGTCCAGATATGTGAGGGGTAAGGCACGGGAACCACTGCTTACTGGGCGCTGGGTCTCCTTTTGGGGTGACAAAAATGTTCCAAAGTTAGATAGAGGTGATTGCACAATCGCCACTGAATGGGGCACTTTAAATGGTTAATGTTATGCGATGCGACCTCACCTCAATAAAGAATAGCGAGTCCAGGTGTGCAAAGTGCCACGAAGGGGTAGCACCACTGCCTCACAAGCCTGTAACAGGGACACCTGGCTGAGTTGGGGGTCCAGGAGGTACTCGGAGGGACTCGCAGACACCCAGCGCTGAGCAGGACGAGATGTGGCGAGGAGGTCCAGGGCTGGCGAGCGTGCAGAAGGAGCAGAGACGCCCAGCGGGCCTTGGCGCCGCAGACGTGGAAGAAAGCCAGGCCCGAGTCTCTTGGGGCACAAGGAGCGGGTGCCTGCTGGGGCAGAGCTTGGCCAGAGGCCTCCTCGGGGCCCTGGCGGCACCGCTGGAGCTCAGCTATAGGCACAGCAGGTCCCTGTCAGGAGAAGCCGTCGCTGGCTCGTTCCACTGAGTAAGTGTGAGGAAGGTTACAAAGCTCGGCGATTCCTCCCTAAATCGTCGTCGCAGCTCCTCGCACCATCCCGTCGGTGTGGTTGCTTTCGAGGCGCCTTTCTTCTTACACTAGACCGGGGAGGCGGCCTGAGCTGCAGCCCAGCCCTGCTCCCTGCTCCAGGTCTGCACGTCCCAAGACGGTCGGGTGGTATCCGAGTGTCGATAATGAGAATTTCGACGATGGCGGGGGCCGTGCCTCCTCTGCTGGGGACGGGGAAGGGGCGTCCAGGGGTGCCCGGCCCACACAGGTGCCCGCAGCTCGTCCTCCTCCCCATCTCATCTTCTCCCCACAGAATCTCTTTGGGGGAGGCTACTTCTGTTTACCTCATGGAACTGAGGGTCAAAGCAAGTAAGGGCCCGGCGCAGGATCTCGTGGCCAGGCCGACGGGGCCCGGGCTCCTGGCTCCATTTTTTGTGCATTTTCTTCT
>NW_011888924.1:1767909-1770510 GCF_000151845.1 Pteropus vampyrus
AAATCGTCGTCGCAGCTCCTCGCACCATCCCGTCGGTGTGGTTGCTTTCGAGGCGCCTTTCTTCTTACACTAGACTGGGGAGGCGGCCTGAGCTGCAGCCCAGCCCTGCTCCCTGCTCCAGGTCTGCACGTCCCACGACGGTCGGGTGGTATCCGAGTGTCGATAATGAGAATTTCGACGATGGCGGCGGCCGTGCCTCCTCTGCTGGGGACGGGGACGGGGAAGGGGCGTCCAGGGGTGCCCGGCCCACACAGGTGCCCGCAGCTCGTCCTCCTCCCCATCTCATCTTCTCCCCACAGAATCTCTTGAGGGGGGAGGCTACTTCTGTTTACCTCATGGACCTGAGGGTCAAAGCAAGTAAGGGCCCGGCGCAGGATCTCGTGGCCAGGCCGACGGGGCCCGGGCTCCTGGCTCCATTTTTTGTGCATTTTCTTCTACATCATTTCTACTTTTGTTTCCTTCTAGGGCAATAAATATGTGTGTGTTCGGAATGTGTGTGTGTGTGTGTGTGTGTATGTGTATCCAAGCGGGGCATATATATGTGTCAGGAGTGGTATGTGTCTGTGTATATGTGTGTCTGTGTGTATGTGTGTGTTCGTGTGTGTTTATGTGTCTGTGTGTGTGTTTGTGTGTTTGTGTATGTCTGTGTGTCTGTGTGTGTGTTTGTGTATATGTGTTTGTGTGTATGTGTATGTTTGTGTGTGTGTGTATGTGTGTGTTTGTGTATGTGTGTGTTTGTGTGTCTGTGTGTATGTATGTGTTTGTGTGTATGTGTGTGTATGTGTGTGTTTGTGTGTATGTGTGTGTTTGTGTGTGTGTTTGTGTGTATGTGTGTCTGTGTCTGTGTGTGTGTTTGTGTGTATGTGTGTCTGTGTCTGTGTGTGTGTTTGTGTGTCTGTGTGTGTTTGTGTGTGTCTGTGTGTGTTTGTGTGTGTCTGTGTGTGTGTCTGTGTGTGTTTGTGTGTCTGTGTGTGTTTGTGTGTATACGTGTGTTTGTATGTATGTGTGTGTCTGTGTGTTTGTGTGTTTGTGTGTCTGTGTGTGTTTGTGTGTTCTGTGTGTTTGTGTGTATATGTGTGTGTGTTTGTGTGTATGTGTGTGTTTGTGTGTGTATGTGTGTTTGTGTGTCTGTGTGTTTGTGTGTATGTGTGTGTTTGTGTGTATGTGTGTGTTTGTGTGTATACGGGTGTGCGTCTGTGTGTGTATGTGTGTGTTTGTGTGTATGTGTGTGTTTGTGTGTATGTGTGTGTATGTGTGTGTTTGTGTGTATGTGTGTTTGTGTGTCTGTGTGTGTTTGTGTGTCTGTGTGTATGTGTGTATGTGTGTGTCTGTGTGTGTTTGTGTGTAATGTGTTAGGAGGGAGAACATGTGTTTGGGATCAGCCTCTACAACTGGTTTCCTTGGGGCAGGATCTCTGGTCCCCCGGCAGGAAATATTTGAACCCATCCGCACGGAGATCAGTGAAGGAGGGAAACGGACAAAGGACATGGCCGTGCATTGACGATACAACCAAACACAACAGACTCCAGCGGAACCTGGAGCACGCTCTCTGTTGTAAGCGCTTCGTGTGGACTGGCTCACCTAATCCCCCCTCGTACCCTGCGAAGTGCGTACGGCTGGTATTCCCGTTTTGTACATGAGGATCCCGAGCCACAGGGAAGTGAGTAGTTTGCCCGAACGTTCACAGCTGATGGCTGGTAGAACCAGGGTTCAAACCCAGGCAGCTTGGCTCTGCTCAACCTCACTTATAATAAGAGAGAATCGAACAAACACAACGAAGGGTGACCATGTATCACGTCCCAGGTTGGCAAAGATCCAGAAGTTTGATAATCCGAATTATAAGCTGTTGAGACATTTTGTGCCTCTATGAAGGGCACTTTGGTGGTGACTCTGAATTTAAAACACTAAATGTCATGCGGTATCCTGGATGGATCCCAGAACAGAGAAAAAGGACATTAGTGGAAATCCCAGTGAAAGCCGGGAAAAGTCTGGAGGGTAGTGAATAGGAACGTGCCAGTGGGTTTCCTGGTCGCGACACGTGTCCCTGGCAGTGTCAGGTGTTCACAGGGGAAACCAGGGGGGAAGTAGGAAGGGGGCTCGGTGCACGGTCTTTGCAACTCTTCAATAAATCGAGAAGTATCTCCAAATAGAAGCTTATTTTTAAGTTTGTAAATGCACATACTCGGGAAGGCAGCAGTTTCGCTTCGAGTTCACCCTACTGCTACGCTCGTGTGCGTGCGGAATGGTACAGACACACGGCTGTCCGTGGCACCTGTGTCGTAGCAGAGGGCGGGAAGCCACCTGAATGTCCGCAGCAGTGTCCTGGCCAGGTGTCCATGAGGTGGCTGCCACATGCAGGTGGAAAGGCAGAGACAGCTCTTCACGTGGAACCGCCTCGCCCATGGGCTGTTAAGTGAGAAGGCAAGGGGCCAAAGGGTATTGTGGAAAGGCAGAAATAGATATGCGTGTATGCCGGGTGTGTGAGTGTGTGCGTGCGCGTGCGTGTCTGAGAGAGAGAGAGGCTGGGTATCAGAAGGAAGACAACGGCTCCTTCAGGAGGGGAACTGAGGAGCTAAGAGCCTGTGTTTTACTGTAAACCTT
>NW_011888924.1:1770560-1777833 GCF_000151845.1 Pteropus vampyrus
GCGTGCGTGTCTGAGAGAGAGAGAGGCTGGGTATCAGAAGGAAGACAACGGCTCCTTCAGGAGGGGAACTGAGGAGCTAAGAGCCTGTGTTTTACTGTAAACCTTATCTGAACTTCATACTTCGTTACCCGTTCCAGATTGATTACTTAGACAAGCTGGCCACCGGAATAAAGCCACACTCATTAAAGCAGGGAGTGGCCACCAGCCCCTCTGCCGCCGCCTGCCCCATCTGGCCGTGGGTCTCACCTCTGCCTCTCTTCTCCCCCCTCGCCCCCCTCCTGCTCCCCTTTAGGCCTCAGCAACATCATAGGCATCATCGTCTACATTTCCAGTAACACAGGCGACCCAAGCGACAAGCGCGACGAAGACAAAAAAAACCATTACAACTACGGCTGGTCCTTTTACTTCGGAGCCCTGTCGTTCATCGTGGCCGAGACCGTGGGCGTCCTGGCCGTGAACATTTACATTGAGAAAAACAAAGAGTTGAGATTTAAGACCAAACGGGAGTTCCTCAAGGCTCCGTCCTCATCCCCCTACGCCAGGATGCCCAGCTACAGGTACCGGCGACGGCGCTCCCGGTCCAGCTCCCGGTCCACGGAGGCCTCGCCCTCCAGAGACGCATCGCCGGTGGGCCTGAAGATCACCGGGGCCATCCCCATGGGCGAGCTGTCCATGTACACGCTGTCCCGGGAGCCCCTCAAGGTGACCACGGCCGCCAGCTACAGCCCCGACCAGGAGGCCGGCTTCCTGCAGGTGCACGACTTCTTCCAGCAGGACCTGAAGGAAGGCTTGCACGTCAGCATGCTGAACCGGCGGACCACCCCCGTGTGACGCGCCCCTCGCCAGCGCCGGCCTCGCCCCAGAACGTCTGTCTGGATCCCACATGAGGGCATCGAACCCTTAAGACGGACCCACAATGGACCGAACGAAGCTACACCCAACCCTCCCTGGCCTCCGGGTGTGCCACTAGGATGCTGGCTCAGAGGGAAGTGCCAGGAGACCGGACGCGGAAGCGGAAGGCTGACTTTATCCCCCACAAGGGTGTTTTGATTTTGGTTTCTAAAATCTCCCAGGAGGCCAAGCGCTCTCCTGAGGCTGCCTAGCCTTCGCCAACCCAAGAAAACAAAATCGAGCCATTACCTCCTGTCGGGAACAAATCTCGCCAGAAGGACAGGCTTTCGGGGACTTCCCTGTCTTCCTGGGCGCTGGGCCACTGGGAGGGCACTCACTGGGCATGTGGGGGCCTCGGGACACTGGTCAGCTGCTTTTTAACCATGTCTGGGAGCTGGGAACGTGGAAGTCAAAGCTTGCCCCTTCTTCCCTGTCTGTCTGTCTGTCTGTCTCCCTCTCCGGCAGTGGCCTGTTGTTGAATTAACAGTGATCCTAATGAGAAAAGCCCCGTGGCCGACTGCGGCTTTGACCTTTGTGCCGTCCTGGGGCCGGCTCTCCTTGGCCTGAGGAGACCGAGGGCCGTGGAGGAATTCACAGAGAAGGAGGCCTTCGCTGGCCTGGGCATGCGGTAAAGGCCAGAATCTGTCGCTGGCTTTCCTATCTGCTTCCGGAAGTTTCTGCCTCACGCAGAAAGGGCAGAGCATATTGACTGTATTTGAGAGTCCAGAAGATTCCACGGGTCAGAGGAAAGGTGGCCTCGTGGCCTCTTGCTGTGTCTGGCTCCACTGGCCCAAGGAGCAGCTCTGTCCCTCCCAGAGGAGGGGGGAAGGCAGACGTCCCCCTCCTGTTCACCAACAGGAGCCCGAACTTCTGAGCGAGAAAGGGAGACCCAAGAGTGAACAGCGACCAAAAACTCAGAGAACAAACATCCATTTCCTACGTGGTTATTAATCACGATTTATTGCAGATAAATACCAGGAGAGCAAGTTGCATTCACTCCCTCGTCTTCAAAAGTAGCAGAACAGCTCCCACGATTCCTATCATTGTGATTTATTCCGCTTCCTGAAAGGGCTCAGCGAGGCAGTCTGGACGAAGGGCCGGGCTCTGCTTTCCCTCCTCCTCACGAGAAGGACGTCTTAGCACTTTGGAACCCAGGAGGCAGGTTTTCCCGTGTGACGTTTTTTTTTCCCAACCCTTTTTCCACCTCTGGAAGCCAGCAGAGAACATGGAAGCATGTCCGGGTTCAGAAGAAAAACTTTCTGGAACATGGGGCTTACCCTCTTTTATATAAAACACGTGCTTTCTAAAGATACACCCTTTCTTATTTTTTGAGACTTGGTAATCTAATCTTGAGCAGTCAGTCGTCTGTGATCCCGGTAGCTGTCGTACTTAGAAATGACAAGCAAATTCTTACCTCAGCCACCTGCTCACAGACTCCCTGGGCGGACTCGGCCCCTAAGAGTTCAATTCCGGGTCATGGTTATTGCCATCCTCCTTTCGTCCCCCGAGAGGAAATCCCCACCTGTCCCGGCCCCAGTGGACTGCCCTGTGTGCTGGTGAGCCGAGGCATGGCGTGCCAGGCCCCCTGTGCTTGCTCAGAACCCTTCCTCCCGTCGAGGTTGGCTTTGTGTGGTGGTTTGTCCAAGCATGTGCAGCAGTGACTGCTGGAGCGTCAGGGCTCGTGGCCCGCCCCTGCTGTGGGCCTCCCCATCCCGCCATGCCCCTACCCCGGCCACCTTCGCCCCTCCACACCGTGACACCATCTTTCCGGGCGAGAAGGAAGGGGGTGAAATCTAGAGACCCATCGCCCAGCAAGGCCCCGAGACTCTTCCTCTGTCACCTCCAAAAGCAAGGCAGCCTTGCTGTTCCTTCCACATAAGCCCCTCCTCCCCTGCTGCCCCAGAAGTTTCCATCATTTCATGGAGAAAGCTGTGTTCCAACGAAGCCTACCTCTTGCCCAGTCCCAGGCAGAGAATGCAGAGCCCACTCTAGGGGCCGAGAAAGAGTAAAAGAAGCGACAAAGAACAGGGAGCAGAACCACCTCAGACCCCTGGTCTCCGCAGCCTTTCTCCACGCCACCCCAGACTCCGAGAGGGGCCCTAGTCTTTGGTCTGCCCCCTCCTCCCCCTGGTGTCTCAGCCGGAGCTTGCCCAGGGAAGGGAGAGGAGCTGGCCCCCTGCCGCCTGTCACTCCAAGACCTTGCGCCCGTGGGGCGATGCGGTGGCCTGTGCCCACCCCTCCCCTCCCCAACCAGCCCCTGTGTGTTTTGCCAACTAAGCACCTGTGAATCCTGTACCTACTACTGGTTTTGGGTTAGTTGTCTTTTTTTTAATTAAATAAAAACATTTTTAAAACATTCTCTTCTTGATATGGGGGTGGAGGGAGAGGAAGAGGAGCAGAGCTCCCCTCAAGTCTTTGCGGGCCCCCCAGAAGAAGAGGGAGGGAGGGTGGATTCTGAGCTGGTCAGGGCCAGTTTCTCTGGCTTTAATCTGGGCCGCTGGCCACCTCCCTAGCACCAACAGCTGGTTTTAGACTTCTAGGTGGTGCTGTAGAGGTACTTTTTCACAGGTGGGCCAGAAGATGGACAGGCCAGCCCCCCGGTGTGGTGTGGGCATCTGGGCAGCTGAACAAGCCAGGCCTCAGAACCTGTGCGTGGAGGCCGGCCAGACAGACCCACGGCCTCAGAGGCCCCAAGCTTCTTGCTGGGACTCCTAAGAAGTCCCCTCACCAGCCTCCTTTCCCCTCCAAAATCTGAATGATTAAGAAATAGAGGGACCTGCGTTCCAAATGTGAGCTTTATCACTGACAAAGCTGGACGGGAGAATGTGGCCCCAACCAGAGGCCAAATGAGACCAAGCCACAGCAGGCAGCTGGTCACCTAGAGGAATGAGGCAAAGAACAGAGGGACCAGAGGGACCCCTCTGATCGGGGCGATAGTGACGAGCAGCGCAGACCCCGCTGGTCACAATGTAACCCGCCAGGTTCGGCCTGGCAGGTGGGCACTGGCTGGATGTCCACCCTACTCTCTTGGAGGCATGAGGATAATCAGTGTCCCCTAGTTCTACCTGACCTGCAGCCCAGGGCACCTTCCCAACCAATGACACGTTCTCATCTCTTTTAGGACTAAGACCCTGAGTTCTTTTCCTTTGCTGTCTCTCCTGGAACCAAGAGGCACCAACTCTTGAGCCTCACAAAGGCCTTTCCAACCCTGGTCCCAGCAAAGGGAGGCCGAGGGCCAGTGTCCTCACTTTCTCCTGCCTGAGATGAGCACCTGAGGAAACTGATGTCCCAGATGCATTGAGCCACCAGGTCCCAGGGTGAAGAGACCTTATGCCCCACCCCACCGACTGCCCCCCTGCCAAGCTCCGAGCTGATGGCTTCATTAGCCTGGAGCCAGCACTATCCAGCATTGGCACCATGTGCCAGGACTTCTGTGAATGCTTTGCAGCCGTCCTGGTAGACTCCCGTGGCAGTCGGCATTAGCAGCGCGGCACCGCCTCTGATGTGGGGCTCATGTGGTCGCTCCTGTGTTTTGTTCAACTAAAAACTCTGTCTCCATAATCTGCAGAGTTAGATCCACAATAACTGACACAGAAGTGGATGTCCATTCACTCCCTCGTCTTCAAAAGTAGCAGAACAGCTCCCACGATTCCTATCATTGTGATTTATTCCGCTTCCTGAAAGGGCTCAGCGAGGCAGTCTGGACGAAGGGCCGGGCTCTGCTTTCCCTCCTCCTCACGAGAAGGACGTCTTAGCACTTTGGAACCCAGGAGGCGGGTTTTCCCGTGTGACGTTTTTTTTTCCCAACCCTTTTTCCACCTCTGGAAGCCAGCAGAGAACATGGAAGCATGTCTGGGTTCAGAAGAAAAACTTTCTGGAACATGGGGCTTACCCTCTTTTATATAAAACACGTGCTTTCTAAAGATACACCCTTTCTTATTTTTTGAGACTTGGTAATCTAATCTTGAGCAGTCAGTCGTCTGTGATCCCGGTAGCTGTCGTACTTAGAAATGACAAGCAAATTCTTACCTCAGCCACCTGCTCACAGACTCCCTGGGCGGACTCGGCCCCTAAGAGTTCAATTCCGGGTCATGGTTATTGCCATCCTCCTTTCGTCCCCCGAGAGGAAATCCCCACCTGTCCCGGCCCCAGTGGACTGCCCTGTGTGCTGGTGAGCCGAGGCATGGCGTGCCAGGCCCCCTGTGCTTGCTCAGAACCCTTCCTCCCGTCGAGGTTGGCTTTGTGTGGTGGTTTGTCCAAGCATGTGCAGCAGTGACTGCTGGAGCGTCAGGGCTCGTGGCCCGCCCCTGCTGTGGGCCTCCCCATCCCGCCATGCCCCTACCCCGGCCACCTTCGCCCCTCCACACCGTGACACCATCTTTCCGGGCGAGAAGGAAGGGGGTGAAATCTAGAGACCCATCGCCCAGCAAGGCCCCGAGACTCTTCCTCTGTCACCTCCAAAAGCAAGGCAGCCTTGCTGTTCCTTCCACATAAGCCCCTCCTCCCCTGCTGCCCCAGAAGTTTCCATCATTTCATGGAGAAAGCTGTGTTCCAACGAAGCCTACCTCTTGCCCAGTCCCAGGCAGAGAATGCAGAGCCCACTCTAGGGGCCGAGAAAGAGTAAAAGAAGCGACAAAGAACAGGGAGCAGAACCACCTCAGACCCCTGGTCTCCGCAGCCTTTCTCCACGCCACCCCAGACTCCGAGAGGGGCCCTAGTCTTTGGTCTGCCCCCTCCTCCCCCTGGTGTCTCAGCCGGAGCTTGCCCAGGGAAGGGAGAGGAGCTGGCCCCCTGCCGCCTGTCACTCCAAGACCTTGCGCCCGTGGGGCGATGCGGTGGCCTGTGCCCACCCCTCCCCTCCCCAACCAGCCCCTGTGTGTTTTGCCAACTAAGCACCTGTGAATCCTGTACCTACTACTGGTTTTGGGTTAGTTGTCTTTTTTTTAATTAAATAAAAACATTTTTAAAACATTCTCTTCTTGATATGGGGGTGGAGGGAGAGGAAGAGGAGCAGAGCTCCCCTCAAGTCTTTGCGGGCCCCCCAGAAGAAGAGGGAGGGAGGGTGGATTCTGAGCTGGTCAGGGCCAGTTTCTCTGGCTTTAATCTGGGCCGCTGGCCACCTCCCTAGCACCAACAGCTGGTTTTAGACTTCTAGGTGGTGCTGTAGAGGTACTTTTTCACAGGTGGGCCAGAAGATGGACAGGCCAGCCCCCCGGTGTGGTGTGGGCATCTGGGCAGCTGAACAAGCCAGGCCTCAGAACCTGTGGGTGGAGGCCGGCCAGACAGACCCACGGCCTCAGAGGCCCCAAGCTTCTTCCTGGGACTCCTAAGAAGTCCCCTCACCAGCCTCCTTTCCCCTCCAAAATCTGAATGATTAAGAAATAGAGGGACCTGCGTTCCAAATGTGAGCTTTATCACTGACAAAGCTGGACGGGAGAATGTGGCCCCAACCAGAGGCCAAATGAGACCAAGCCACAGCAGGCAGCTGGTCACCTAGAGGAATGAGGCAAAGAACAGAGGGACCAGAGGGACCCCTCTGATCGGGGCGATAGTGACGAGCAGCGCAGACCCCGCTGGTCACAATGTAACCCGCCAGGTTCGGCCTGGCAGGTGGGCACTGGCTGGATGTCCACCCTACTCTCTTGGAGGCATGAGGATAATCAGTGTCCCCTAGTTCTACCTGACCTGCAGCCCAGGGCACCTTCCCAACCAATGACACGTTCTCATCTCTTTTAGGACTAAGACCCTGAGTTCTTTTCCTTTGCTGTCTCTCCTGGAACCAAGAGGCACCAACTCTTGAGCCTCACAAAGGCCTTTCCAACCCTGGTCCCAGCAAAGGGAGGCCGAGGGCCAGTGTCCTCACTTTCTCCTGCCTGAGATGAGCACCTAAGGAAACTGATGTCCCAGATGCATTGAGCCACCAGGTCCCAGGGTGAAGAGACCTTATGCCCCACCCCACCGACGGACCCCCTGCCAAGCTCCGAGCTGATGGCTTCATTAGCCTGGAGCCAGCACTATCCAGCATTGGCACCATGTGCCAGGACTTCTGTGAATGCTTTGCAGCCGTCCTGGTAGACTCCCATGGCAGTCGGCATTAGCAGCGCGGCACAGCCTCTGATGTGGGGCTCATGTGGTTGCTCCTGTGTTTTGTTCAACTAAAAACTCTGTCTCCATAATCTGCAGAGTTAGATCCACAATAACTGACACAGAAGTGGATGTCATAGTTCCCTAACCAAAATGCCACTCGGAGCCCCCATTCTGCCCTTCCCTTGTACTACTTAGAGTAGGCTAATAATATAACCAACAACCCCCAAACATGAATTGGCTTAATACAATAGAAGGTTATTTCTCACTTATAAAGTTCGACCAACTGGGGGCGGCA
>NW_011888924.1:1779063-1783249 GCF_000151845.1 Pteropus vampyrus
GTATTTCCTTTCCCGGAACCACATTCCAGTTTCTACTTCTTTCTTCTTCACTTTTGAGTCGGCAGTTTTGGAAATAGAAGTTGGGGGTTAAAGAAGGACATGGGGAAGTGGCCCCCTGTCTTGGACTGGGGCAGGGGGTACCTTTGTCTCTGGGTTTGGGAGCAAAATTCAACCCAACGGGCCGCAGGAGAAGCCCAGAAACCTGGCCCGCTGGACACCACTGCTCTGTGGCATCCTCCGGGGCTCACGCCCCGGCAGCCGCAATGAGGTGGGCCGTGAGGTGACCAAGAGCCAGAAAGACAGGGATCAGATCCTCCAGTCACCCTCAGGCAGCGCCGGGCAAGTCACCCACCCTCTCTGGGAGCCCCAGTTTGCCTCCTCAGTCAAATGAGGAAGGTAAGACTTCCCTCCCAGCAGAGCAAACGAAACTTTCCAGTCAAGAGAAACATCGTAAATACTGCAGCTCAGAGACTGGCATCAGCGTGAGCTTTCGGGAGTGTGTGTTGACTAACAATACTCAAGGAGTTTTCCGAAGTGGATTGTTCTAGATCAGACCCTGGAGGGGTGCTCTGAGAGCCAGACCTAGGGTACTGTGCCCATAGCACTTCTGTTTGGGAGCAACCTGTCATCCAGTGGGCTGGGTACCGGGTGACACCTCCCTTCCCGGAAAAAGGTCCTTCCCCAGCTGCCTCTCCTGCCGATCCCCGTTCATTTCCGCCCTCGGTGGTCCCCAGCTGTGGAGTGGTGGTGCTCAAGACAGCCACATGGCTGCTTTCCTTGCAACCCCCAAACCCCGCTGGGGTGTCCCCGATTACACACAGGTGAGGCAGGCTGCACGAGCCCAGTCCTGAGCACGCTCAGGTGCCCTGAGAGCCAGGACGCACAGAGGTGGGTCCTGTTCTGGGTCCTCAGTGTGGACCTGCCAAAGAGGAGAGGCCTGGGGGTGGCGGGGTGGGGGCCGGGTGGGGGCCGGGTGGGAGCCTGGAGGGGAAGCCTTCCCACAGGGAGCTCAGCACCAGCCATGTGCCTTCAGCTCCTTGCCCTGGTTCCTAATATAGCACCCCTGGCTGTCCAGCCCTAGTGATGAGGAGCCGGGGAGGGACCGAGGGGTGAAAGAGTTGCTCAGGGACCGGGGAGATGGGGCAGATACACCTGATACAGATATTTTTAAACTTGCAGCTTCCATCGAAACTGCCGACATGACTTCAGGAACAGAAGTCCGCCATCAGAAAAGGTTATGAACTCATGCCCTTGGACTTATAATTACAGGAGAGGGGAGCGGTGGGGGTGCCGATACCTCCAAACCATTACTCCTCAAGCCGCCTGGGGAAAAGCCTTCTCTGAGGGCCTGGGGAGCCCGTCCTGAACCCTTTCTCATCACTGTCATCTCCTCGATTTCCTGGCCATTCCAGGTTCATCAGAGACTTCACCTCCGGCGCAGAGCCCTCCTCTGTACCCCAAATCCCGCCACCGTCAAACTAGGCCCCGTCAGTGTCTGTGGGACCAACCACGCCAGCCCCCGGGCTTCGCAGCTCTCCTGCCTTCTCCCCTCCCTTGACCATCTGACCGCCTCACCTGCGCTGACCTTCATCTCCAGCCCAGATCTCGTCATCATCCTTGACTGTCCCCCCCGGAATGTTCAGGGCCATGTCCTCCTCACGGACCACAGCTTCCGATACTCCAATCCCCTCACCCCCTCACCACCACGACACCTGTTCTCCACCCTCGTCAAGCCCTCCAGGGCCTGGACCTCTCAAATCTTCTGCCCATTGATCGACTCTTCCTGGCTGCAGGCCATTCTAACCAGCCCCGACACGGCAAGTCGTCATTTAAACTCAACCCTGCCGACGCCCTCAGTGTCCTCGGCCCCTTTTCCTTTCACCTTTTCCGCTCTGGAAGAGCCTCAGTTCCCTTTAAATCTCACCTTCCATCTTCTCCATCCCTGCACCTGAGCTACACAGTGATGCCAGAGAAAATCGAGCAAGTCGTAAGTCGATGCAGAATAATAGCCCCTAAAATGTCCACATCCTAACCCCTGGAACCTGGGAATCCATCACTTTACATGGCGAAAGGGACTTTGCAGATCGGATTAAATTAAGGGTGTGGAGATGGGGAGATTGTCCTGGATCGCTGATGTGACCGCGAGGGTCCACGTGAGGGCAAGAGGGGGGCAGGAGAGTCAGGGACGAAGATGCGACAACAGACACAGAGGTCAGAGTGATGCGATCGCTGGCTTTGAAGGTGGAAAAGTCCTGGGTCCTCCGGGCAGAGGCACAGGGTGACATTGGGAGCAGCAAGCCTGATACAACAGAGGGTCCCGGCTGAACAGTGCAGGGAGGCAGACGAAGTGGTGTAAAGAGGCTGGGACCAACTAGGTGGCATCTTGCCTTTTTAGAGAATCTTCAGATCAAACCCCCAAGGCCATGTCTTAGCCTAATTAAGCCTGAGCTCAAAACTAGATCAGCACACTGCCAGAGAGGGCTTCTTCGGCCCCCTCCCAGGTGTGCCCTGGTCCCAGCTCTGATGCTTTCCTTCCCCTAGTTACGTCTCGTCCTTCTTGGAAAAAGAGCAGTCATTGGAGAAAAATGAAAACTGGTTTATCTGAGTGAGAAAAAATACAGACAGCTCCAAATTATCTTAGAGTGCCACACTTCCTTTGAAGACTGTAGACAATGTCCTGGCTCAGGAGGCTGCTTCCTTTTGAGCTTGATCACTGAGGTGATGATGGTCCCCTCCTGGGGTGTCCCTTCACACCTGGAGGCAAATTAGCCATTGGTCCAAGCTGTCCCACGGCTGCCCTAGCTGCCATGTCTTATGTCCCTATGGCCTTCGCTACACAGAAATGTCCTTGGCATCATCTGGTGAATAAATCATTTGAGCTTCTGTCTCCTTCTTTCAGTCCATCTGTCCATTCATTTATCCATCAGTCATTCAACAAACATTTATGAAGATCCCACCCCGGGCTCAGATCTAAGGGGGCTTCTCTGAGGGGACCCAGAAAGAGCACGTAATACAGTCTCACCATCTCTACCCTCCCATTAGAGAAAACTGATCCATCTTGAGTCTATAAATAATAACAACAACAATAATAACAACAGCCATCCTGGATCAGTCGCCTACTGTATTAGTCAGCTCAGGCTGCCATAACAAGATACTGTAGATTGGGTGTCCTTAACAACAGAAATCTATTTTCTCACAACTCTGGAGGCTGGGAGTCCTAGGTCAAGGTGCCAGCATGGTTGGGCTCTGGTAAGAGTCTTCTTCCTGGCTTTCACCTTCTTGCTGAGCCCTCACATGGCAGAGAAAGGGAGAGAGAGCAAGTTCTCTGCTGTCTCTTCTTCTAAGGACACTGATCCCATCGTAAGGGGCCCATCCTCATGACTTCATCTAAACCTAATCACCCACCAAAGGCCCCATCTCCAAATACCATTACATTGGGGTTTGGGCTTCAACATATGAATTTAGGGGGGACATAGTTCAGTACGTAGCACCTACCATGGGCTAAACTAATAAATGCATTATCTCTAACGCTACAGCATCTTCCCAGCCAGCCATCATTGCCCTCACTTGATAGACAAGGAAAAGGCAGCTCAGAGAGGCTAATGACTTGCTGGAAGCCACACAGCTGGAGATGGCAGAGCAGGTTTCTGATCCTGCCTGCCGGCTCCATCACTGGCAGGCTGGTTCTCGCTCCCTAAGAAGCCGTCCGTCTTGGTGCTCTGGAAAAGGTAAGACCTGTGTGGAGGATGCTGACATCACCCAGCCCCGGCTCCCAGCAGATGCTGGCATCTACAGAGCCCCCTTCCTGGCCCGGCAAGGCTCTGGGGAGACGAGCAGACTGGCAGTGGCCGCCATTGGCAGAAAAGATCTGTTTGAAGGAGCTTTTAGTAAACAGCGGAGAGAAAGAATTGCCGGCAGCCCCTGGCGTTCAAGGTAAATTTACACACAGACTACTTCAAAAGGAAGAAGCCGTCCAACCTTTAATGCTTTTGCTGGCTGGGTTGAAGGACTCAGGACCCCTGCAGCCTGAGGGAAGGCGCAACCTGGCTCTCTGATAGGCCT
This sequence comes from Pteropus vampyrus, assembly GCF_000151845.1. NCBI lineage: Eukaryota > Metazoa > Chordata > Mammalia > Chiroptera > Pteropodidae > Pteropus > Pteropus vampyrus. The sequence goes on from NW_011888924.1 coordinate 1,783,126, forward strand.
GCAGAGTGGCTGTGGCTGATACTGCGTGCACCCTGCCTGCCAGGCCCCACTTAAGGCACTCCCCAAAGCCTCCAGAGGCCCCTGGCTCGGAAGAGCTTAGGATGCCCACCCCCACCACACCAGG
>NW_011888924.1:1786834-1788784 GCF_000151845.1 Pteropus vampyrus
TCTGTGCCCAGGGAAGGGGATCTGAACCGCATGCCGTCATGCTTGCAGCCAGCGCTGTGTTGTAAAATGAAGGGATTTATTTCCCGCTACTTCTGTCTTGCTGACGCTTGGGGCTTCTCAGTCAGAGCAGGGGTCTGGATGGATGGGACAAGAGGCTCAGGAAAGAAACCGGGGGCCGACCAGACTAGAGGCTTCTGGCCTCAGCAGCAGCCACTCCTCTGGGTGTGCCCAGCTCCACTCTCTCCCTGTAAGGACAGGCTGGTGGCCCTATGTCCTCAGGTTGAAGGGACCTATGGGGCTGGCGTGTTTCTTTCTCAGCCTCCAAGGTGTAGACAGGATAGACTGCAGAATTTATAGGACCCAGAGCAAAATGAAAACACAGGGATCCTTGTAATTGTTTTTAAGAGTTGCAAGGTGGTGACGGCAGAGCATGAAAACAAGCCTAGGTCCTTTCTGGGTGCAGGGCCTTGAGCGACTGCACAGGCCACACGTTCGTGAAGCTGGGTCCTGGTTGGAGATGAGCCACCTACTTTTTGTCAGAGCCATCGGTCCTTCTGTACTTTCTTTCTTGGCTCAGAACCCTTCAGAGTTAGAAAGCATTTTCTTCCTCTGCAATATAAGTACATTCCTCGATTTCCTACCATGTGACCAATTGAAGGTGACACACTGAAGGTGAACTCCTTGTCAAGAATCCCTGATATTAGGGCGACTAGTCGATTCTGCAAATGCGAAGCCCTCTGCATTCATAGCAAATAGAGCACATGCTGAGGCAAGAACCCTGCTTAGAGAGTCAGAAGGCAGGGCTCGTCATACATTGCCACAACCTCCTAAATAACTACAGGGGGTGTGACAATGCATTGCAGCCTCTGCTTCCTCCTGTGGCTCTTGGGCTCAGCAACATAAAGTCCCTTTGAGTGCTTACAAATGTCACTCCCAGGTGGTGGTGGACCAAGGTGAGTGTCCCACCTGGTTATCAGAAGTATTTCTTCTGTTATTAGACTTGGTGTTCCTTGAAACCTGCCCTTTGAGGAAGTCAGTGCCAAGTCCCCGAAAATCTTGCAATGTGTGTGGGGGACGAAGGAGCTCAAATCTCATTCTTCCCACTTCCTTCCGTCCTCTTCCTTCCCCTCCTGCTGGCTCCAGGAAACTCCTGCCTCGCTCATTCCCACTGGACGCCCAGAAGACTCGTAAATACCCAGCTGTCTCGGAAACACTGAGTGCCAGGGCTGAGGGCTTTAAATGGCATGGACATGTGCCTGAAGGATATCACATGGCCCAGATGCCCACGCCCCTCAGGCACTGCCGAGCACACCCGTAAACAGATGCAACATCCAGCCAACTCCCCTGGGCTGGGCAGGGCAGGGCAGGGCAGGGCAAGGTGAGGCAGATTCTCCAGGGATCACACATAAGAATGCACTGATATGGTCCTGTCCACCTGTCCTGAGGGGGCACCTGCCTTTTAAAGTCTGGTGAGTTTACAGAGCAGATGAGCAGGGAGGTGAGCAAAGTCTATACAAGGCAGAGACAGACTGGCAGGAGGTGACTAAACCTGCCACAGGGGACCAGCAGGCATGGCTTGGCCTTGAGCCTGAGCAGAGAGTCTTATGTCTATGGCTTCTCACTCAGAGCCAGAGTGAATCATACCCCCCATACTTGTGATCCCTACCTTACCCCAAACAAGCTTCCAATGTGTATTCTTGCCTTCTTCCCTTTCCTTTCTCTACAAGCGGACATCTTTTTTGTTCCCCACTCTATGCCCTATGAGATCACTCTTTTCCTGTGCTCTATGAGATCACTCTTTTCTGGATGGATGAATGGGATTCACACGTGTTCTCTTATTTATTATCAACAACAATGATATTAACCGCAAGCACTAGTAGAGCGCTATCTGCAAAACGTTGCTTTAGCTGCTTTAAGTGTTTTCTATATATGAAATTTGGATGACATCAG
>NW_011888924.1:1788834-1790728 GCF_000151845.1 Pteropus vampyrus
TCGTAAGGGTGTAAAAGACTTACTAACCCCGGACGGGATGGGAGAATATGTCGGATCGTGCCGGGCCCAGGACCCACCTGACATCTTCCTACAGTTTGGGAGATGTCATGGGGCTTGGGGCTAAGGCCCTTGCCTGGGAGGTGGGCTCCAGAGTCCCTAGGTGGGTTATCCCAGGGTCCTGGGTCCCTCGGCCCCTGAGGATGAGGACACATGCACCCAGCCCTGATGACTGACTTGCCTGGCGTGAGAACAGAAGGCTGAGCTACCTGTATCCTTTAGGGTCCCCTGCCCTCACCTTGTCAAGAATACCTGATATTAGGGCGACCAGTCTATTCTGCAAATGCGAAGCCCTCTGCATTCATAGCAAATAGAGCACATGCCGAGGCAATGCCCCTTCTCCTTCAGCCCCGAGCAGGCAGATCCCCGCACACCAAGTGTCTCTGTTGCCTGCCCCTCACCTCCTCCCAACTCAGGTCCTCTGAGCTGCCACTCAGTACAAGTCTGCAGTCACCATCCACAGCCTTCCCTCCTTGCCCCTCCCTGAAGTATTTCTGGATTCAAGAAGGGAAGAATGTCCTGAAACCCGAGAAGAAGTCATCCTCGGTGACAGTGACGTGCCTGTGCCTGTGCATTAATAGAAGCCTCCCTCAGGCCCCTGTCACGTCTAGGCAGCTGCTCAGCCCTGTCCAATGTCCCTCAGCCCCAAGGCCAGCCCACTCTGGCTTGGCCGGGCACCCTAAACTTAGCTTTCACACCAGCACTATAACTGCTGCCACCTGCCCAAGGAGACGCTGCCGCCGGACCCAGACTTGAGTACGTACTTCTCCACAACCACCATGTCCCAGACCAAAGCCCTGAAGGCCCGCGTGACCCTCTTCTGCATCCTGGTGGGCATCGTGCTGGCCATGGTGGCCGTGGTGACCGACCACTGGGCCGTGCTGAGCCCCCACGTGGAGCACCACAACGCCTCCTGTGACGCAGCCCACTTCGGCCTCTGGCGGATTTGCACCAAGAGTATTGTCATGAGTGGCAGCAAGGACAAGAGCTGCGGACCTATCACCCTGCCTGGGGGTAACGTACCCACTCTCTGTCCCCTGTCCCTGCGTCCTGCCCGTACTCATCTCCCTGGAAAAGTGGCCCATGGGAAAGAGGGCAGGTTTTCATGCCTTCGAACAGCTCTCTGTGCCCAGGGAAGGGGATCTGAACCGCATGCCGTCATGCTTGCAGCCAGCGCTGTGTTGTAAAATGAAGGGATTTATTTCCCGCTACTTCTGTCTTGCTGACGCTTGGGGCTTCTCAGTCAGAGCAGGGGTCTGGATGGATGGGACAAGAGGCTCAGGAAAGAAACCGGGGGCCGACCAGACTAGAGGCTTCTGGCCTCAGCAGCAGCCACTCCTCTGGGTGTGCCCAGCTCCACTCTCTCCCTGTAAGGACAGGCTGGTGGCCCTATGTCCTCAGGTTGAAGGGACCTATGGGGCTGGCGTGTTTCTTTCTCAGCCTCCAAGGTGTAGACAGGATAGACTGCAGAATTTATAGGACCCAGAGCAAAATGAAAACACAGGGATCCTTGTAATTGTTTTTAAGAGTTGCAAGGTGGTGACGGCAGAGCATGAAAACAAGCCTAGGTCCTTTCTGGGTGCAGGGCCTTGAGCGACTGCACAGGCCACACGTTCGTGAAGCTGGGTCCTGGTTGGAGATGAGCCACCTACTTTTTGTCAGAGCCATCGGTCCTTCTGTACTTTCTTTCTTGGCTCAGAACCCTTCAGAGTTAGAAAGCATTTTCTTCCTCTGCAATATAAGTACATTCCTCGATTTCCTACCATGTGACCAATTGAAGGTGACACACTGAAGGTGAACTCCTTGTCAAGAATCCCTGATATTAGGGCGACTAGTC
>NW_011888924.1:1791353-1794349 GCF_000151845.1 Pteropus vampyrus
ACAGGGCAAACAGCAGGCTAACCCAAAACTTGGAGAATGAGATGTCCACAGGTGGCTTTGAAAAGTTCCAACACATTCCTTGGAATTTAGAAGCCTGTGTGCATGCACAGTGCTATAGGTGTGCACAGGGAAGACCTGAGAAGGCCCTAAGCTCTTACCTCGGACTCCCTCTGAGGCCATGTGCAAGCAGAAAGCGAAGGCTAAGGCAGAAACATAGACTGCTTAGCTAAGTGCTTAGCTCTCCGCTTAGCACAGAGCTCCTCGGTAAAGACTGGGAGATATATTCGTTCCAAGCACTTTAGGAAATTTCTGTGAGCTGACCACCAAACTAACTGAGCAGAGATTTCAGTTGCCACACATGACAAAGAATATAGACTTTACAAAATTAGTTCAGAAAAGGCACTAAACAAACAACAGTAACACACAGCAACAGGAGGAAACCCTGGGGAAATGCGGGAATCTGATTTCTAGAGTTGTTACAGTATGTTGTTTAAATTGTCCAGTTTTAAATTTCAATTTAAAAAAAAATTTTTTTAATTACAAAACATGGAAAGAACTGAAAAAGCATGGCCCATACATGAGAGGCGGGATAGCACTCAATAGATCTTTAAGGAAGCCTAGATATTGAACTTACGAGATGAAGACTTTAAATCACCCCTATTTAGATACATTCAAAAAACAAAAAGAAACCATATCTACAGAACTAAAGTAGAGATGAGAATGATGTCTCATGAAACAGAGAATATCAACAAAGAGATAGAAATTATTTTAAAAGGACCTAATAGAAATTCTGGAGTTGAAAATTATAATAACTAAAATGGCAGGGGGGTGGTGGGGGGAGGAATCTCTAGAGGACTTCAATAGAGACCTGAGCAGGCAGAAGAAAGAATCCATGAACTTTAAGATAGGTCCGTTGAGATTAGCTAGTCTAAAGAACAAACAGAAAAAAGGAATGAAGAAAAAATAGAGAGAGTCTGAGATACGTAAGGGGTAGAATGAAATGTACCGACATATGCATAATGGTCGTCCCAGCGGAGAGGAGAGGAAAGAGCAAGAAGAATATACGAAAAATAGTGGCCAAAAATTCTCCAAATTGGATGGAAAACATTAATCAACAAACCCATGAAAGCTTAATGACCACGCAGTGGGATAAAATGAAACCTAGACACATCGCGATCAAACTGTTGAAAGATACAGACAGACAACCTTGTAAGAGCAAGAAACAACTCATCACATCCAAGGGATTCTTAGTAAGAGTAACAGCTGATTTTCCCCAGAAACCATGGAGGCCAGAAGGCAGTGAGATGACATGTAGACATGAACTCATCTAATCTTCTCAAAATCCTCCGTGAGGTCCATACTATTCTCATCATCCCATTTTACAGATAAAGAAAAGGAGGCACAGAGAAGTTGAGGGATTTGACCGAAGTCGCACAATTTCCATGGCAGAGCAACCAGGGTTCGTGTCCCTAAAATTCACCTTCTTAATCACTACATTATACTACTTTATAACAACCCAAAGAGAGGGCTCTCATTCTACAGGTGGGAAAACAGGCTCAGAGTGGCCTTCCCAAGGCTAACCAAATAACAAGTAAATGTTTAACACCTAAATCTCAAATCCTGAGCCTCTTTGCTCTCCAGTCCCCTCCCATACCCTTCACTGTACATACAAACGCAGCTTCTAAAAGCTGCTGACCCAAGAAAAAACACATAAGAGGCCAACTTTTGACATGACATGCACCAGGAGCTGATGCACTAGAGAAGACTTTTTAAGATCCCATTCAGCCATAATATGCTGGAGGCTCTGAGGACACAAATTGTCTAACTTGGTTTTCTACTGACCCAGAGAATCTTGAAAGGACCATCATGCACAAGATCATCATCTGAGGTCAATGCCTCTAGAGTGAGAACAGGGCTTCCCCGGTGTCAGGAGAAGCTGTCTGTCTGAAAGTCCAAGTGCTCCCACAGAGCAGTCAACCCCTGTTCTTGGGGTGGGCAGAATGCTTTCTTTCAGGCTCTGCCTCTTTAGAGCAAGGCAGCAGCCTGCTCTAGTGCCTTATTTCCCCAGTGGTCCACATTCTCTCCCAGTATCTGGTGCAAGGACTGGGAACATATGATGCTACTGACCCCAAAGATTTCAGGAACTCCTTTTCCCATCCACGCAAGCCCATGCTGGAGACCCAGGCCACTGCTAGATTTCTCTCCCTCAGAACAGCAATGCTCGGAAGCTCTGGGGTCAGGTCTCGGGGATTTCACCAATGATTTTATAAAAGTCTTCAATCAGTGGGGTAGAGGGAGACAGAGCACAGAGTAACTACTGTTGGGGGACGACAAGGACTTTTACAGAAAGGCTGAAGACAACTGTGGCATTGAGGCACGTAAGAAGCGAATGAAACATCTCTTCCAATCCCTACAGGGTTGGTTCCCTTGGTTTTGCACAAATCGACCATGTGTTTTTTAATATATTAAAGTCTGTATCAACTGTAAGAACCCGGAGGCATTCCTTGATTATACAAACTGTTCAACTATCAGAGAAAGATCTGTATTAACTCAAGTTCAGCTTAGAGTTAAATGTGCCTTCTGTTCTAGTTCTTAACTGGCACAGATATCCGTGGTTCTGTGTAGACAGTCACTCCCTTAACCAGAATATTTGTTTAGGCAGAATATTCCAACCCCAGTCAAGCCCAATAGCTGAATTCATCGTATTTTTTAAGGAATCATTCACGTAAAGTCTCTAGACCACTGAGTCTTATGACCGTTCATAGCAGATATTTCTGAAATACAATAAAATAGAAATATGAAAGTTGAAATCACCGCGAGCCATTCACACAGACGAAGGGGGCAGAAGGAACCTCAGATTTCCTAATTATGGTCCCAGATCATCACCCTGGTATCTCTGCTGACTTAGTCCAAAGCATTTGCTTCTTCTGCCCAGTGAAGGAAGGGGCTGGAGCCCGTGGAGACAAAGCTGTGAGCCCTGAGCTTCATGCATGTAC
>NW_011888924.1:1794399-1798120 GCF_000151845.1 Pteropus vampyrus
GAGCCTCTTTGCTCTCCAGTCCCCTCCCATACCCTTCACTGTACATACAAACGCAGCTTCTAAAAGCTGCTGACCCAAGAAAAAACACATAAGAGGCCAACTTTTGACATGACATGCACCAGGAGCTGATGCACTAGAGAAGACTTTTTAAGATCCCATTCAGCCATAATATGCTGGAGGCTCTGAGGACACAAATTGTCTAACTTGGTTTTCTACTGACCCAGAGAATCTTAAAAGGACCATCATGCACAAGATCATCATCTGAGGTCAATGCCTCTAGAGTGAGAACAGGGCTTCCCCGGTGTCAGGAGAAGCTGTCTGTCTGAAAGTCCAAGTGCTCCCACAGAGCAGTCAACCCCTGTTCTTGGGGTGGGCAGAATGCTTTCTTTCAGGCTCTGCCTCTTTAGAGCAAGGCAGCAGCCTGCTCTAGTGCCTTATTTCCCCAGTGGTCCACATTCTCTCCCAGTATCTGGTGCAAGGACTGGGAACATATGATGCTACTGACCCCAAAGATTTCAGGAACTCCTTTTCCCATCCACGCAAGCCCATGCTGGAGACCCAGGCCACTGCTAGATTTCTCTCCCTCAGAACAGCAATGCTCGGAAGCTCTGGGGTCAGGTCTCGGGGATTTCACCAATGATTTTATAAAAGTCTTCAATCAGTGGGGTAGAGGGAGACAGAGCACAGAGTAACTACTGTTGGGGGACGACAAGGACTTTTACAGAAAGGCTGAAGACAACTGTGGCATTGAGGCACGTAAGAAGCGAATGAAACATCTCTTCCAATCCCTACAGGGTTGGTTCCCTTGGTTTTGCACAAATCGACCATGTGTTTTTTTAATATATTAAAGTCTGTATCAACTGTAAGAACCCAGAGGCATTCCTTGATTATACAAACTGTTCAACTATCAGAGAAAGATCTGTATTAACTCAAGTTCAGCTTAGAGTTAAATGTGCCTTCTGTTCTAGTTCTTAACTGGCACAGATATCCGTGGTTCTGTGTAGACAGTCACTCCCTTAACCAGAATATTTGTTTAGGCAGAATATTCCAACCCCAGTCAAGCCCAATAGCTGAATTCATCGTATTTTTTAAGGAATCATTCACGTAAAGTCTCTAGACCACTGAGTCTTATGACCGTTCATAGCAGATATTTCTGAAATACAATAAAATAGAAATATGAAAGTTGAAATCACCGCGAGCCATTCACACAGACGAAGGGGGCAGAAGGAACCTCAGATTTCCTAATTATGGTCCCAGATCATCACCCTGGTATCTCTGCTGACTTAGTCCAAAGCATTTGCTTCTTCTGCCCAGTGAAGGAAGGGGCTGGAGCCCGTGGAGACAAAGCTGTGAGCCCTGAGCTTCATGCATGCACGATGGAGGCCAAGCAGGGGACACGGAGGATGGCAAAGAGGCGGCAGCAAGAAGGCTCAGGATCCTCATAGGGTCTGCATGGAACTGTTATTGCCCCTCTCCTCCAAATTCCCACCTGTGACGAAGTGGCCCACACAAGGCCCATCTCAGATGTCCTTCCTTTCCAAGTTGCCCTCGATGCTCAGACAGCATCCAGACAAAGAGGCAGGACCTGTCCTTCCCCACAGGACCCTGGGCAACTCTTGAATGACGGTGGCAGATGCCTGGTGCAATTAGACCTGAATGAGCATCTTGTTGGTGCCGGACATGCCCAGACTGAGGTCTGGGTCTGACATGCCCCTGCCCCTGCCAGGGGCCAGCAGGACCACAAAGGGGTCTGTGGTCTCCAATGGGCAGTCACAGGGCCCTGAGTGGAGAAGGCACTGGCCTTCCTCATGTGCCAAATCCAAGAAAGGCCTGCCGTCCTCAAGCCCCAAATTCAGCCATGTCAGAGAGAAGCTGAGACTTCCAGATGTCCTGAGTGGGAACTGCACCCACTGGGTGCCCTCATCCCTCATGTGTGACAGCATTTAGTAGGGGAGGGGAGAGACAGGAACGCTGTGCCTGAGTCGCTGAGGGGAAAACTCCCTTCTAGAACCCTCAGGCTGGCTTCCCAGACACGGAGTGTGCCCACCTCCTGTGGTCTAAGCTAAGGCAGTTTTTATGCAAGCACCTGGTCGCAGCAGCAGTTTGTCCGGAATGGAGCCTGGTGTTTATCTGGTGGGGCAGACAACCCAAACACGACCTGCGAAAGAGTGGCCTCAGCAACCCAGAACCGCCAGACAGCTGTGCCTCGGCCAGGCTCTCATCAGGCCTTCATCTCACGGCCCTCCACTCCGAAGGCCTTTAACTCGCGGGATGCAAGGAGTCAGAGGGGCAGCTGACCGTGAAATACACTTGAATTCAGTTAATTCTTTTCAGAGCGTTTTCAATGACAACCAAAATTGGCCCTAAAAGAATGAAACAGAAATATTCCTTTGTCCAGGGGAGACACATGGTGACTTATGACATAGCACGAGCCATTTTTGAAGCAGTGATTCAAGAGAATCTATAGCTAATAATCTAACAAATATAAGAAGGTTGCATTATGCTTTAAAATAGCCCCGGAAGCTGTGAGAGAGAAAAGAGCAGCGTCAATTCTGACATCACCACTGATAGTCAGACACCCTAGGTAACTCAGTTCAAAAGAAATGATTTAAATATAGAAGCTCAAAGTGAAGGCAGTTTACCTCCTAGAACATTTACTGTTGCTAAGCCAGGCTCCGTCTCCAGGGGTCATTTCCTTCCTCAGTTGTGGGAGCGGCAGTAACCTTGACGCTGAGGGAGGAGTGAAGAGTGGGCGGCCACAGTGGCAAGAAGATGATTTAGGCCGGATAGAAAGAAGCCAGTGAAGGCTATGGCTTTGGCAGCACCTCCAGTGTGTTTCCAAAAGAAATGAGCCATCAGTCACCTTGTACAATTTAAATATAGTCTGAAGGTAAAGAAATGAATGCATAAAGCACATACCAGCTAAACTAGGAGCAGAGATGTTTTCTATGGAAGGTCATGGATCCACGGGAAAAATAAATCAATGAAACTCCTCTCACAAATAAAAAGCAACCTAATTTAAGGGTTTTTTTTTAAGAAACAAAGTAATATAAAATAACCTATTTATCTGCTTCCTAAATCAAAAGTAAAGAATATTAAACTATATGAAATAAGTGATAAGACTAGCCTTGAATGTCTAGTTATAAGAAAGATGAAAGGAGAAAAATGAAAGCGAAATTATGCCTGGAATTATATTTAAAATTGGCATGAATTCCTTTGTTCTGAGACTTCCTTCCGCCTCCCATCAAATCCGGATTTTTGGTCCAACTCTCCACAGATCTTCTATGGCTCTCCTGACACCCACCAGGTGGGCCAAGCAGCTCCCCCGGGGAGGTCTTATCTAGGCTGCCTCATTGGCCACAGGTGTCAAGCATCCGATGAAATGACATGATGGTCACATCTGGCACTTGAATGGATTCTCTACCCTTCACCCAAGTCCATCCAGATGGCCCACTCAGAAAAACACTTTGTGGGGCATTTTAAGGAGCCTGGCTGAGCATCAGAATCTCCTGGAAAGCTTTTGAAAAACACTGCTTGCTTCCCAGGTCACACTCAGTGAAGCAGGGTGCTCCTGAATGCTGATAACAAAAGAAAAAAAAAACACAGCTCCAGATTTGGGTGTAATCCAGGGTTTCTCACCCTCAGCACTACTACATTTGGGGCTGGATAATCTCATGTTTTTAGAGGGCTGTCCTGTGCATAATGAGATGTTTACCGGCCA
>NW_011888924.1:1798170-1800001 GCF_000151845.1 Pteropus vampyrus
TCCGATGAAATGACATGATGGTCACATCTGGCACTTGAATGGATTCTCTACCCTTCACCCAAGTCCATCCAGATGGCCCACTCAGAAAAACACTTTGTGGGGCATTTTAAGGAGCCTGGCTGAGCATCAGAATCTCCTGGAAAGCTTTTGAAAAACACTGCTTGCTTCCCAGGTCACACTCAGTGAAGCAGGGTGCTCCTGAATGCTGATAACAAAAGAAAAAAAAAACACAGCTCCAGATTTGGGTGTAATCCAGGGTTTCTCACCCTCAGCACTACTACATTTGGGGCTGGATAATCTCATGTTTTTAGAGGGCTGTCCTGTGCATAATGAGATGTTTACCGGCCATTGCCACTAGATGCCAATCAATATCAGCCCTGCCCCATTGTGACACCAAAAATGTCTCCAGACATTGCCCAATGTTCCCCGGGGGGCAGAATCAGTCCTGGTCCAAACTACTGTTTGGCACTTTGGTGACCATGAATCCTGCACCCCCTGACAAATGGTTCGAGCCCTGTGCCTGTTACCCCATCTGCTTAATGGGGCCATACCCACGGTGCTGTCTGCCCCTCGACCAGTTAGCCTTAGCTCCCAGAAGATCTCCCAGCCTCTTATGCAAAATCTGCTGAAATTTTGGTCTAAGGATCAGAGAAAGATCCTTGTCTCAGCCCAGGGTCAGCGTCTGGGAAGAAGAGGACCAGCCATCCGGGTCCCTCACGCCCACCCCAGCGGGATCACGCCCACCCTCTCTCTGCGAGCCTCCGCTCCCAGCTGCAGGCTCTTTCTCTCAACTCACAGGCTTTCTCCCTCTTTTGCAGAGGAAAGCTGTTCCTACTTCAGGCATTTTAACCCAGGCGAGAGCTCAGAGATCTTCGAAGTCACCACTCAGAAAGGTGAGCCTGCGGAGGAAAGCGGGGAGGCTGGGGAGAACTGACTGCCGTCACACGCTACTGAGCCAGAAAATCATTTGGCACAAAAGCTTTGACTTCCCCGCTCTTGATGAAAAGAGCAAAAGAGCCGTGTCACCCTCTGTCACCCTCTGTGCTCTGTCTCCAGGCATCCTGAGCCTCCATTCATCAGGGCTAGAGAGACGCTGTAAAAAGCCCCGGCCCCTGCTAGCAGAAGGAATGCATTTTCCAACAGTGCCTAAGGGAGGCCGTTGTGACAGGAGTTGGGAAAATGGAAGGAGTACTCAAAATCCCTGTGACGGTTTTCAGGGCTGGAGGTCAGGGTCTGTGGGGAACTGATTCCTTCCCTCGCCCACAAATCACTCCCTCCCAGTCAGGAGAGCAGGGACTCGGGGAGATATATAAGGTCCACATGTGCCCTGGGGGCCTTTCGGGAACCATGGAGCTCAGAGGCACCCTAGTGTCCTGAGGACGGACCCACATCTGTACGGGCGTGGACGCTGGCCCACGGTGTGGGCCTGCACACACGCTCGCTCTGCCAGTGCAACATTAACACACACCAGCAAATCTTACACCTGCAGCGTGTGTGTGTGTGCACGCGTGTGCGCGCACACACACACACACTCACAGTCACACGCACTGTGCCCTGTAAGCCACACCTCCACAGGCTGCTTGTCAGTCCCAGGACAGACCACTCTCAGCCCGAGTGCTGCCTTCTGCCCTGTCACTGGAAGTTTTCTGCTCCAGAAAGTTCTCCAGCCACGTGCCTCCCGGGAGTTGGCTTTAACATTCATGGTGACATCCCGGCCGCCCCGCTTCCGCGCTGCGCGGCTTCCAGGGGGTGATTTCACCTCTCGGATCCGCAGTCTTCGCAGGCGTGCAGTGGGGACGCTGAGTGTGCGGCACCGTCGCCCACCCGGTTG
>NW_011888924.1:1801761-1822248 GCF_000151845.1 Pteropus vampyrus
TCGGTGACAAGGTACATCCTCTGCGGTGAGCTGAACCTCCCGTCCCTGGCTTCTGGGAGGCCTGAGAAGCATTTCTAACTGGGTGTTTTCTGACTGTGATTTGAAATAAAAGCTCTTTGAAAAGTCGCTTTTCCCTTGTGTTGCGCATAGAAAAATGGCTTGGATTCCTGCCCACAGCTCAGGGACCCCACTACCCTGAAAGAGAAAGGAAAGTGTGTCTCCCCCCCTCCCCCCACCGCTGCACCCTCCCAGCCCCCGCCCCAGGTATGCTAAGGACTTCTGTGGGGATGAGGGGGAGAGCGGAGCAGAGGGGTCCTGTTTACCAATGAGACTGAGAGGTTCTAAATTCCAACTTGTACCTCTGGGCCCTGGGGTATTCTTTGGGAGAAACCAGAGACCATCTGACTAGGCAAGGGTGTTAAAAATAGGAGGGGTTATTTCCAGATCCCCGGCATGGGAGGCGTCCAAATGCTAGCACAGCCACAAGTGTCTGATTTCTGATGCTGGACTTTTGTCGCAAAGAACACCAGGAAGCAGAGCTTAGCAGTTAGACGCACAGGGCCCTGCAGAGTGCCGCCATTTACACTCTGCTACCTTCCAAAACCCCACCTTCTTCACCTGGCCCTCAGAGATGGCAAGTCACGTTGCTGGCAGCGAGGCCCCACGTGCTCCTTAGCCAGAAGTCCCGTGTAAAGCACACCGCACCTGCTGTACGGCCCACAAGCGAAGAATGCTTTTCACGATTTTAAATGTTTTTAAAAAATAATAATAATAATATTCATGATGTGAAAATTTTATGAAATTCAAATATCAGTGTCCATAAAGGAAGTCAAGATAAACCAAGATCAAGCCACTAGTTAACATGGTAAGGACAGGTTTTCATCGGTAACATACTGTTGCAATAGGGAAATGTCCAACGTGACCTGACCTCAACTGTGATTTGCATGGAGGTGACTGGGCATTTTAAAGGGAGAAGGTGGGAGTAAGGAGGGGGCCTGATGGGGGCTCTGTAGAGTCAGAGAACTGGAAGGTTACAAAAAGCGGGAAGGTGGGGTCGATGCAGGTGAAACCCATCCGGGCTTGCTAACTGGCACTTATCGAAGTTAGGCTCCTAGCTCCTCACAGAGGCTGGGAGATGGGGCCTGTCTTCAGGTGTCAGCTGGAACCAACAGCAAATTCTTCTGGCAGCCTTGAGTTTTTTCAAGCAGACACTTTAAGGGAGGCTACGGTCATCCTAGGGATGTGGCCTTGATCTATTAGAGACTGTGCTTGTGTTTGGTCACGTCTTTATAGGCCAAGGTTGAATCAGGAGGAGGATTCAGAGGAGCCCGGGCAGAGTCTGGTGGAGGGGAGAGTCTGTCCGAACACAGCCACACCCCTTCTGTGGCTAATTTCGTGCTAAGACGGCAGCGTTAAGTAGTCGCAGCAGAGACTGTGTGGCCTGCAAAGTCGGAAGTATTTACTACCTAGACCTTCATGGAAAGCATTTACCAACCCTCGTTCTGGAATACTGTGCACTCAGCAGCCCGCTTATTAACCCCTTGCTGTTCTCCTCTGTAAAGACAGGAAAAAGAGAGAGACTTGTTCATCCTGCTTAGAACAATTTAACAGGAAGGCACATGAGTCTGGGGCATCTGGGCAGGGGCTGCGGGAGGCTTGTCAAAATCCTTCTCTGCTCTCCCAGGGGTCTGGGCTGGGCTGGGTTGGGAGGGGCGGCCAAGGAGCCTGGGGACAGGGCTGAGGAGCCTAGGGACAGACAGAGAGCACAGCCCAGCTGGTGCACAGTTCTGAAATCCAAAAGAGTCAAGAGAGCAGAGTAACATAAAATATGATGAGGTCAAAGCCAGAGCACTGCAGAGCAGGACAGGTGGCAGGCGGGCCCTGGGGGCGGTGCTGCATAGCTAGATGTGGCGGGACACTTCCCAGAAATGCCAAGAGGAGCCTGAGAGCGAACTTGCTCCAGGTATGAGGATAGGAAAATGAAAGTCTGGACCAGCCAGGGAGCTGCGGCCACGGTTTACAACTAAGAAGGAAGACGGATGACCTCGTTCCACAAACTCCATTTGGGAGGTCAGTATTCTTGGGTTTTATTATCATTATTACTTAGCAGAATTAGACTGGTATGTATTTTATATTTCTACAGGGGTGCCTATATTTTTAGCACTGAAAAACACTTCTGAATGGACTAGCCACAAACAATACATTTGACTTTCTAGGGTTTTAAACCTTTCGAGAGAGACAGTAGTGCCCGGAACTGCTATGCAGACCAAGGGTTGGAGGGCAGCTGCCAGACAGACACACAGCATCATGTCTGCTCCCGCCCCTGCTGCGGACCGAAAGACACAGTGACAACACAACGTAGAGCCCGATGCTGAAAAACAAACAAACAAATCAACCAGACCACTGAGAGAACACATCTTTTTCTCCCCAGCTCCCACTGATCCTTGCAGGGAATGGGCAGTTGGTCAGTCTTGCTCGGGCTGGGTCTTGCTCAGGCTGGGTCTGGCTCAGGATTCAAGGCACCCATCAGCCCTCACTGCAGAGTTCAGCCAGGTCATCCTCCGAGGTCCTGCCGAGGGTCTCACAGCAAAACAACAGTGCAATTTGCTCCAATGGGTGTAGTTAGCATCAGAAACCCACAGCTCCTACCTCCTCACCAAGCGTGTGTGAATTCAACAATCATCGAACCCTGAGGTTCCATGACACTGATATTTTTTTCGGCTTTTTAAAAATTCATCGTATTCTGTGAAGATATGGAAGGTAGCAGAGCCAGGTACTAGCGACTCAGTTACCAAGATAAATAATACTTAAAGCGTGATATTCTTTTTAAATTGTGGTAAAATATACGTGGCATAAAAGTTACCATTTTTATAGTTACAGCTCAATAATGTTATATATATTCACATGGTTGCGCAACCAACCTTCAGAATTCTTTTTATCCTCCCAAACGGAAACCCTCCCCATTAAACAACAACTTCCCATCCCTCCCCCGCCCCACCCCTGGAAAGCCCCATTCCACTTTCTGCCTCTATGCATTGGACCACTCTAGGTGCCTCATACAAGTGGAATCAAGCAGTGTTTGTCCTTTTGCGTCTGGCCGATTCACTCACCATAATGTTTTCAGGGTATATCCGTGTTATAGCATGTGCCAGAATGTCCGTCCTCTTCCAGGCTGAGTAATATTTCTCTGTATCCAAAGTGGGACATAGCTATTGGACTGACATTTTGGCGATCCATTCATCTGTCCATGGACACTTGGGTTGCTTCCACCTTTTTGGCTATTGCGAATAACCGTGCGCAAACACGTTCTCAGGACCATGCTTTCGATTCTTCTGGATATATACTATGAGAGTTTTAAAAATCGAGACGGTTGCAAAATATCCACGATGAGCACAACGTCAAAATTCCGATCGCCGATTTTTCCTTTTGTGTCGCGCTCCTACGGCTCTGCATGGCAGTGGCAGGTAGCCACGGCGCCCCGCATCGCACGCAGGAGAAAACGGAAGTCGGGGGAAGGGCTTGCTTCCTGGGCCCTGGTGAACTGGCGCCCGAGCAGAAATGAGAACCTGTTACCCAGGGCCCTTTACCAGTCCTCACTTGGCCTCTGCCCAACAAACTGGGTGGGGACCAAGAGACATGTCACCCTCTCTTTGGCTAACACATAGTAGGGCCTGCCCAAGTTTAGTTCTTATTAATCCCTCCTTGAGACCGAAAATGTCAAGGATCTCTGTGTACCTCTATTTTTCCTGGCTGCCCCAAAAAAGAGGGGTTTTAATCACATCCTCTTACAATATTTTCCCTGCCGGTGTGACTCGTTCCATTTTGATCAAATATTTTACAAATATTTACGAGTTTATTTCTAATTCATACTCTGCCCACTTTCAGGAAAGATCTAAAATGGGACATAGCTATTAGACTGATGACTGGTGTTCAAGAGGGGACGCAGCTGCCCGTGGCCTCCTCAAGCCCTCCCTCATTTCATGGTCTCATTCAAGTGCAGCCACCGAGGTCATAATTAATCTCCACACAAGGTACCGATTCTACCCGGTGAAGGAAGTTCATTAAAGTTAATTGCCATTGCAAAGAGCCATACGTTCTATTCTCTTGACTTTGCTCCTGACAATGTAAAAGACCCGAGCTCTTGGAAATTCTTGATTTGAGATTAGACTTCTCTCTTCACCCACAAAGCGATCGTGGTAACCCCACAGAGAAATGGAGGATGAGGGATTTGTCTGGAACCACGGCCTCAGAGTTCGGGGCTCCGAGCTCGAGGAGTTCAAAAACAAATTTCCACATCGCTGATTTCACGGCCAACACCTGCGTTTCAAACAGGCTCTTAGGGTGACCAAGCACGTGTTTCAAAGCACTAATGAGGTTAATAAACTCAGGGATACAGGTTTACCTGGAAAACTCCAAGAAGCAGGGAGGTGACAATGTATAACTGTGTAACGGGGAGGAAGATGAGGAGAGGGAACCGCTGTGAGCAAGGCCAGCCCGGCCTCGGAGGGAGGCAGACTGTGAACCCGTGACAAATGAGGAAGCAGGCCGAGGGCTGCCAGCAGTTATTAAGAAGAGGTGATGGGGGTGACTGAAGCCGAGAGACTCACACGCCAGCTCCAAAAATCCAGGTATTGAACTCTTAGCAGAGAGATGGATTCTAGGAATACCAAAGAACCACAGTTGTGTAGGTTTCACAGGAGTGAAATTTACCTATGAAGGATGACACATGATCCCTGGTCGAAGGAAGCCTCTTCTCCTCCTAGCCTTCTTCAAATAGTTAGATGATGTCTCAAGACCAGGAAATGTGTGAAGACCCGACTCCATCTTTAGCTGGAGAAGTCCCCTCTGGCCTCTGTGCACATAATAAACTTCAACTTATCTGGCTGGAAAGAAAACCAGCATACACTAACATATGTCACATGCATCATTTGGGTACCGAAAAGAACTCTAAGAAGTTCAAAATTCTTCTAAGGAGACCTTAAAACAAAGTTTCTTCAGCCATTTCTCTGCATACATTTCGACTTCATGTCTGTGTTTCATGGATTAAGATTTTTGTTCCGTGCTGGTCCTTGTAAAACTCGGGCCAGTGCGTGTCTGCTCAGGTAAATGGTACAAGCGAATATACTGCTGTTTATCTTCATGAAGCACAATGTTCGTTCATATTGTCCAACCCCCAAAAAAGATAAAAAGGAAATAAATTCTGTTTTCAAATGTTCGTGTGCTTCAGGATATCATAATTGCTCTACGAATTGATTTTACCAGAAGCTGTTATACAAGTATTTACTACATGATTATAAAAGTAAAATATATATTTATATGTTATATATTTGGGTCTTACATATTTAGGTTTTAACATAAGACTTTGTTAGAAAAAAGGGATTCTGTTGCTTAAAATGTTTGGAAACCATTGACAATCATCTGATGACTAGATGACCTTTAAGATTCCTTCTAGCTATATTCAAAACCCGTAGGAGTTCAAGAAAGATCTCCTTTAAATAAATCGATATTGCTTATCTTGTGGATGGCCAGGGAAGGTTTTTGAGGAAGGAAGGGGTATGATAAACAAATAGAAATGCAGATGAGAGATGTCTGGATGGGCGGAGCTTACAGGCAGAGAGAGTAGCTAGAAAGCATTAGGGTACTAAGTGTCCCTTCTTCTAGACCTATACCTTGTCTTTCATCTCTTGTCAGTGGACAGGCGTCTTGAAATAACTCTCCATATCTCTTGTTACCACTGATTTACTTTGTGCTCACTTCTCAAGCCATGCAGTCTGTCTTCTACCCTGCAATGCCATCAAAACCGCTCTGCTGAAGGTCGCCAGTGACCTCTCAGTTACCAGCTACATCTTACTACACCTTATGGTAGCATTTTGTACTTTTGCCCTCTGTGTCCTTCTTCAAATTCCCTGAATTTTCTCTTTGTACTGTTCCTGTTTACAGTGTCCACGTTTTTGTCACCTGCTCCTTCAACTTTGATGTTTCCAAAGTTTTCCATCTTTGACCCTCTTAATCCACACCATAATTTCTTTATTTTTTTCTTTTTCTAAATTAAATTTATTGGGGTGACATTGGTTAATAAAATTATATAGGTTTCAAGTGTGCAATTCTATATCATCTGTCTATTGTATTGTGTGTTCCCCACCCAAAGTCAGATCTCCTTCTGGCACCACATATTTGACCCCCTCTACCCTTACCCGCCTCCCCGCCTTTCCCCCTGATAAACACCATACTGTTGTCTGCGTCTATGAGTTCGTGTCTTGTTCATTCGTCGCTTTGTTTTATATCCCACATGTGAGTGAAATCATATGGTTCTCCCCTTTTTCCATCTGACTTATTTTGCTTAGCATAATAATCTCAAGATCTAACCGTGTTGTCACGAATGGGCAGTATTTTATCTTCTAGCAGAGTAATATTCCATTGTCCAAGTGTACCACATCGTCTTTATCCAATCCTCTACCAGAGAACACTTTTGTTGTTTCCATGGCTTAGCCACCATCTCACACCAGAACTTCGAAGAAATTTCCTTCATTTCCAGTTCTTCAGCCCCTGTGACTATGACCCCAGCCTGTCTGCAGCCCATCTCTCTTTGCGGGTGTCATTTCTGGTGCCTTTCCTTGATTTCCTTGGGGACCCGCTCCCCAGATGTTCCGGGACACCCTAGACATGTAAGTCCAATCCCAACCTCTGACCCTTCTTACCTAAACCTATTCTTCTTTTCTTGTTTCCTCAGGTTAATGGCACCATAGCTCTGCATGCTCCCAAGCTGCAAACTGTTGTAGTTTCTCTGACTTCTAGCTTGTTCACTGGCCGAGCTAAGCCTCGCAGATTCTCCTTCTGAAATGACTCCTAAATCCATACTGTCATCTTGTCCCCTGCCATCACCTCAGGCCAGGCTCTCTTGCCCTCCCTCTACCTGTGCCCTGAGTGTTGCTTTCTAAGCATACCAAGCCCATTCACATCTCTCACATGAGGGGTGTCCTTCTCTTGAGCAAACACGTGCTCATTGACTATATTCAGTTCCTACTGATGCTGTAACGAATCCCACAAACTTAGTGGCTAAAAGTGACACCAATTTATTCTCTGACAGTCCTGGAGGCTGGAAGCGTGAAATGAGTTTTATGAGGCGAAAATCAAGGTGTCGGCAGGGATGGCTCCTTCTGGAGGCTTCAGGCGAGAATGCATTTCCTTGCCTTTTCTAGCTTCTAGAAACCACCCACTTTCCTTGGTTTGTGGGGGCATCATCGCAATCTCTGCTTTCGTCCTCACACCTCCTACTTCTCTGTGATCCGCCTGCCTCCATTTTATAAGGACCTTTGCGATTACACTGGGCCCTCTCAGATCATCCAAGATAATCTCCCCATCTCAAGAGCCTTAATTTAATCACATCTGCAAAGTCCCTTTTTCCATGTAAAGTCACAAGCCCTAGGGATTAGGACATGGACACACATTCACAGGTTTAAAGGTTCGGATGTGGGTATCTTGGGGGACCATCATTCTGTCCACCTCATTGAGTATCAACACTGCATGTTAGGCACTGTGCTAAGCTCTTTGAAGGGAAGGGTCACGTTTTCTTCAGAATCCTTCCAGCAGCTAGAACCCTCTTCCCTCCCCCCACCACCCCAGTCCTTTTTTCCGAACCCATGTACAGCATACAGTATGCAGTGCCCTCAGGACATGCTGGTACATTGAACAGGAACAGGAACTAGGATGCTGTCAAGGAGGAAATGGGTAAGGAGGAGGCCTCTAGAAGCAAGAGAGAAGCTTGGAAGAGCTTATTCGTGATCTGGTTCCCTGGTCCCAGGTGTCTGCAGCCTCAGTGGCTTGTCCCATGGTTGGCCTGAGTCGAATTGAGACGGGGCCAGCTGTATTCCCTACTGCAGCACGCATGGCTGCATACGACCCAGATGAGGCGATTTTCTGAGCAATAGGGTAGGGTATCAGCTGACAGCTTTTAAAGACAGATTTCCAGAAGTGCTTTTCCAGAAGGTTCAAAACCATCTTTCATTGCACTACATCACAACTTTTTTTTTTTCAAAACAGTTTATCTTCCACCCTGTTAGCGGAACCAGCCCAGTAGGAATTGTTTCAGTTCTAGAAGGCCTTTTTGGGGTCCCTGTGAGGAGGAGATTTGATTCATCAGATTAAGCCTATTTGCTTACCCGCCTTCCAATAATCTCCTGTTACTTTTACCCCGGGTTAAGCAATTTACTTTAAGCCTGGTCACGAAGCTGGGGATTGAATCCACAAAACTCTCTCTTTAGAAGAGCCTCTGCTTAGAGCACTCACTTCTGTTCAGTTTTGTTAAAAAACCTGTACATGACAGCATTCTCAACAGATGCAAGACCGAACCAGCAGGTGTGGGTTTGAAGAGCAGGCACGAAGACAAGCCACCCACTCTTGTGACTTCAGGCCCTTCCCTTTTGGCTCCCTTGTGTCTTTTGTACAAAAAGGAAACAAAACCCTGAAGACTAATTAGAACATTTCCGAGTTTCCTGTGCAAGGTCTCCTACACATTCAGGCACTCCGCTCACATCAAGAGGGCTTGTCATCAGATTACATTTCTATTCAATTAGTGAGCAAACAACATCAAACCACCTTCTCCTCTGGTTTCCTTGGCCCGGGAGCCTAGAGCGTGAGCCAAGAGGCCAACCAGCCACGCCCACCATCAGAGCCCTTTGCTGGCTCCTCCCACCACCTAACCAGAGCCACATTCTTTCAGGGATTATCAGCAGTTTTCAGAAACAATGGTTCACATCGATTTGCAGAGCATCAGTTTTAATGAGCTAAGAGTGGGATAATACCCCAGATTTCACAAGCTGCCACTTTATTTCAATGTAATTACCTCCCTCTGCAGATTTAAAATCAACCAAGACTTCAGACAGACCAGGGATGCTAAAGGAGGCAGCATCCATCAAAACTGACATAACCATGGTGAAGCTGTCAAACTAAGGGCTTTAACAGTGATACTTGGTAAGACACAAAATACTCGTGAATGCTGCTAATGCTTTGTCACCGCTTAGAGAGCCTCGCAGAGTGGGTGGGGATGTCACTGCACAGGACAGTTCACTCCTGCTGATCTGGCCACACTGCATTTGCAAAGGATGTCCGTGGGAGGAGAGAGTGCCTTTAAGTTCTCTCAATCAAACCCTGTGGTCCGTTTCGGCAGGACTCACTATGTGAAAGGCATAGATGGGGCCAGTGCTGTAGGTTTAGAGGTCTGAGGACATGATCCCTGCCTCCCAGAAGCACACAGAATCCCAAATATAACACAAAAATGGTGGTAACAGACGTATTAGGCTGAACTGCAGGCAGAGCAAGGAGTAGAGGAGGTGGGATTTAGAGTTTTGAATTTGGACAGCTCCCCAGAGTAGCCCGGGAGGCAGGAGAGCCAAGGGCAGTTTTAGGGAGGGAAGGGCATGTTCTGGCTTAAGACTTCCATGCAGAGTGCTCGGGACGGAGACGTGCGGGTGCCCCCGAAGTCCAGCTCAGAAATTCACGATGCGATGGGAACCCACTGAGGTCTTCTCAAAAAAGGGTGGCCCAATCAGATCTGTTTCAGAAAGGTAACTGGACTACTGGAACCGAGGCAATGCCATTGACACGGGGTTCTTCGGGTCTGGAGAAAAGGTTTTCCACCCATTAGGTCTGTTAGGACAATACCGTGTAAGTCAAGGAACAGAGTCGACTTCAGCCCGAAGGCTCTCCCTTCAGTGGCTGAGAACCAACCGCAGGGGGATTTGGATGTTCTCTTCCACCAGGTGGAAACAGCTCTCCATTTCAGCACTCCCTCCGCTAAGCCAGCCTCCCGTCTCCATGCCTGTCCTGCACTCCACACAGAACGTTCTCACCTTGCAGTTCTGATGAAATTACATTTTCCCACTAATTCCACACTAATATCATTCTCAGAAAAATGCTTCGAAGAGCACCAAATCGGGCACAGGAATTAACACCCGAGAGAGTCTTAATTGCATTTTCCCACTGACAATAGGGCCGTGGGTTACTTCAGCTCAAGCAGATAGCGGCTAAAGGAGTCCTTCAAATCCATTTGATTTATACGTTCTTCTCCAAAACCCAGAGATGACTCATGTCGTATCGTATCAACTCAAAGGAAGCAAGGTACCTAGCTTACAAACTGACTCACTGAAAGGAATAAGAATTATAAATTGTCCTTATGAAAGGCTGACTGTCCTTTCTACTTACATTTACAAACTTGGAGCACAGTATATTCAAGTTAGATTTATGGTGCCACATTAATAGGATGTTAAAAATAAAATAGCCAGGGCACACAAAGCATTCTGTGACCTGCTAATGCTTCTCAAAACTGCATCCCGACAGATGCAAAGAATTATTTCCCCAACAAAAAGCCCCTGACTCAGGGCAATTTTCTGCACAGCCATCACTGGGGGTGGAGGGAGGGCAGGGGAGAGAGAGAGTTGAAGTTATGCTTTTCACATACCATGCCATCAAGTGCATTATTATACCCACATAATATATTGATGTAAACTAGGTTTACAAGTTCTGAAATAAATTCTGGGCTGCACAGCCCAGCATTAACAAGTGACTTAAGAGTAATTCATGACAATTTTTTAAAATCCCCAACATCTGCAATGGATGACCATTTGAAAAAGGCTCACTTTCTGACCACTGATGATTTTTAAACTCTCCGGTAACGATTTAAGCCTTTAGGTCTTTGCTACTGCGGATGTTCAGAGATTTAAGGAAAGCCAAAAATTTCTGGAAACGAGGGTGACAGTTTTACAGATTATCATCGGGTTCTGTTACTTAAGCTCGTTTTAACAACCGACGTTACGGATAAAATCAAAGCGCTGTGCTTGCTTCTGTCAGGCCTTTGACCTTAAAAGTAAAAGGAAGCAGAGAACTGTGGTTCACACATAATAAACAAATCTCCAAATTATTAAAAAGGCATTTTATTATAAATACATTTTAGTTGTAGCAGTAAAATACATTTTGTGTTACCATGAATCTTTTTAAACAAAAGAACTTCACTGAGACAATGATCACAATGTAGGAACTGTAGACCCCCAAAATGAAAACCTGTTCTAAGGAACCAAAGTGGCTAAAGTAATTCCAAAACTAAGTTAAAAAAAAAAAAAAAAAAGAAAAAAAAAGAAAATGATAAAAAAGGAAGGAAAAAAAAAAACCCTAGAGTGGCTTTGGGTTATTTTACTCTTCAGGTCCTAGAACCTCTCACACGAGGTTATCATTAAATTCAAAGAAAAAAATTTTTGTTATAATTTTGCTGTAAATTCTGATTAGATGGTTGCACAACTGGCACTTCTAACAGATGGAAACTGACCACCTCGGGTTTACGTAGCCTCCCTTCAGAAGACTTACCAAAATAAAACCCAGCGTGAATTTGCTAAGCAATTGATTATATGAAGTTAGCTGAACAAGTTTAGATAAGAACCGTATTTTTGAAGCATTAAAGAAGAAGAAGAAGAAAAAAAAAAACAATGCCACTAACAACAGGACCCTTTAATAAAATGCAAAACAAAACCCATTACCTTTATAATTTAGAGAGGTATTTCAATCACCATATTTACCTAGGATACAACTACTACATATAACCAGTACCTTCATGGGTTTCAGAGAATCAGGTCAGCTGACTGGCACAGAAAGCGGATACAGTACAATGTCATATACATGGATTGATAGGAAGCAGACATGGTCTGGATACATGAAAATCCAAGACTCTTCCTCTGGGGGGCTGGGGGAGGGGTAGGGGGGTGCTGAGAAACATTCTCAGGTGTGACTGACGCATTAGGACTTCATCCCAGACAAAGGAGCCCTCTGATCCACTGAACGATAGAGGTCTTTGCGTACAAGGCATCGTGCAAAGCAAAATGTAAATAAACCGAAGCTCCCTGTGAGTTGGAATTGGATAAAGGAACCTGTGCTGAACATAGAAACAATCCCCACTGAAGGTCATCGAGCCTTTCAAGCAGGAAGTACTGTTAAGAATTCCTAAGCTGTGTATTCTATGATGCTTATCGTGTGGACGTCTACGTCTAAGTCATTCTACGATCTATTACCTTAAAAATATTTTTTCTCTTCCTAGTATCTCAGTAAATCCAAAGCCAAACTAAAAACCAGAAGCAGAGCCCAAAATCCCTCAAACTAGTCCATGGAGAATATTAACGACAATGACGTTAACACACAAATTTTAAAATATCCAAAGACCTGTCAGGTTCATTACATTATAAACAGTTTCCTTCTCAAAAATAACTTGCTCGTACATGTGCACTTATAGTTTATGAATAACTCATGCTGTGTACGTGGTAGATCCCCCTAGGCAGTTTTGCAAACATATATAGGTTTTTAAAGGTAGCAAAGTAATCAGAGACAATTATCAACTTTCTGCCATGTACAACAACTCAGCCTCCCCTAACACCTGCTGACATGACAGAGAATCCAAAGTAATTTCAACCTGAGAAACACATAATTTGAAAAGAAATCCTTTGCCCTTCCCCCACCCCCCCCAAAAAATCCATAAACTACAAATACATTATTTGGGGATTATTGTTTTCGATGTTCCGTGTCACCGCCATCTTAAGACAGGACCTTCTGTACTTAGTGCCTCGATAAATGCAAAGTGCATCCTCGTGACATTCTGATGGCTTCCTCCCGCAATTCTCATCTCCATGTGTAGATTATCAAGACTGACTCTAAGCACACCTAACAAATGCACAGCTTCTGGACCAAAGCCCAGGCTGCAGAGTACACAAATCCAAACTCACCCTAGAAATGAAAGAGCTCCTCCTGCACCCTCACGTGGAAGAGGACCACAGACCTTAAAGGGGGCAGGCAGCCGGAGGGGGTGGCAGCCAACCCAAAGGGCTCATCACTCCACAGAGCTCTTTCCCCATGAATGTTCCACTCATGGCATCAGAATTATAATAATGTCTCAAGAGCTCGGGTTTTTATACTGAGTAAATAAACGCATGGTTGAAAAGGCATTCCAACTTCCTCTAGACCAATGGTTCTCAAAGTGTGGTACCTGGACCAGCAGCATCAGCATCACCTGGGAACATGTTAGAGATGCAAATGATCGGGCTCCAGCCTGCAATCAGAAACTCTGGGGGTGGAGTCCAGCAGTCTGTATTTTAATAAGACTTCCAGGTACTTCTGATGCTGGCTTGACTTTGAGATCCCTGCTGTATCCTGCTCAAAATTCTAAAATCTTAAAAAACAGGACACACTTGTGAACAGACATTACTGTGTGACTGCTACTGTGTTGAAACCTGTGTAATTTGCCACCCCTTCCCCTTACTTTCTCAAACATAAAATTATTAATGAAAAACTTCAAAAAATCAAATATTTTTTAAAGTAATACTGATTTTTCCCCTCCTATACATAGTTCTAAGGCAGGCAGTCACGTGCTAGAATGCAAAATAAAATATAGGAGACCTCATATATGAGGTATAAAAATAGCTAAAAAGACTCCCCAAGAACATAATGAAAATTCCATAATATTGTTTAATGAACTCAGAATTATATAAAACTTACTATGCTTTATGCTTAATATTTGTATCAAAATAAAATCTCTCTGTGAACAAATTGCAAATAAAGTCTGGTCTAATACTCTGATTACTGAAACTATAAGTATATGAACGTCTCTAGGTTTTCTTAACACTCCAGTTTTAGAAGATATAGACTCTGTGTTTAACTGGGTTTTGGATTTAACCACAGTTCATATTACTAAGTCTAGATTCTCCTCTTAGGTACCTCTCCCTTCAAAGAACATTTAGAAACTCCTGTGACTGTTTCTTTAAAGTTTATTCCAAAGTAGATAATTTTCAATCATTTCAAAAATTTTAAATGTAACATTAAAAATTTGCTTTTAAACTGTTTAATCTGATATTCTAGTTTAAAGTAATAAACTAGAGCCATTTTCTGAATGTTTTATAAGAACGTTAAACATTAGTAAACTTCACTTCTTGTAACAATAGTCTTGAAATTACTAACAGGTATGAAAGTAGTAAGTGTGAATTTAGCAGCTTTACAGTAAAATCTCAGCAAATACATATCCAACCTTGAATCGATGGAAAATGTGAGAAGCCTAATATAATGAGCACTTTGAAGACGAACATGCCACTTACTCTTCCATGATATCTAGTGTGACGGACATCACTAAAGTAATATTTTGAATAAGAAATCATATACCGTTATCCATTATTTCTAATTGCCAGGTAGTTTATGGATCAGATAGCAAAAAGAGGAGAGAATCAGAATCCATTAAAACATTTACTTGAGATTTAGGAAGACACATAGGGTGGTGGTAGAAATTAAGGGTTTTCATATGCTAAGAGGATGGTTAGCAAGAGATAATGAATGTCTGGTAAATCATAAAAGACAAATTACTACCTTTCTGGAAATAGAAGGAAAAAAAATGGTAGCCTAAATAACATTTTAAGGCAGCAATTTGTATCTTTCAATATATTTAGTTTCAATCTTGTATTTTTTTATACAATTTTTTCTGGGATTCCCTTTGTAAAAAAACTCCAATAGGAAACAATGCTATTTAAGTCTAACAGGTATCTTTAAACAACTTTTTCAGTGAATCTAATTTTCTTAATAAGTTGAAAACTAAAATTTATCTTGAAATTGTTTTTCACATCAAAGTGGCTCTCTCTAGTCAAGGTGGCTAGAGATACATTCTTATATGTTTATAGCTTTGCTCTTGAGATGTCTATACATGGAAAATATTAAACATGTAAAATCAGCTACACTTGACCAAGATAATACTATATATTATCTTAAAGTTAGAAAATTCAGCTAGCTTTCTCAGTAATTTCAATGCCTCCATAAACAAGGAAACTTTCACAACTAGGTCTTGGAGACTTCTATGTTTAATTATATAATGCTTATTCCTTGAGAATTCTGCTTATTTTACTTACTCTGCAATTCTTTGAACTGAAAAGACCAACTGATGTTTACATCAAACCTGAATTTATTCTAGAATCTCTGATGAAAACAAACAAAACACCCACAAAGCAGTGTTATTTCATATATACAAAATGACCTAGATAGAAAGCACACCTGTCTGAAGAATGGAAAATTAAGGTCATGTTAGTTTAAGTGGTCAATAACTAACTACTGATTAATGAAAAACAAAGTTTTGTTATAATGGTTTGGCAAAGCATATGCCAAAATGGCAACCAAAACCCCTTTTAAAGACACATTAGAAATTATCCATGTTACACTGAATGAGGCTCTTCAGATCTTAACAAAAATTCATTTTTAGATCAGGAAAAAAATTTTAGCATGAATACTCTAAAAATTATATCACCCTAAAATTTTTCTTTAAGGTCAAAAAAGAAAATCTTAGTAGCACTGAAATTAAAAAGTGAAATGAATAAAAAATAGTTCTGGGAAGAAAAAGGAAACTTCAGAGCGATACAAAGAACAAAGGAGAAAGACATCATGTGAACAATTAACCTCACCTAGAAGAAATTTGTTCTAGGAAAATAAGGCAGTTACTAATACTTGGTTTTATCCAAGAGATAACATCAAGTTTTCTTTAAAAAAAAAAAAAAGGAGTTCCTGAACTCTAAGGTTGAACTTTAGTATATAAAATAAGTTGTTTTTTAAGTCTGATTTGTGGGTACTTGCTAATACTGCCCAAATAATACCAACTGTACCCAGAAGTCATGCCTCATTTCAATGGAAACTCACCAACATTCCTTCAACGAGACTTGCTCAAAACCATTCAAGATGCTATGCGTAAATAACAGATTTAAAGTACAGTTGGAAGGATAGTAGCAAGTATTGCTGAGAAAGAGTAAGCTTGCTAGAGGTGGAAATACACAATCGAAGCAGAATCTAAGAGAGTATCAGATGGAATGGACATTCGAATCCTTGACTAGCTGTAGAAGCAGTATGGAAACGAATACTCAGAGACACTTACAGCAGAGCAGGAGACTAATAAGTAGCTATTACTTTAGTTTTTTAGAAATAACTGCTTAGAACAGGGATGTTACAACTTAACAGCTTCCTTATCCAAAGCCTCCATCATCAATATATTTATATAAGGTGGTGGGGTGTGCACATGACCTCTTTAAGTAAATATAAATATAAATAATATAAAAACTGATACTTTTTAAAGATTCAAGTATGGAAAACAGAAAATCAGGCGATTACTTCATGACAAGGGGCTAACCCTGACATGACAGCTGCCTTCATATTACCAACGTGCTTTTGAACGTTTATCTGGCTGGTGTTGTAGTCTTGTATATTTGTGGGGAAGAATCATCATGGACAAGAATATTATTTTTCATAGACATCCTCACACATCAGGGAAGCCTAGTTTTCACTTGGGCTATGTTTTGAGTTTCGTCACAGAGTTGGAAATACATGGCTATATGGCAAATTTTTTTCTTCTATTCTTGTGACTGAAGTATGTTGGGTAGAATTTGCCGTAGCTAAATGTGGAGATGCGACATCACACAGAGAAAACGTGGTGCTGTAACTTGATGGCTCCGTTTTCCGACTGCGATTTATACTAACCATTAACACATCTGCAGTCTACAGGTCTAGTCTGCCCCCTCACTGAGACCCGCGGCCTGTAATGTGAGGCCACATACAAATGACCTGCACTCTGAGCAGAAAGATAGAACTCAATAAATGAGGCATGCATCATTTGTCCTGCAGCTTGATAACCTTTAACTAAAGGCACTCTCTTCTCCTAAGTTCTCTGAGGGTTGCAGGGGGTTGGGCTGGCTGACATCAACTAAACTCCAGTCATAGAAGAGCTGTAAGTAGTTCCTCTTTACCCCTGCCACTTTTCAAGCCCATTTTAAAAGCCTACTGCAAATACAGGATGGCCTATTCAAAAGTAGCCCTCCAAAAACTATTTTTGAATGGATCATCAGGATCTACTGGTTAATTTGCAATGTTTCCCAACCTCGTCTTATTAAAAAAAAAAAAAAAGTTATATTGTAGTTTCAAGATATTTCTGAAGTATAAAAGCAGTACTACTAGATCTGGAAAACAATAAGGACATGCATCGCTTCGGAAGTGTTACAAGACCACAAGTTTTAAGAGGGTAAACGTTTTCCTTTGGATTTTACCAAAGTTCATTCAAAACAACTTTTAGACCATAGAATATATAAGATAGCTATTTAAAGTTTATATTTTTGTACAAGTTCAGTGGGGTTATTTTAGAAGAATCAAAAGACATGAAAAACAAGGGGAGATTTTTGCCCCAGATTTTGATGAATTTTGATACATCTTTGACAAACATTATATTTCTTCTTTAATGATGTTCCTCGAACAAAACAGTTAGCAAAATATCTGAATTGCCATGTATAATGTCACATTGTAATGTAAACATCAAAATAAGGTACCAAAATTTTTACTGGAGGGGGAAAAAAAAACCTTAAAGCGGCACAATTCTTTATACCACTGGAAGGGGGAGAGCCAGATTACAAACATTTACACATGCATAGTGAGGGAAAAAAAGGGTTTTACTAAATTCACGCATTTTTAAAATAGTTATCAAGTCTACTAAGCACCAACAATCCTAAAAATTTTTCAGCTTCATGATTTGTTTAAAAAAAAAACACACTATCAAATTAACATTAAAAACAAGCCTGAAGTGTAGCTTGTCCAAAAAATAACTAAATATGCCAACGTTTTTTCACGTTATAAAAAACAGTGGCATACAAAATACACCTGCAAAGAATGCCTTTAACTCTATCCTACAGTGGATGGAGATTACAACAGCACATCATACATAGTCTAAAACTATAAAAGTTTTAGAATGCAGCATCTTGTCACCAAAAAAAGCTGATAAAACTTAAAGTATTAAGAAGATGCTGCCCCTTTATTTTAAAAAATTTTAAATGAATTTAAGCAAAAATAACATACATCTGTACATCAACTGGCCATTTCTGGTACAGAAACCCAGCATATGGTAATATTATTGAATAAATGTAAATGCTACTTACAACTTTTTTTTCTTTTTAAATACATTTTAGACAAACTTTTTTTTCTTTTTTTTTATAGTTTCACAATTAACCTCTTAGCTGCTAGCTTGATGCAAACATATGTAACAATACACAAATTTAAAAATATTTTTTATTCTACATAAAAGCTGTCAAAATTCCGACTCACATCAAAAATGCAAAATAATGGAATATACTTTTAAAAAATTAGTTGCAAGTCTAGCAGCAAAGCAATTAAGTGAGAACGTATTTAATGTTAAAACAAAGGGAACTGTGCATCTATCGATGAAGTCCAACTATCTGAATTCTACTGATACGAATAGAAATTAAAACATTCTCCCTTCAAGGAAAAAAAAGTGATTATTTAAAATAGGAGTAAAAGCCATTGCTGCCCGATGAGCTCCCCAAGCTAAGTTCCTGGAACAGAGAAAGAGGGTCGCTACTCTTCTTGGCCTGCTCAGGCTGGGGCCTGGGCTTGGGTGGGGCCCGCAGAGCACTGGCGTAGGACATGGCGGGTTTGCCACCCCCGCAGCTCTGCTGGCCGCTGCTGTTAGCCGACTCCACGATCTGCTTATTGGGCATGAGGGGGGGAAACTGGCCGAGATGCTGCAGCACGTTATAGTTGAAAGAACTGGACACCTCAAGGTTTTCAGACTTCAGGTGATCCTCAGGGGGTCTGCCGGCCTTGGGGGGAGCTGAAAGCAGAAAACAGTAAGACTGATTTAAGGGCAAGCCCAGTGATGCTTGTGCATCTCATCGGCTCAGAGCGTCACAGCCGATTCTCCTCTCCATGAACTCAGTGACAGTATAGCCACAAGGACAGACAACTCTGCCACAGAACGTTAAAATCACAATGCAGCTAGCCAAACTTCTCTATCTTATTAACACTCAAAAAAACAATTAACTATGTGAGCTGGAATAGCTAACATAAAAACTAAAGGTCAAGTCTGAAGGTTTGCTTCAAAAACTAATTTGTACAATTGTACACTTTGATATTTAATATATAAACTGCTCAGTCTGAAAATGGGAACAAACATGTTCTTTCTTAAATAAAAATAAGCTGTATAGGCAGACTTCTGGTCAAAGGAGCTTTTATTATTAACCTAAGAAATAGTAGCCCTGAATTCTATTTCTTAAAAATGCTACCTTTTCTTGTAATACATATCATAAATAAACATGGAATAAGATGGAGAAAAACAGCTATAAACTTTACTTCAGATATCCTATAATCTGCCTGACTTTCAAGGTCCTTTAAAATTTGACTCTATTCTTCCTAATTTTACTGCCCACTAAATCATAACTTATTTTCAAACACTGCTTTTATATTCGATCTTTTAAAAACTTAACTAACATTATATTGAATTATAACCATAATACATATTCATTGAAGATAACCTGGAAATTACACAAAAGGCCAAAGAAAATAAGTCATTCATATTCTCAAATACCAGAGATAAGTCTTAATTTGTTCATGTATTTTTTTCCTAAGGTCATAATACAATGCAGATATTTCATTACTTATTTAAGTAATCTCTCATTTTTGGAAATTTGGATTACAGCCAATTTTTCACTTTTATTCACCATGATAAATGTTATCAGAGATAAATATTTCTAAATATTCATGAATATTTCCTTAGAATAGATCTCTAGACGTGTAATGGCTGGGTCATTGGTATAATCACAATACACAATGAAAGCTTTTCACACCTATGGGCAAACTTCTCTGCAGGAAGATGCTGCAAATTTATACTCATCCAATGATGTTTACCCATATCGCAACACTGGTGTTATTATTTCTCTTTTAATCTTAGCCTATTTTATAAATAATCTTTTAATTTGTATATCTTTGATTACCGATGTTTATAGACATTTCCCCTATGTTTATTACCTGTGTGGATTGGAAGGTTAAGGTGAAAACATTTCATTTTTTAGTTTTAGTATTTCATTGATTCAATATGCTAGTTTCATAGTACTATTCTAAAATTTCATCCTTCTAGAACATTCATCTCTTTTCCGCCTAAATGTTACTGATTTTGTGACTGAAACAATTGCTTTTAAGAAATATTTCAATATAAAAGTGACCAGTACTGCCTAACATCATACATAACCATTTTATTGGCTGTTCGAGACCTTCCTAATTTTATTTGCTTTACTAAGATTTATTATTAACCACATTCTCATTTTCATGACAATATCATCAGAATTTAAAATGTTTTCATTCAAATAATACTTAGAAAATAATACTTTAGAGGCAGTTTAACCTAATGCCTATGTTCCTGCCTAAATTTGATTTTAAGACTTCTATTCATTTATCATATATACTCCAGATAAGAGAAACTATGAATTTCGCTAATCTTACAACCGATGATACTTTTCCAAAATACGTATTTCCATCCAATCTAAAATCGTCCATGTATTTTAAGAAAATGTCTGATAAAGTATGCTTTGTCACCAAGATATGTGAATAGAACCCAAATACACCTGTTAGAGAGGGGAACCCCACCTGCAACGTGGATCCACC